>NC_053492.1:73947389-74296147 GCF_905171775.1 Rana temporaria
TATATATAAATATATTATAGAATATTCAGACTTTGTCTGTCTACTACTTAATCGTGAAAGACGCACTGTTAGCACCAATGGCTGACTGTGGAACTCAACTGTACACAGGTGGTTAGCTTTCATAATTTTGAACCATGTTGATATTGGGGGGTAAAATCAAGTTCAGCCGGTGTTCACATCACACTGCGGTACATTTCTCTGTTTATATTTATAAAGTGAATATTTTTTTGGGGGCAATCTATACATTTAACTGCCATTAAATCTGAGAAATCTTAGTATTATTCGGGAAGATATTGGTCTGTGTATGCTAAAAAGCAGTTTAGTATATAATAATATATATTATGCATACATTTATGCTTATTATACATGCCTTTTACCTGCATGTATCTTTTATGGTCTTTGCAGTGCTACACTAGGGTCCTGCTTTACTGCTCTTTCTGACAATGCAAGCCTATTGGGTTTACTAAAGAAGTGAATGTTCACTTAGCTTAGTTAATATGGTAAAGCTCACTTCAGTTTACATACCTGATTATGCTCAGCAGATGTAAAAAAAAATTGGCATTTGCTTGTACATAATTAAATATCTGAAGTGAATACAACTTCACCTTATTTCATTACTCTGCAAAAGTTTCCTCTCCTTCAGTAATCAACTCTTATGAGTTGGCCGACTAACTGAAAGCAATGCACTCCCTATGGGGATCATATCTTATCCTAGCAGGAATGAAGAGCAATTATAATGGTCAGCCTACCCTACCTCTAGTGCCTAATCTACACATCTCAACATTTAAAACAATATCCTAAATGTTGTAGAGCAATTACATAAAAATGTGAGAGTCACATAGCAAAACATACATTAAACTCGTCTCCAATTTCAGCTAAATTCTGTGGGGTTGATATACTAAAACTGGAGAGTGAAAAATCTGGTGTAGCCGTGCATGTTAGCCAATCAGCCTCTAACATTGGCTTGTTTTTGCTTTGAAAAAAAAAATGAAAGTTGATTGGTTTCTATGCACAGCTGCCCCCAATTTTGCACTCTCCAGTGTCAGTTTTAGTAAATCAACCCCAGTGATATTTTCTCAAAATATGTGCTCACTGAAAGAACATGTGAGGTGTATTTACTAAAGCCAAATAGCCTGTGCAAGTGCAGTTTTACTAATTTTCCCCAGAGCTTATTGAATGTGGTAAAGCTCTGATGATTTCTATCATCCGATCTTGTGCCAGAAAAAAATAGTTTTTTTTTATTTCCCTAGGAAAGTGTACAATCTATTTGCCTTTAGTAAACACACTACTATATGTTTCCTTTAATGTAAGTGTACAATGTTTTCTGTATAAGGTTAGATATACAGTGTGTAACTGAATTTTATTTTTTGAACAGACATCTTGGTGCCATCCTGTGGAGTCTCGCTAGTGAAGTTCTTCCTAGGACAACAATGGCTAGTAAAACGCTGCCAGCTCCAGTGCCTATTCACCCATCTCTCCAACTTACCAACTACTCCTTTCTCCAAGCTTTTAATGGGCTTCCAGTGCCCGCAGACCATCTCCCTAATCTGTATGGGTTCAGCGCCCTGCATGCTGTTCATCTTCACCAATGGACACTGGGATACCCAACTCTGCACCTGCCCAGGTCTTCCTTCTCCAAAGTGCCAGGGTCTGCCAGCCTGATAGACACCAGGTTCCAGTTCCCAGGCTTTCCACTTTTTCCCCATGTCATCCACCCAAAACATGACTCCTTACATGGCAAAACCAAGCCTAGGTTTGACTTTGCCAACCTAGCGGTTGCAGCCACCCAAGAGGACCCTTGTAAGCTAAACCAGCTGGATGGGCAGGGGTCTCCTACAGCTATGGGAGCACTTCTTGATGTCACCAAGCTGACTCCTGAAAAGAAGCCGACACGTGGAAGGTTACCTTCTAAAACCAAGAAAGAATTTGTGTGTAAATTCTGTGGAAGGCACTTCACAAAGTCCTACAACCTACTTATCCATGAGAGAACCCACACAGATGAAAGACCTTACACATGTGACATTTGCCACAAGGCGTTCCGGAGGCAGGACCATCTCAGAGACCACAGGTAGGTGTTCACCTGTTCAGCATTGGTGATTTGTTTCCTGAAATAGAGGGGATAGTCATTCACTAAAAAGTGTGTATTAAAAATGTTTAACTTCAATTTTATAAAACAAAGAAGGAGCTTACTTAACAAAGGTCAGTGATGTACTTCAACCAACAGTCAATTAAAATTCAGTTGTAGGCACGTGGCTTGAGAGGACACAATATATGCTAGTGCTGTGATAAATTTTGGCATTGCTGTTAACAAATGGGCAATGTGTCCAGAGAGATAACAAGCATTTATAAATGTTGTGAAAGCTCATTCCTCTATACTATTACCAACTTATTTTTGTGATCAGTTATTGATCACTTATTTTTCAGGTCCTTGCGTTATTTAAAATGTCTAAGGATAAGCAGATTCCTCACATTTATTGGTTAAGAAGCAAGGCTGAGGATGGTCACTCTCAGGCCCCGTACACACGACCGAGTTTCTCGGCAGAATTCAGCCAGAAACTCGATTGGAGCAGTATTCCGCCGAGAAACCCGGTCGTGTGTACACTTTTGGCCGAGGAAACCGACGAGGATCTCGTCGGGCCAAATAGAGAACATGTTCTCTATTTCCTCGTTAGTCAATGAGGAAACTTGGTTTGCTGAAATCCTCGGCGGCTTCACAAGGAACTCGACGAGCAAAACGATGTGTTTTGCTTGTCGAGTTCCTCGGACGTGTGTACGGGGCCTCACAGTATAACGCTTTAACAATCACGTTCGATTGTCCTCAAAGTGGATGCATTTGTGGAAAGGAGTGTTGGACTGTGTTATAGGTAGCAGATTTACTTCAGGAAGGAAGTTATAGGTGCCATTTAGCTCAAAATTGTAAAGTTAGGGATGAGAAACATTTCAGAAGGATTTGTGTTCCAGTCCACACATGAAAATGGACACGTGTCAAAATGTCATACCTGCCAAAATATCTGACAGTCCTTAATATAAGCATGCAAGGACACACAAATTGTGGCCGTTGGTTTATGGAGGTAAAATGATCGTAGTAGCGTTTTGACTAGCATTAGGGTTTTGACGATGCTTTTAAAAAAGGTTTATCCTAAGGCTGCATTCACACCTAAGCGACAGCCGCGTACGCGTGTAGCGGCAGATTTGCCGCGATTACAAATGTTTCTTTTTTTTTTTCTAAAGTATTCCCATTGCTGTCTATGGGAAAACGCGCCTGTCGCGTGAAAAAAAGGGTCCGGGACTTTTTTTCAGGCGACAGGCGTTGCGCGTCTATGAGATGTGAACCATCTCCATAGACGGCAATGGGAATTCTCCCCTCTAGCGACAGAAGCGTCCCGCGTCGGGCGTTTTGTCGCTTAGGTGTGAATGGGGTCTAAGTCGTTCTTGACTGAGCACAGACCATCCAGGCCTTCATGTCAAAGACTGTTAGATCTCCCAACATGCACCACATGGACATGTTCATCTGTTCCAAAAGGTCTTCCAAGGGTCAGATAATGAACTTATCAGAAGTTTTCGTATGTTGATTTTGAAAACTGTTTTCCGATTAGTTGTCACACACCACTGATCTTTCCACTCATTTACTGCATAAAGACCACAATTCTCAGTTAATTTGTATTGACACTAAAGTCTTTGTCTTTAAAGAGTTCTCATTTTGCTTTTGAGTATTTATTCAAATATGCTGTTTTTTTTAGACATTGGTGATATATGTTTATATACTTTAAAGATGGTTTTCTAAATGGTCTTTCCATAATTTAGGTTGACTTAACAAAAACCGATAAACAAAAGTTATTACTTGCAGTTACCTTAATGAACTGCTCAGGGCAATTTTAGTTTATTGAATTTAAGCAAGTAAAATATATGTTTTGTTTGGTTACTAAGGGCCGCTACACTTATTATCGCTGTTTGCAATGCCATACTACAAACTTACTTCAAATATGAGAAGCACAGTGACCTACGCTAAAGTCAGATTTTGTATGGTAATTTGTATCTGTGGTGGGAATAAGAGAGTTTTAGGAAATTGTTCCCACTCCCACCTCGTACAAATTTGGTTTGCAGTAATCCAGGTTGAACTACAATCTGTCCACCATGGCTCAGTTATCTCTGATGTAGATCTATTAGAGGCAGCCTATGTTGACATCAACTACCCCTTGCAGGACCCTTACCCCCACCCTACACTTTTGGAACTATAACCCCTAGCAATCTCATGCAGGAATAACAGAGAGACTTGTAGTTCCTTAATAGAACAACTAAAAGTTCCAGCAGGTCAACTGAGGGCCCAATGTTAGTCAAGCTTGTTATTTCATAGTCGTCAAAAGTTTGAGCTTTAAATGTCAAATTTTAAAGTATCAACCTCAGAATTAGATATTTCAGCTTTTGGTAGATCTTGGTGTGTTTATCCGCCATAAAAAAAAAAAAAAAAGAAGAAGAAGAATCTCTGGAGGCTACTACTCTCTTTTCTAGTCACTGGTGCTGCTTCTTCATGCTTAAAAAAATATGCTACTCCTAGAGCAGGGGTAGGCAACCTCGACCCTCCAGCTGTGGTGAAACTACAAGTCCCATGAGACATTGCAAGACTCTAAAGCCTCGTACACACGACCGAGGAACTCGACGGGGGCGAAACACATCGGTTTCCTTGTCGAGTTCCTTGTCAGGCTGTCGAGGAACTGGACAAGGCAAGTTTCTCCATTCCCGTCGAGGAAATAGAGAACTTGCTCTCTTTTTGGCTCGTCGAGTTTCTCAACAGTTTCCTCGACAAAAATGTACACACGACCGGTTTCATCGGCAAAAAAATATCTCCCAGCAAGTTTCTTGCTGTTTTTTGCCGAGAAACTCGTGTGTACGAGGCCTGACAATCACAGGCATGACTTCTAGAGGCAGAGGCATGATGGGATTTGTAGACTTAACATAACTGGAGTGCAGAGGTTGCCTACCCCTGTCCTGGAGCAACATTTTCTTAATTTTACAATCCAACAGGAAGAAGAAAGCTGGCCATACATTATACAATTTTCTTGTCCAATTTCCTTTAAATTTACCTACTACTATGTAGTACAAAGGCCTGCCTGATTGCACACAAATTTAAAGTGTTTAGGTTTGGCCTCATATCATATGGTTTTAGTCAATCTAAGCAAAATTGTATAATGTATGGCCAGCCTAAATCACCTTTATATAGGCTGTGGCATTGGGTGGGTCTGGGAACACAACCACACAACGCACCCAAACGATGTGAAAAAGAAGTGGACATTTTACTGCTCAGCATCCATCAAGAACTGAAATATCAATTTGGGGTAAACTAAGCCTTTAAGCTACTGGCAAAGCTATACAGAACACACCTAAATATTTAACCTTTGTGTTATTTCAGGTACATCCACTCAAAAGAAAAGCCATTCAAGTGTCAAGAGTGTGGCAAAGGATTTTGTCAGTCTAGGACTTTGGCAGTTCACAAAACCCTCCACACACAAGTCAAAGAACTGAAACCTTCCAAAATTAAATGCTGAACTATATATGCACACAAAAAAAGACTGTTATGCATAAAAAACACAAACTATTTAAATCTACTATTTTTATGTGTAAAAGTGCAAGAGGGCTTTCAACCGAACGCTTCTTCCTGTGTGTATTCCAAGACATTTTCTGGACTGACCTTGCTTTGCTTGGAACTTAATTTAAACCAGAGACCAGCGTGAACAAAGTGATGGCACTCACACAGACTTTATGCCAAGAGGGGGTGCTCACATCATGCCTTTCAAAAGGACTCTGTCATCCTGCGACTCTGTTGCTTTTATATATAGCAGCGTTGGCATGCATACTCCAGCGGTGGGAAAAAATTACAGAATAAATTAAAATTAATTGCTTGTAACAGGCTGAGTTTTTTTCTTTCTTTCTTTGTACAACAACAGAAGCAAATATTTCAAAGTCCAGTCATGCCTTAAGAGTACATCCACACAGTATTGTGGTTTCGGTGATACATCTGACAACACTTTTGTTTTTAGAAGTGTGAGTACACATCAGAAAAGAGGCCAGCGCATTACATTGCAGTGCCTTGTTTTACAGACACCTATTTCTGTCATTGTATGTTAATGCATCAATTGGAATTATTTTTAAACAAATGGAAATGCGCTAGTTAAGGGTTAAACTGATGCATTATGGGAAAATAAAGTGCGGCCAGACTGTCCGTTCTAATTTTAAATGTCATATTACCAACCCGCAAGGGAATATGCAGAAATTCCAAGAATGTGTATGCATTTGAGCACATGTACATGTTTTCCAAAAAATATATTTGCATAGCTCCCAACTGTCCCTGATTTGGAGCATCATGATGTCCCTCTGTCCCTCTTTCCCACTCATTTGTCCCTCATTTTGGTTGGATCTATAAAGATATATATAAAATGCACTTTTTATTTATCAAAAAGTGTTTTTCAGCACTAAACCTTTCATATTATTTTGTAAATTCCAAAAGCCAATATAAAGGAATAGTAGTGGTAAAAAAAAGCACTTGTGGGTTTAATCAATCTTGGTTTTCTAGTACAATTCTCCTTTAAGGGGGCGTGGCAGGGGGTGTGTCTTATGCCTGCATACTTTTGCTGATAGGTGTCCCTCATTCCCATCTCAAAAAGTTGGAAGGTATGGCTTTAGCTTGGTAGATGCCCCATTTATAGAGGTATAAACTCATTCATACTGATTTGATTCCTAAAGTAAATCTGTGACCAGGTTATGGACATTTAAGTTTTTACACATTCTTAACAAGCAATAATGATTTTTGAGTCCCTCATGCCTAGTCCACACGGGCCGAATTTTGGGCGGCATCATCTGGTTCAATAAAAACCGCCTGACATTCGGCCCGTGTGTACGGCATCAGGTCTGACAGAATGACCGAAAAAGGTCTGCTGACCTCCACTCTCACCCACTGACTGGTGTGTTCTGGCGAGGGGGCCGTCCCCCTGTCAGAACACAATAGCTCAGCAGGGGAGATCACTGTACTAACATTGGATCATTAGTACAGCAGCTCCTTCTAAGCTCTTCAGTTTTTTTTTCCGTTCAGCCCACTAGGTTGAACGAAAAAACAAAACTTGCAGTCTCTTTAGTTTCTTTAGCGGAAGGCACGGTGGATCAATTTATCCCCAAAGCATACCTCCCAAATGTCCCTGATTTCGAGGGACTGTCCTTGATTCGGAACAAAGTCCCTCTGTCCCTCTTTCCTCCTCATTTGTCCCTCATTTTGGTATGATCCATATACACTATATAATCAAAAGTATTGGGACACCTGCCTTTACACGCACATGAACATTAATGGCATCCCAGTCTTAGTCCGTAGGGTTCAATATTGAGTTGGCCCATCCTTTGTAGCTATAACAGCTTCAACTGTATAATGTATGGCCTGCCTAAATCAAAGGACAATATCATCCCTAGGGTGAACTCATGACCCTGGTAGGTGGCCCACCTAGGGGCAAGCATTGTTACCCCTAAGAAAAGTGAAACAAACTGGTCTCTGTCTTTGTTCAAAATTAAGTTGGCCCACCCTTTGCAGCTATAAGTTTGGGGTGGAGGAACTTCATTGGCCTCCACCCGATAGAACACCTTTGGGATGAATTAGAGTGGAGACTGGAAGCCAGGCCTTCTCGTCCAACATCAGTGCCTGACCTCACAAATGCGCTTTTGGAGGAATGCTCAAACATTCCCATAGACACTCCTAAACCTTGTGGACAGCCTTCCCAGAAGAGTTGAAGCTGTTATAGCTGCAAAGGGTGGGCCAATGCAATATTGAACCCTATGGACTAAGACAGAGACCAGTTTGTTCTACTTATCTTAAGAGTAACAATGCTGACTTGGGCCACCTACAAGGGTCATGAGCTCTCCCTAGGGATGAGATTGTCCTTTGGTTTAGGCAGGCCATACATTATACAGTTTTCTTGTACAATTTTCCTTAAAGAGTTTTTAAAGGCAATTATTTTTTTATTAAAATAACAAACATGTTATACTTACCTGCTCTGTGCAGTGGTATTGCACAGAGTGGCACCTATTCTCCTCTTCTCAGGTCCCCTGCCACAATCTCAGCTCCTCCTCTTCTTCGATGGACTACCATAGCCAGCCACTGGTTATGGGGAGAAACGTAGTTCCCACGCTCCCGACCTGTGTGTCTACAGAGCCACCCTCCAAAGAATTACACAGCGGGACTTGGCCCGCCCCCCACTTTCTCCTCACTACATTTGATTGACAGAAGCAAGAGCCAATGGCTCCTGCACGAAGCCCTGGTTCACATTGATGATACTTTGAAATCAAGTGAAGTAGCGTGATTTCTAAGTAGTAAGGTCAGCGTGATTTCAGGTGCTACTTGATAGACATTGGTGTGGCTTCATGCACAGATGTCTATTGAAGTCGCACCTGAAATCGGCAAAAGTAGTGCAGGAACTACTTTTGCAAATCGGTGCGGCACGGCAAGATTGGTGTCGCACCGATTGGAACAGTGCCATAGCCTCCTTTTCGGTTTAGTAACACTTTAAAGCGGGGGTTCACCCGAATTTTTTTTTTTAACATTAGATTGAGGCTAATTGTGGGAAGCACAATCGGGTGTTTTTTTTTAAATCAATGCAGTACTTACCGTTTTAGAGATAGATGTTCTCCGCGGCTTCGGGGTATGATCTTCGGGACTGGGCGTTCCTATTTGATTGACAGCCTTCCGACCGTTGCATACAGCGCGTCACGAGTTGCCGAAAGAAGCCGAACGTCGGTGCGGCTCTATACTTCGCCTGCTACTTTCGGCAACTCGTGACGGTCGGAAGGCTGTCAATCAAATAGGAACGCCCAGTCCCGCAGATCATACCCGGAAGCTGCGGAGAACATCTATCTCTAAAACGGTAAGTACTGCATTGATTTAAAAAAAAAAAACACCCGATTGTGCTTCCCACAATTAGCCTCAATCTAATGTTAAAAATGTGTTTTTCGGGTGAACCCCCGCTTTAAGTCAGGTACACACATAGTTGAACCAGCCGTTGTATCCCAACATTCGACCTGTGTGTACCTAGTTTAGATTTACCAATATCATATAATATAAGGTAAACCTAAACACTTGTAATTTGTATGCAATCAGGCAGGTCCTTGCACTACATAAATGAGGGTACATCTAAAAAAATTTGTATAATGTATGGCCAACTTAAGCTAAAAACCTACAGTTTGCTTTACACAGGCACACCTTGCTTAGACCACTCGTCACAAACCATAATTGGCCAATATACACCAGGCTCCCCTCCCAGTAATTGTTTTATCACTATCACACCTCTATTGTTTATTGATCTACTGTAACTCTTGAGTTCTGTGTTTTTTTTTCTCCAACTGCAAAACAGCTCTAACAAGCTTTTGATTCCTTACCAATGAATTACAATATCTGTTTTGCTTTATTATGTATCTTGGATTTTAGGGGAAATACAATGTTCTTATATCAACAAAATAAAAATTATTTATTTCATAACAAGCAGGCTGAGACAATGTAGAATTTGCATTCAAATTGTGTAATCAGTAAAAGGGTATAATTAGCAGTTTGGGTGCTTTTTGTTAAAATCCATGTCTCTTCTGTGGAGAAGCTAGACTGGTGTCTTGTCGAGCTAGTTCCCCTATTGATATGGTTCCCTGCTTAACTGTGCAGGTGCAGACCAAGCCCATGGAAATCTCTGAACCTGATCATCTGTACACGGCACATGCGCGGCTTGGGGCGGCATCCAGGCTCATTCCTCACCATCGGAGGATGTTAAAAAAAGAGCCATGAGGCCGAGCGAGCAGAGCGAGCCATCCGAGCAAAGCGAGGACATGAGGCCGACTGGCCACTTACAGCAAATTCCACGTCACCCTGGACCTGTTGCTACAGCTGATCAGGTTCAGTGATTTCCGTCGGCTCGGATTGCGCCTGCGCAGTCAAGGGGGGAACCACATCGATAGGAGAAACCATATCGGCAGATCACCGGCACACACTATTAGTGTCAGCTCTGTTATACAATTCTCTTGTACAATTTTGCTTTAGATTGGCCAAAACCATATAGTATGAAGTCAAACCTAAACAAAAAAAAAAAAGGTTTACTTTGTGGGCACATAATGAGAGAAAATATTATTAAAAAAGTATAAATTTGATAAAAAATTTGATTAAAAAACATATAAACAACATACAAACAACACCCTGTATAGACACAGTTACCAGTTAACCAATCGTGCAGTTACAGAGGGCTGGATAAAAAGTATAAGGATTGACTTGGTAATATATCAAAATTAGAAGAATTGATCCAGTAACGCCTCCAAAAACGTGCTTGTCGACGCGTTTCACTAAATTATTAGCTTCCTCAGGACATATACTTTAAAAATACCAGCACCTACCCAGTATATGTCCTGAGGAAGCTAATAATTTAGTGAAATATGTCAACGAGCACGTTTTTGGAGGTATTAATGGATCAATTCTTCTCATTTTGATATATTACTAATACTTTTGATACAGCCCTCTGTAACTGCACTATTGGGTAACTGGTAACTGTGTCTATACAGGGTGTTGTTTGTATGTTTTTTATATGTTTGTTAATCATGTAGTAATACAATTTATACTTTTTTAATGATCTTTCCTCTCATTATGTGCCCACAAAGTCCGCTAATTTTTGAGTTTCTCAATCCTTATATATATATTTTGGATGTTGGCATGTTGAGGGTTTTCCCTTCCCATCAAACCTAAACAATTTCAATTTGTATGCAATCAGACTGGTCCTTGCACTACTTAACTGAAGGTAAATCTAAAGGAAATTGTATAATGTGTAGCCAGCTTTAAAGGCAATCTGCATCTGGCTGCCAGAGGTTGTGATTTGGAGGGTACTATGACCTCTCTCCCCTTGCCCTTGCAACAACGCTGGGTGCCTGAGTAGCCAATGACCAGTAGTGTTGCTCACGAATATTCGCATTGCGAATATTCCACTCGAATATAGCATATTCGAGAAATCGCGCTATATTTCGAATTTCGCGGTGAATATTCGCAATTCCGAATATTCGCATTTTTTCAATTTGATTTTTTAAAACAGATCACATCCTATCGACGTCTAAAAGCATTGCTGGTATGATTAGAGACCCTGGGCCGAGTAGCTAAGCTGAGGCGATCCTTTTATGTTGCCAAATTGAAAAAAAAAACATTGCGATTTTTCGCTATTGCGAATGCGAAAATGATTGCGAATTTTCGATAACTGTGGTAGGAGAACTCTGATTGTCTCTGATGCAAAAGGGGGGGGGCTTTGTGTATGTTTCTGTTATGAATATTTGTATGTTTGATATTATTTTTTTTTGTAAGAAGGAAAAAATTGCGCATACCTTAAAAAAAGGGGAGAATACAGCAGCAACTCAAAAATGTTATACAACATAATTTAATACAAGACAGAAAATGGAGTCGCTCTACAAGAATAAAAAATATGTCTAGTGACAAGACATGTGGGCAAATTATAAAATAAGCAAGCGCAAATAACTTGTGAAATACACAGTGAAACAAATATATAAAGAAATATAGTCCCAATAATAGAAAAATAATCTTTCATAAAAATGTCTTTGATATGTGAAGTGAAAAAAAGTCCAAAGCATGCAGCATGAACGTGTTCAATCTTCAAGGTGTTTGATTGACAAACGGCTGTGACAGATGGATAGAGTAAAGAATCACCACCAATGCAAAACACTTTTTATTTTGTATTGTAAAATATCAAGAATATTCTGAGCCAATCAGAGTGCTCCTTCTGCATTTGCCGAATATTCGCAATTATTTTGTATTGTAAAATATCAAGAATATTCTGAGCCAATCAGAGTGCTCCTTCCGCATTTGCCGAATATTCGCAATTATTTTGTATTGTAAAATATCAAGAATATTCTGAGCCAATCAGAGTGCTCCTTCCGCATTTGCCGAATATTCGCAATTATTTTGTATTGTAAAATATCAAGAATATTCTGAGCCAATCAGAGTGCTCCTTCCGCATTTGCCGAATATTCGCAATTATTTTGTATTGTAAAATATCACGAATATTCTGAGCCAATCAGAGTGCTCCTACAGCATTTGTCGAAATTGCGCAGTAAATATCGCATTCGCATGTTGCGATATTTCGATAAAATATCACGAATATTCTGAGCCAATCAGAGCGCTCCTCCAGCATTTCTCGAAATTGCGCAATAAATATCGCATTCGCATGTTGCGATATTTCGATAAAATATCACGAATATTCTGAGCCAATCAGAGTGCTCCTACCGCAGTTATCAAAAAATCGCAATTATTTTCGCATTCGCAATAGCGAAAAATCGCAATCATTTAATTTCGATAAAATATCACGAATATTCGAATTTAGCGAATATATCTCGAATATTCGAATATATATTCGAGATATATCGCGAAATCGAATATGGCATATTCTGCTCAACACTAATGACCAGTGCTATCACACAGAAAGGGTAGTGAGTCACATGATCCCCAATACCTGGAAGTACTGAGTATTCCTCTTCACTCCTCATAGATGAATTTGCTTCTTACATTATTGGATAAATGAAGTAAATATTTACTCAGTTAATTTCTGAATTGCTTTAGTAAATCAGGTACACAATGTTTGAACAGGTACAGTATATCAAATAATTATTAGAGAAAAAAAAATAACAGTATTTTTGCTTAAATTTTTTTGCTGTCTTATTTAATAAGCTAGGTACTCATTCACAATGCAGAGCTGACATTCTCCAGTCCTTTATGAAATTGACCGCAGTGGTTCAAAAATATTGCAGTCTTTGCATTATCGTAACAGCCAGGCATTTTCAAAAGAGAGTTTGAAGTGGAACCCATCTCTGGCTAAAAAGTTTTATTTTCTTTTGTATACAGTGATGAAGGTTGTTGTTTGTGATCCTATAGAGCCAGGGGTGCCCACTCTTTTGAAGAGCGAGGCCCACTTAAGTGACTTGGTAACCGGTCGTGGGCCACAATGAGCGTGTGAAAGGGGCCCAAGGCTGCTTTTACAAAGATGCCCTGCAGTTTACTCGCACCGTGGATGCAACGCAGTGTACCTTTGGCTTTCCTGCACTTTGAAATGGACTTCTATTATAGTCTGCAGGTTTGGTGCACTTTCAGAAAGCTCACCAAGCTCGCAGGTAATAACAGAAGTCTACGGCTCAGTGCAGGTAACCCGCAGGTGCACTGCTTTTCACCTGCCGATCAGTTTAAAAGCAGCCCAGTAACCACTGCAGAACAAATATGCCCATAAATACACTGTGATTTTAGTAATAAAACTGACCTTTAATAACAGTATTCTATTCCATACCAGAGCAGGAGACCGCGGGCCACATCAGAGGGCTCCGCGGGCCAGATGTGGCCCCCGGGCCACTGGTTGGGCACCCCTGCTATAGAGAAAGTTCCCAACTCACTCTGGACAGAAAGTAATGGGAAACCACTGAAAATGTCTGATCATTTTATCACGGCAGTCTGTTCATCCTAACCCAGTGACAACCACGTGCCTCATTTCTTGAACAGGTGTCATAGGGACAGGAAGTTGGAAAATTCTCATAGACAAATATGAAGTCCTGACAGAAATTAAAACCCTTCCTCACTTTAACCAAAACTATCTATATGTGTATATATAGACACTGCTTGCATTTAAAAAATACATTAAAATGTTGTATTAATGATTACTGATTGGCATTCATTTGTGTATTTTACACATGCTTAAAGTTCAGCTTGAAGATCCATTTACATTTTGATACATGCGTTCCAACGTCCTAAACACACATATGTTGTGGTTCCACATTAGAAATATTGTGTCTGGTCCTATCTTTGATTTAAAAAATGTGACATGTCTGATTTTATTTCTGCATTTAGTGCATAGGGATGCCCATAGCAGTTAATAACAGTGCATCAAAATACATATACGTGGTGCCAGCAGGGCCACCCACATAAAAAAACAAAAATTCTGGCAATTTTGCAGGAATTGGCCAAAATTTGATCCATGTATGGCCAGCTTAAAGTGATACTATGGGTTCAGTTTTATTTTTTAAATAACAAACATGTCATACTTACCTCCATTTGTGCAGTTCATTTTTCACAGAGTGGCCCTGATCGTCCTCTTCTGGGGTCCCAAGGCGGCTTTCGCGGGCTCCTCCCCCTAATAGATAACCCCCTCTGGGAAGCTTTATCCCGAGGGGGTTTCCTTGTGGGTGCGCTCCCGTGTCATACACTCGGCGTCCATAGCCGCCGAGTGTATGACTCCGCCCCACCTCCCGGCGACCGCGTCACTTGTTTTGATTGACAGCAGCGGGTGCAAATGGCTGCGCTGCTATCAATCTATCCAATGAAGAGCCGAGAAACCATGGGGAGAGCGTTCACGGAAATTCAGGGCTCAGGTAAGTAAAATGGGGGGGGGGCCAGGTGAAAAAACATGAGGGTTTACAACCCCTTTAATGCTACATAAAAACTCAGTGCGCACACAAAGATTTAATGGGCCTTTAAAGCGGAACTTAACTCCCCAGTATACCCCCCCACCCCACCTTCCAGAAGTGCAGCATTTACATCCATCACTGGTTGCTACCATCTTCTCCCCAGGTGCTGGGTTCCAGCCTTTTGATTGGCCAGCAGGGGATCATCCTGCGCATGCACTGGGAAGTCAGTCGAGCCGGAACAACTGAAGTGTGTCTGGAATGCACGGTGAGATGCTCATGAACAACTCCGTATACATTCAGTAGAAAACTGCAAGCAGGCAGGTAAGTTTGTATGAAGAGCTGCTTGCTTGCAGCTTTCTATAAAGTTAAGCCGGTTATAGACATTTGAATCTCAGCCAGTTCATCAGGGACTGGCTAAGATTCGAACCATCTATAGGCAGGCTAAAGCCTCGTACACACGGCCGAGGAACTCGACGGGCGAAACACATAGTTTTGCTTGTCGAGTTCCTTGTTAGGCTGTCGAGGAACTCAACAAGGCAAGTTTCTCCATTCTCATCGAGGAAAAAGAAGACATGCTCTCTTTTTGGCTCGACGGGATCCTCGACAGTTTCCTCGTCGAAAAATGTACACATGACCGGTTTCCACGGCAAAAAAAAAATCCCAGCTAGTTTCTTACTGGTTTTTGCCGAGAAACTCGGTCGTATGTACGAGGCCTGATTGTACCCAAGCTGATCGATCGATCAGCTTGGGTACAACCAGCCTACTGGATTCTTCATGTGATTATTGCCATCGGCTACAGACGCTAGCAATAATCACTGTGTGTTCTTCCCCGCCGGGAAAACACAAAGCTCCACAAGGGATTTCCCCATCAACACTGACTGTGTTGATGGGGGAATCAAATGATTTTCTTTCCTACAACCCATGGCTGCAGGAAAGAAAATCGCTCCATCTATGGCCGGCTTTAGGTTTAGTTCTTCTCTTCTTTAAACTATGGAGGCCTGTATATTGTAATGATGTTAGGCTGACATGGACAGGCGTTAATCGTCTTAATTTTGTGTCAGACAAATAATAAGCCTGGAATCCACAAGTGGTCTGTACATAGGGTAGACAATGAAGTAATCCTGGCTTGAATCTGGTAGCAGCTTTGCCCAGTAAGCAGATATTATTAGATGCCAGAAGGTGTGAAAAACAAATGAAGTAAGCATTGACAAAAGGTTCCTCTTCACAGCCTGGGGTGAGCAGACAGGGGTGCAGGAAACCAGCCTGTTAGCCGCCTCTCGCTATTCTCTTCTATTGTTATCAATCTGGATTTTTATCAGCAGCAGTTAGCACAACTTAAATGTTGATTAGAAGAGCTTTGATTCTGGCCAGCTGTCTGACATCAGCCCTGTATATTCCATGTAATGAAGCTTTGAGATGAGAGATCCAAGAGGGACTCTCATACACTCCAGAAAAAATTACCTTTGATCTAGCATGGTTGGTAAAATAAAGCTTATCTAAAAATACTGGTGGTAACATGGATCTGTCACCTCTAGCAGCCAATCAGATCAATGGAAACATTCTAAAGATAATAACTCATCCACTGCTGATTCTCAGGCCTCGTACACACGACCAGGAAGAAACTTGTTGGGAGATATTTTTTTGCAGAGGAAACCGGTCGTGTGTACATTTTCGTTGAGGAAACTGTCGAGAAACTCGACGAGCCAAAAAGAAAGCATGTTCTCTATTTCCTTGACAGGAATGGAGAAAATTGGCTTGTCGAGTTTCACGACGGCTCAACAAGGAACTCGACGAGCAAAACAATGTGTTTCGCCCGTCGAGTTTCTCGGTCGTGTGTACCAGGCCTCAGAGATGTATACAGTGGGGCTTAAAAAACAAGGAGCTATTGCCTATACCAGCTTTCCCTAACCTTTTCAACACAGTGGAACCTTGAAATAACTTTCCAGGTTTAAGGAACGCCTGTTAATTATTACTTTATTAAAGTTCACAGTATGTTATGTGATGGTCACTTGCTCCCTACATTTGTGGTCCTTGGAAATATTTCCCCCCGTAACCCAGTGGTGTTTTTATTATTTGTGCTGCCCTAGGCCTCACTAAACTCATGCACCCCCTAATTTAAATTTGACCCACCCCTTTCTATTTAAGACTTTAAGAATTTTCGAGTGGGGACACTAGTCCTAGGGGCCTGGAGGGGGGGCATTGGATTCCCATAATTTGCATAGATTTCCTCTCACTTCCTGTTTGGCTATGGGGGCAGGAAGTGAAGGGAAATCTATGCAATGGGACAAGGATGGTAAAACATAAACTGACAGGGGCTATAACCCTCCCTGAAGCCTCGTACACACGACCGAGGAACTCGATGGGCGAAACACATCGTTTTCCTCGTCAAGTTCCTTGTTAGGCTGTCGAGGAACTCGACAAGGCAAGTTTCTCCATTCCCATCAAGGAAATAGAGAACTTGCTCTCTTTTTGGCTCGACGGTTTCCTCGACGAAAATGTACACACGACCGGTTTCCTCGGCAAAAAATATCTCCCAGCAAGTTTCTTGTTGATTTTTGCTGAAAAACTTGGCCGTGTGTACGAGGCCTTACTCTATCCAAGCACAATCTACTTCAAGCACAAATTTCTAATAATTTTATGGAGAGGACTAAGAAAATATAATCATGCCAATGGTGCAGCAGAAAACATACAGCACAGTGAAGAAAGTTTGTGGTCCAGGATGATAGAACAGTCAAAATTAGAAGCAGCGTGCGTTACGCCAACAGTGTAGGGCAAGCCAGCGGGGACTCTTTCCGTGCTGCCCCCCTGCATAGTGCTGCCCTAGGCCTGGGCCTTGTTGGCCTCGGCCAGGATACAGCGTTGCCGCAACCTGTCAGTGTTGCCAACCTAGCAGATTGAAATTTACTGACACAACACCCCAAATTTACTGGCACAGCCAGGGTTTTACTGGCATTTCCAAAAGTTACAAAATTACAGTTGTAAGGGAAACTTCTGTTTTAAGTCTATAAAAACGTACACTATGCAATTAGCAATGTGATTTAAGGTAGATATTAAGGCAAAAAGCATATTTCTTATTTTATTTTTAATATAGTAAGTAAGTGGCTCAAGGGCAGGAAATTGGGCGACACACACACACACACATGAAATGGACTCTCACAGTGACACTGACATTAGTGTGCAGCAGCACAGATTACTGACACATCCCATCTTGAGTCACAGTGAAATTTTTTCTCCATGCCAGGTGGTCCTCTCAGTCCCCTCCAGTCCAAACAGCATTGACAGTCCCGCTCCTGGCTTGCCTTGCTCCCGTCCCACAGACCCGCACACGAGGCTCTGGCCGCTCTGCTTTGCTCCCTTGCACCATGAAATCACATGACACGCTCAGGTACCGTCTCCACCAGACCCGCCCCGGTACCATCCAAACTTACTATAACAGGCACTAGGATGGTTCTGGCTGGGTACGGTCCCGAGCTGTGCATACGCACAGTTCCGAGTCAAGCGTCACAGTCATAGTTTTTACTGGCGACCTTTTCCTCTTACTGGCATTTACTGGCAGGAGAAAAGAGACCATTTTTTACTGGCTGCCAGTAAAAATACTGGCGGTTGGCAACACTGCAACCCGTCCTTACAGATAGCTATACAGATCATTGATGATAGCGGTTACTCATCTGAGAGGCATAAGTTGCTCATTACTCAAGGAACCCATAGAAATCTCTGCAGGAACCCTGGTGTATTTTAATTTTGTGCTTGCTTAGGTAAGACAAAAATCAGCGACCCCCCCCAATCTAAATTTGTCCTAAGTCAGTCGTAGTATATCGTTCCTGTCTCAGGGTCTAATGAAGAAGCTGCAGCTGTCCTTCATATGTCCATTCTATTTTGGGATACATCTATAGGGTTGAATTTTATGATAGGTATTATGGATTTAGGTTGCTTGATTTTTGGATTGGTTCACCTCTGCGGTAGACAGAGTTGGTTTCCAAATGTATCCAAAATATTTGCAACTTTTACTATGTATATATTTGAAGTGTATTTATACCTGTATATATGTTTGTTCTTGTAGTGATATCCACACATAAACTCTGAAGTATACTCCCGAAGAAGCGGTCCCACCACGAAACATGTAGAGGTTGAACTGACAAGGAACGAATATCTGATCCCCCCTTCATGGATGGATGCACGTCTTCTCTTGCAGCTCTTTTTCAGAATTTGAATCTTGTGTGTATTGTATTTTTGCTATAAAGGACTATTTTAATCATGTCTTGTCTTAATAAATGTATATATTTTTTTATACATTTGCATTTGTGAGTCTTTACTGTACCATGAAAGTCCAAAGTTCAAATTTTCTGCCATCTTTTCTTGAAATTGAAGGTACATTGTTATATTATCTTTATTGTTCAGTAGTGATAATTAATATTACAGCTGTTCACAGTTCACAGAGACATAAATCGTTGATGATCAGATCATTGATGATAGCGATTACTCATCTAAGAGGCATAAGTTGCTCATTATTATTATTATTATTATTATTATTATACAGGATTTATATAGCGCCAACAGTTTGCGCAGCGCTTTACAACATCAGGGAAGACAGTACAGTCACAATACAATTCAATACAGAAAGGATCAGAGGGCCCTGCTCATTAGAGCTTACAGTCTAGAAGGGAGGGTTAAGTGGAACAAAGGGTAGTAGCTGTGGGGGATGATCAGATGGACAAAATTAAAATACAGTTGTTAGGTCTGGGTAGGATAGGCTTCTCTGAAGAGGAGGGTTTTCAGGGATCATCTAAAAGCTAATAGAGAAGGAGATAGACGAACAGATTGGCGTAAGAAGTTCCATAGGCTTGGAGAGGCTCTGAAAAAGTCCTGGAGACGAGCATGGGAGGAGGTGATGAGAGAGCTAGAGCAGGAGGTCTTGAGAAGAACGAAGAGAACGATTAGGTTGGTATTTAGAGACTAGGTCAGTGATGTAGCTGGGGGCAGAGTTGTGGATGGCTTTGTAGTTAGTTGTTCGTATTTTGAATTTAATTCATTACTCAGGGAACCCATAGCAGCCTTTGTAGGAACCCTGGTGTATTTTAATTTTGTGCTGCCCTAGGTTAGATAAAAATTTGGCCACCCCTCTTCTAAATTTGTCCCACCCCAGCCGCGGTATACCATTCTTGTCTCAGGGTCTGATGAGGAAGCTGCAGCTGTTCTGAGTTCCCAGTTTTCAGAAAAATTATTCATCCAACTGCCACATATGTGGTCAATGGAGCAGAAGATGGGGTCAGCAGGACATAGGATGGGGTCAGCAGGGCAAAGGATGAGAAGGCACTGGTGGGCACTGATGAAGCTACACTGATATGTGGCATTGATTGGCACTATAGGTGGCACTGATTGGCACTGATAGGCGGAATTGATGGGGGCTGATAGGTGGCACTGATGGACAGTGATGATGAGGCACCAATTGGCAGCACTGATTAGCACTGATTGGCAGCAGTGATTGGCAGCACTGGTGGGCACTGATAGGCTGCACTGATAGGCAGCACTGATGGCCACTGATTGGCAGCACTGATGGTCACTGATTGGTAGCACTGATTGGCAGCAGTGATTGGCACTGTTTTGGCAGAACTGATAATCAGGACACTGATGATCAGTGCCCTGATTATCAGTGTAGATGTCTCCTTTCCTCACACTGTGACTCCTTTCCTCATGCTGTGACAGCGCCTAAACATATCCTGCAAGTGTGTTTAGATTGTTATCAGCTGTGATTGGACATAGCTGATCACATGGTAAAGAGCCACTGTGATTGGCTCCTTACCCCAATCTGTGATCAGCTGTTTTGAGAAGGTGTCAATGGATGCCCTCCCAGAACTGGACAACTGCACTGTAGCCGACATTCAGCTACAGCTCGGTCGCCTGGGGGGCGGTGCCTCACGGCAGATAAGCCCCTGCATGGAACACTGGTTAAGAAAAGGCTGGCCAATACCAACCAGTAAGGGTGCTTGTCTAAAGTATATCTACATTCAAAATGTTTTCTTTTTTAATTTTGGATATAGTAGGAAATTACCCAATAAAGTAGTAGGAATTGGAAGCAAGAGGAAATCTCTCCAATCCTCTCTTAGATAGTTAGCATTGAAACAAATGTCCTTGTTGGAAGACTTCTTCTCGCTCTCTGTTATGGTGGCAAGTCACAATTTTGGATTCTCCCTCATTCTCATTCCAGGTGACAAAGGTCTCTAGGGCAAATACAGATCGTCAATCTTACCAAGGAGGACACAAACAGCAATAAATGCCTGGGAATGGTTGTAACCCTTCTCTACTCGATCAAATGCTTAAAGTGACACAAAATTTGGGTAAAAAAATAAATATTCCAGTATGTATTCTAAACTAAAGCCTCATACACAAGATCGGACTTCAAACAAACTTTTCCGTGGATTTTTGTTCGAAGGGCGTTGGCCGTGAACTTGGTATGCATACATGCGGCAGGGCTTTTTCAGCCAACAAACTACGTGTTTTTTCTGCTCTTTAATGCTACCCTTTGGGCAACGTCTGCTATTGCTGGTTGATCTTTTGCATTGGTTCTGAGCATGCGTGTTTGTACTTTGGACTTAAGTCTGATGGACTTCTGTACACACGATAGGACTTTGCTCCATCTGACTTTTGTTGCCGGAAAGTTTGTCTGTTTGCAGAGCGAACATTTGTCCGATGAAAACGGAAAAAGCTTGTCCGATGAAGCGTACACACGGTCGGAGTTTTTGAAAAAACTGGTCATTTTGAGGTTTGTTGTCAGAAAGTCTGATCGTGTGTACGGGCCTTAAGAGGTTAAATCTATTGCTTTCAGCCTCCTCCAAATCTCTAAATTCTTTCTTATTTCTGCTCTGTGCCAACTTCCTGTTAGAGAGTGGTGCACTCAATGTAGATTGAGATATTTATTCTGACAGCAGAGACACTTCCTTGCCATCAAAATACACGATTAGTGTATAGTCGCCAGCGATGATCCACCAAAATTCGACAGGCTGGTTGAACAGAAGTCGATCAGTAGATTGACATACATAAAATTCAGATAATCCCTTCTGAACCAGACAAATTTCGATCCATGATTTAGACCAGGGTTTCTCAACCAAGAATCAATGGAACCCTAGGGTTCCTCAAGAGGTTGCTAGGGGTTACTTGAGCAAGGAGCAATTTCTGCCTCTCACATAAGTTCCAACTGACACCATTGATCTTTTTAGCTATCTGTAAGGAGTAATTTCCTCCCAATGACCTCAACTGTGAGGAACATTCTTCCCACTGAACATCACACTAATGTACCATGAGTTGTAGATATAGGCCCGGATTCAGATAGGAGTTACGACAGCGTATCTCCGGATACGCCGTCGTAACTCTGAGTGGCGGGGTCGTATCTATGCGACTGATTCGTAGAATCAGTTACGCATAGATTTCCCTAAGATCTGACCGGCGTAAGTCTCTTACACCGTCGTATCTTAGGCTGCATATTTACGTTGGCCGCTAGGAGGCGCTTCTGTAGATTTACGCGAGGAATATGCAAATTAGGTAGATACGCCGATTCAGAAACTTACGTCCGCCCGGCGTAAAGTTAACCCTCATAAAGCAGGTGTAAGTCATGTTAAGTATGGATGACGGAAACACACGAACAGCGTCGTATTTTACGTCGTTTACATAAGTCGTTCGCGAATACGGCTGTACGTAAGTTACGTTCACGTCGAAAGCATTGACAGTTTGCGGTGTAATTTGGAGCATGCGCACTTGGAAACGTTCACAGACGGCGCATGCGCCGTTCGTAAAAAACGTCAAATACCTGGGGTCACAATTAATTTAAATTAAACACGCCCACATGATCCAGATTTGAATTAGGCGGGCTTACGCCGACACATTTACACTACGCCGCCGTAACTTAGGGCGCAAGTTCTTTCTGAATACGGAACTTGCGCCCTAAGTTACGGCGGCGTAATGTATCTGAGATACGTTACGCCCGCCGAAAGATACGTAAATGTATCTGAATCCGGGCCATAGTCATTTTTAGCAGAGGTTTCCTGAGACAAGAAAGTTATGTCAAGGGCTCCTCTGTGTTGAAAAGGTTGAGAAAGGCTGCTTTAGATAGTCAATAGAGATATCTATTGACAGCAACTAATTGTTCCACACGAAGATGTATAGAAGAGATACACATTGATAGTTTGATGTAGGTGTGTGACTGACAATAATGATGGCCAACTGTTTTCCTAAAATAATAATTATATTTCCCCCGTGGAGACAACTAGAGAGATATAATTTTGCCTGGCTATCTGGTACTTCTGGTTATATAATAATTGTTTAGAGAAGCCTTCATGTGTTCCTGGCAGGGCCGGGACAAGGGGTGGGCATGAGGGTGAGCTGCCCTGGGCACTGTGGTATCATCTGAGATGGGGGGGCACAAGAAAATTGGGGGGATTTGTTTTGGGTGTTCACATAGGGCCGCATATATGCGGCCTCTCTGCGTTAAAGCCCACTCGCTAAAAGACTGCATACAGGGCTGGTGCAAGGATTTTTGACACCCTAGGCGAAACCTCATTTTGCTGCCCCCCTTGCTACACCCCCTTTGCCCTGCCCATGTTTACCCCACCTTTTTAATGAAGTGCCCATCAAATGCAGCATCACCAGCACCCATCAAATTCAGCCTCACCAGCGCCCATCAATGCAGCCTCACCAACCCCCATCAATGCAGCCTCACCAACGCCCATTAAAGCAGCCTCACCAGCGCCCATCAATGCAGCCTCACCAGCGCCCATCAAATGCAGCCTCACCAGAGCCCATCAATGCAGCCTCACCAGTGCCCATCAATGCAGCCTCATCAGCGCTCATCAATGCAGCCTCACCAACGCTCATCAATGCAGCCTCACCAACGCCCATCAAATGCAGCCTCACCAGCACTGATCAAATTCAGCCTCACCAGCGCCCATCAATGCAGCCTCACCAACGCCCATCAATGCAGCCTCACCAGAGCCCATCAATGCAGCCTCTCCAGTGCCGCAGCTGTCTAGTTTGCCTAATGGTAGCACCGGCCCTGACTGCATATATGCTTACCATCAGCAGGAAGAGGTTAAAGCAGAGGTTCACACTAAAAAACAACTATGTACCATCCCATCCAGCATACTAGCGTCAGCTACAGTTCGCTGTACTTACAGTTTAATCCTTTAGTTTTGTTTCAGACTCCCGCGGGGAGTAGGCGTTCTTCTGAAGAGGGGAACATGATTGACGTCCAGCTATGGCGCGTCACGCGTTCCGAAAATAGCCGGAGTAGGACTCGGCTCTTCACTGCGCTATACGGCGCCTGCGCACAGACTAGGAGCTGACTGCGCAGGCGCCGTATATATCCGAGTCCTATTTCGGCTATTTTCGGAACGCGTGATGCGCCATAGCCGGACGTCAATCATGTTCCCCTCTTCATAGGAACGCCTATTTCCCCGCCGGAGTCTGAAACAAAACTGGACGAATAAACTGTAAGTACAGCGCAAAAAAAAAAGGCATACTGTAGCTGACGCTAGTATGCTGGAATGGATGGTAGATAAAGAAAAAAATTTTTTTAGGGTGAACCCCCACTTTAAGATACAGCCGTAATTTATGATATGAAGTTGTCACATCCCTGTTTTATCCATGCAATCTCTTTATGTAGTCAATCAAAATGTGACTGTATATATAAACAAAGTATTTCAATGCTACTGATGCAATGTGAATGATGAAATTCCACCATGGCCGATCAACAGTTTAATAAAATCTCATCTACATTGATTCTAAATTAATCAGAAGTGAAGTTTCGGCTATTCAGTTGTTTTCTGGTTTGATCGGTTTGATAGAATTCCATAATTGATTAGATAATAAAATCAAAGCATGTATTACCATTACCCCCACATTTTCATTTGTAATTTGCAGAGTAAAGCCTACCATGTATGGGCAGGCTGAATGTACCCAAGTTGATCGCTCAATCAACTTGGGTACAACCAGCCTGTCGAATTTACATGCGAATAATACCAGCGACTGTTATCGCCACTAACAATAATCACTGTGTTCTCCTGGTGGGGGGGTTTGGACACAATGGCTCCACAGGAGGAATCCCCTGTCAACATCGTGTTGATGGAGGAATCAAGCAAATTTCTTTCCTGCAACCCATGATGGCACAAAAGAGATTTGCTCCGTCTATGGCCGGCCTAAATTTGTTCTTTTAATTACTGACACCCGTACATGCAAGTCTGTGCTTTACCACTTAGTTGTCTGTGGCCTTCTCCTTGGTGCCATCTTTGATTTCATTGTTGAAAGGGACTTAATACAGCTTCTTCTTCTTCTTCAATTGTATGACTATGAGGTCATTAGGCAACCTTTACTTTGTAAATTGGCATTAGGAATGATTTAAATCACCTTATTTATGACCTCTGTACTAATTGCATTTCTTCGAATGTTTGATCAGTGCTCAGCAGAAAGCAAAACATCCACAGAGGGTGCATTGCCCCCCCATCCACCCTCTCTGTCTACCCACCATTGTTTATTTGCCTAGAAAGGCTATATGTAAATGATTAAAAGAAAACAAACGCAGTTTAATGTAGTGCACTTAGCTGGGAGTTCAGTAAACAACTTTTTCCGGTGAAGAAGACTCAACCTTATCTGGCTCATAAATTAAGGCGAGGTCCCCCCATTCAAACACTGGCAGCCATTCATCAGACACAAAGCAGGCTTGTACAACAAGCTGACAATCGCTTATCAGCCGGGATTACAGTTTATTAGGGGATTCAAGGTGATGTCTGAGCAGTGGCTGCTGTTTGAAGTCAGTAAAAAGTGAATGACCCCTCTTCTCTGGGGACCCCTGCAGTTCTTGTTAGCAGATCACAACAAAGGAAGCCTGTTCAGATAAGTGCTAATGAATTATAATGATCAGCTAATAGTGGACAGTAGAGGCAAAATTAACAAAGAATTAAGACTAGAATAGATACTTACTAAAGGGTCAAGGTAACCTAATGCTGTCTGCTAACTAGTAAAGCTGGCCATACACTGCTAAATACAGTAGGTTCCTCCATCCATACTATATAGCAGTGTTTCTCAACCTTTTTTCAGTCAAGGCACCCTCTAAAATTATGGAAAATCTCAAGGCACCCTCAAAAATGATTGACAATCTCAAGGCACCCTCTAAAATTATGGATAGTGTTGAGGCACCCATTAAAATTATGGACAATCTCAAGGCAACCTTTAAAATTTGGACAATCACAAGGCTCCCTCTAAAATTATGGACAGTGTGGAGGCACCCTTTAAAATTATGGACAATCTCAATGCACCCTCTAAAATTATGGACAATCTCAAGGCACCCTCTAAAATTATGGACAGTGTGGAGGCACCCTCTAAAATTATTGACAATCTCAAAGCACCCTCTAAAATTATGGATAGTGTTGAGGCACCCATTAAAGTTATGGACAATCTCAAGGCACCCTTTAAAATTTGGACAATCACAAGGCTCCCTCTAAAATTATGGACAGTGTGGAGCCACTCTTTAAAATTATGGACAATCTCAAGGCACCCTCTAAAATTATTGACAGTGTTGAGGCACCCTTTAAAATTATAAACAATCTTAATGCGCCCTCTAAAATTATGGACAATCTCAAGGCACCCTCTAAAATTATGGACAGTGTGGAGGCACTCTTTAAAATTATGGACAATCTCAAGGCACCCTCTAAAATTATTGACAGTGTTGAGGCACCCTTTAAAATTATGGACAATCTTAAAGCACCCTCTAAAATTATGGACAATCTTAAGGCACCCTCTAAAATTATGGACAATCTTAAGGCACCCTCTAAAATTATGGACAATCTCAAGGCACCCTCTAAAATTATGGACAGTGTGGAGGCATCCTTTAAAATGATGGACAATCTCAATGCACCCACTAAAATTATGGACAATCTCAAGGCACCCTCTAAAATTATGGACAGCGTAGAGGCACCCTTTAAAATTATGGACAATCTCAATGCACCATTTAAAATTATGGACAATTTCAATGCACCCGCAAACATTATGGACAATCTCAAGGCACCCTCTAAAATTATGGACAATCTCAAGGCACCCTCTAAAATTATGGACAATCTCAAGGCACCCTCTAAAATTATGGACAGTGTGAAGGCACCATTTAAAATGTTGTATAATTTCACGGCACCCTCTAAAATAATTAACAGTTTTGAGGCACCCTCTAAAATTATTGACAGTGTTGAGGCACCCTCTAAAATTATTTGCAGTGCACCCTTTAAAATTATGGACAATCTCAAGGCACCCTCCAAAACGATGGACAGTGTGGAGGCACCCTTTAAAATTATGGACAATCTCAAAGCACCCTCTAAAATTATGGACAATCTCAAAGCACCCTCTAAAATTATGGACAATCTCAATGCGCCATTTAAAATTATGGACAATGTCAATGCACCCGCAAACATTATGGACAATCTCAAGGCACCCTCTAAAATTATGGACAATCTCAAGGCACCCTCTAAAATTATGGACAGTGTGAAGGCACCATTTAAAATGATGTATAATTTCACGGCACCCTCTAAAATAATTGACAGTGTTGAGGCACCCTCTAAAATTATTTGCAGTGTTAAAGCACCCTTTAAAATTATGGACAATCTCAAGGCACCCTCCAACGCGATGGACAGTGTGGAGGCACCCTTTAAAATTATGGACAATCTCAAGGCACCCTCTAGAATTATGGACAATCTCAAGGCACCCTCTAAAATATGGACAATAGTTTTACATAATGCATCAACAGCCAAACAAAAAGTTAAAGTTGATTTATTCTTCCAAAGCAAATACACTTTTGCACACTGGTACTGAGTAGTATTCCAGTATTTTTCTTCTTCAGTTTTTCTCCATAACTCAGCTAATGTGACCCAAACACTTGTAGCGCCTGTGTACTTATCAGTACAGGTGCTATGTTAAATCTAGTGGGATGAGAGACTTACTTGCTCTCATCTGTATTTGATTTATTTAAATTTGGCTGTCGCCAGCCCTGAACTGTCCTGTGGGTCACTCTGTTCTCCAGAGATGCTGTTTCATCTCTGGATGGTAGGTGGCGTCGGAGGGGTTCGGGCGGAGCCGCTTCTTCCCAGCAGCCGATTAGAGGAGTTTTCCCTCGCGGAGCATGCTGGGGAGGAGTATTTCTGTGGCAGAGGCCATTGCTAGGGGTTCTTTGCGGGTTCCTGGTTCCAGGTGCGGCACCCACCTTTAGGGTGTGCGCACATCACGGGCCCCGGCGATATGGCATACCAGGCCTGGGGCGAACATGCTACGCGGAGTTCCTGACTCTGGGTCCTCATGGCCCGGAGCATTTGATGCTGCTAAGGGGCCCCAGTGACTTACTGGATTCCCCCATCTCTATTGAGAAGATCCCAAGCGAGTTGTGCTGTTCAGTGGGGGATCGGCTTGAGGAGAACCCGGAGGCATGTGATCCAATAGGGCTTGAACGAACCACCGGGGATCTGGGTACCGGAGACACTGACAGTTTGTATGCGGCAAACTGTCAGTCGGTGGCCCCAAATTACACACTGGGAGGATTCGCTCTACTATCCAACTTTTGAAGCACTAGGCCTGTGGCAGAGGTCTCATCCAGAAATCTAAATTCTATTAGAGCCAAGTCTGTGGCAGAGACTTGTTCCTTCCCAGGAGAGCTAAGTGACACTGGCTGCCAGGCCTGTGAGAGGGACCTGTCCAGGGGCACTTTACCCACTTTGGGTAAAGTGGCGACGAGGAAAGAGTTACTACTGGAGGCAGGACTGCTTCTGTTCATCCATTGCCTGTATCTGCAAGGTTTATTCTTTCTTTCACCAATCTGTCCTATCTAGTTGACTGTTGGTCGTGTTGGGCCAGAAATAAAGCATTGAAAATGTCAATCAACAGTCTGGACATTCCGTTACTGCTCTTGTCACTATCATCACCCCTAGACATATCATGGAGGTAACTTAAATACGTCGATCCCAAATATAACCAGCGGCTCCTTCGGGGGTAGCGCAACACACTGATGGAGAGGGGCAAGGGAGAATCAAATGAGGAAGCTGTGCAGATGACCGACAGCCTCCTTATCAACTGATATCATTGGTTTGTTAGGATGCCAGCGGCTAGACGTAGTAAGTCGTAATGGTGCATGATGAAAACCTGTAGCTTTGCGTATCTAATAGACAGGCTTGATCCACCTGCTGGCTTGTATACAATTTGCGGCAAATTTTTAGGCATTTTGCCTAAAGAACCCTCAAGGCACTCTGGTTGAAAAAGGCTGCTATATAGTGTAGATCAACAAATATCTGAGAACTATCAAATTAATCGAACAGTGGCTGCCTCTGATTAAATGTTTGGCCAAAAAATTTCCAGCAGTCTCTTTCAACAAAAGTCAGCTGAATGACTGACTTTTATTGAATGGAGTGGGACCTGCAGGGCCATCCACTGACCACATTTCAGCCAGTTGCACCATAACCAGGCAAACTTTGCACAGAGTTTGATTAGCATTAACAAAAGATCTTTCTACAAATATACAATTCGCTTTGGCTTCCTGGCAGGTCAACTCCTGGGCAACTTTCTAGGAAGTGCTGGCTAGTTTCATGGAGGTGCCTACAAAATGGTTAGCTCACCATTTCCTTGAGATGCCTTGATGGTTTAAGTGCACAGTTATGCCTTGTACACACGATCGGTTTTCCCGGAGGTAAAAAGTCTGCAAGGAAAATCGCGGGGAAAGACTGCTCGGTAGCTTTTTCCCCCTATACACGGACGGTTTTCCTGGAAGGAAAACTGCCATGAGAGCTTTGGTCGGGAAACCCGGCCGTGTGTATGCTCCACCGAAGGCTTTTCCCGTAGAAAAACTGCTGGGAAAAAGACTGCCGGGAGAGAACATGTTCTCATTTTTCCCGCCAGGATTCCCATCGGTTTTCCTGTCGGGAAACTGCCATGGAGCATACACACGACCAGTTTTCTCCCCAAAAATTCTTAAAGTATATGTATAAGCACTTCTTCAACAATGTATTCAAAAATATATTTTATTTTAAAACCACTTCCGAACCAGCGACAATACCCATACATCACTGGACTTTGGGTGGTTATACTGGGAAGATGCCTGCAGCTGCACACCGTCATTTTTTTTTAGAAGCCAGCAGTCATCTCTCTTGTAAAAGCAATCTGACTATCTGCAGGATTACTTTTACAAGCAGCAGGAGGGGACGTCCCTTTCCCTCCTGCCACCTTCCGAAGGCTTGCTTGGGCTCTCCCATCCAGCTGCATTGGTCGGAAAGCCAAACAAAGATGGTATCGTCCCCCCTTCTTTTCCTGCTGCCTGCCAGGTTGCATGCAGTTGGGAGTGCAGTCGCTGTAGATCTGAGGAGGACATGCAAGGAAAATAAAAAACAGCATTTTAGCTTGCACATGATTGGATGATAAAACCAGCAGAGCCTCATTTCAGATCTACCCCTCAGATTTACAGTGACTGCACTTCCAAGAGCACTTTCAGCGCAATTTCAAGTGCACTTTGCCCTTGTAGAGCAAAGTGGATTTGCCTTTCGTAAATAACCCCCAACGTATTTTATGTAGCATCTAAAAAAAAACAAAAAACATTCTGCATGTTCACACTGGCAGGGGAGACATGTTTATGTCCTCTGCAGCAGCCTTTTTTTTAACAAGGGTGTCCAGACCTTCAGATTTCTTCAGGGGTGCCTTGGCAAAATGCCTTAAAGTATAACTAAAGGCAAAACTATTTTTTTCAGTTTTGGATATGTATGGAGTGGGGAGGGATTAGAACACCTGTCAGTTTGTATGGCTTTCTGTGCCCCATTAAGAAGATTCACCCACTTTATTTGTCCTGTTCACTGTTTTTATTGAAAGTGAAAGTAAAAGAAAACCACAAATTTTGTTTTGTCCCCAGAAATGTAATAGAGGGGAAGTCTTCCAATGGCATACCTCCCAACTTTTTGAGATGGGAATGAGGGACACCTGTCAGCAAAAGTATGCAGGCATAGGACACACCCCTTGCCACGCCCCCTTAAAGGAGAATTGTACAAAAAACAAGATTGGTTAAACCCACAAGTGTTTTTTTTTAATCACTACTATTCTTTTATATTGGCTTTTGGAATTTACAAATGCAGCAATTTAGAAATCAGATGAAAGGTTTAAGGCTGGAAAACACTTTTCAATAGATAAAAAGTGCATTTTATATACAACTATATATATCAGACCAAAATGAGGGACAAGTGAGGAGAATGAGGAACAGAGGGACATTGCTCCAAATCAGGGACAGTCCCTCTAAATCAGGGACAGTAGGGAGCTATGCAATGGGGACACTAGATCTGGTGACTTTGGGGTTTCCCAAGGAGTTCCCTTCATTTGCAGGGATTTCTTACCACTTTCTGTTTTGATATGGGACAGGAAATGAAGGGACATCTCCACAATGGGACACAGATGGCAAAAAATTGTATTTGACCCTCACTTGATCTATCCCCAAAAAAAAAAAAATGTGCCTATAGTTCTACTTTAAAATTACCCAAAAATTGTATACCTCAGCTGGTGGATCAAGCCTACTTTTTAGCTACATAAAGTCACAGGTTGTCTGAACAACCAATGACATCATCAAGGAGGACGTTGAACCCCTACGCACCATGCTTGTTTGCCCCTCTCTGGTCTCCATCAGCACTGGGGTCACATTCATACCTTCCAACATTTTGAGATGGGAATGAGGGACACCCATTAGCAAAAATATGTAGGCACAGGACACAACCCCTGCCACGCCCCCTTAAAGGATAATTATACAAAAAAATATTAAACTCAAAAGTGCATTTTTTTTTATCACTACTATCTCATTGTACTGGCTTTTTGGATTTTCAAATGCAGCAATTTAGAAATTGGATGAAAGGTTTAGCACTGGGAAACACTTTTTGAAAAATTTTAAAGTGCATTTTATATACAACTATATAGATTGGACCAAAATGAGGGGGAAAGAGGGACAGAGGAATGTTGTTCCAAATGAGGGACAGTCCCTTGAAATCAGGGACAGTTGCAGCGGCGGTGCGTCCATAAAGGACGCAGGGGTGCCGCCCCCCCCTCCTGCTCGCCCTCCCTCTCCTGTCACTCACCATACATAGATTCATGTATTGCATGAATCTATCTATGGTCCCTGCTGCCGCCCCCTATTCATGTAACCGGGCCCTTGTCGGGCGCCGGGCATATGAATTACAGCGATAGCTTTTGTATGGAGGCGCCTGATTAGAGCTGTCAGCTCTAATAAGCTTCCTGATTAAAGCCGTGGGCCCTAACAGGCTTCCAAAAGGGTAAGCAGTGGGCGCAACACTGTGCGCTCGCTGCTTACTGAGTGGTGTGTTAGGGAAGCTTCCCTAACACTGACCCGCCTCTCAGCCAATAAGGTTGCCGGGTATGTTACCGGTAACCTGATTGGCTGAAACGACAGGCGCTGTGCATGGACGCTGCCTATCAGGCATCCAATCATAGCAGAGACAGGAAGAGAGGACGGAAGATTAGAGGAGCGAGGAGTGTGGAGGACCGTGTCCGGTGCCCCACCGAGACAGGTAAGTGCCAGAGTGGGGGATGCACAGTGGCAGCATTTGATAGGCACAGTAGTGGCAATTGATAGGCACACTGGCAGCAGTTGATGGGGACAGTAGCGGCAGTTGATGGGCACACTGGCAGCAGTTGATGGGCACAGTAGCGGCAGTTGATGGGCACACTGGCAGCAATTGATGGGCACAATGGCAGCAGTTAAAGGTCACAGTAGTGACAGTTGATGGGGACAGTAGCCGCAGTTGATGGGCACACTGGCAGCAGTTCATGGGCACAGTAGCGGCAGTTGATGGGCACACTGGCAGAAATTGATTGGCACACTGGCAGCAGCACAGTAGCTGTGTTTGATGGGCACAGTGGCGGCAATTTGGGTACAGTGGCTGTGTTTGATGGGCACAGTGGCAAAGTTTGGGCACAGTGGCAGCAATTGATGGGTTTTTTTCAGTCTGTTTGCGCCCCCCCCCCCCCAAAAAAAAAAATTGGAGCACCAGCCATCAGTGGACAGTTGGGAGACCTTGAGAAATGACTGCCTTGAAAGTGATCGGCAGAAAAGTCCATTTTGGCTAAACAATTCTTCAGCCAATATTGATTGGCTTTGGGCTGTCGTAGAGACGTCCTCATTTCCTGAGCTGACCGTTGACTACAGGATCCTACGTCAGTCATCTCATGTTTTGCAGTAAGTTTCAAGAGTTAGGAAAATTCTAATTCACTTTTCGTTCTGTAGAAACATTTGTAAACTTTGTTTGACTTGTAGCAGATCCCTTTACCCCACCGGTGACCTGTAAACCTCCACTTTTCGTTTTTTTATTGCTCCTGGGAGGTTACTATTAGAAATTTATTGAGCACATACCCTCTACACATTCTGTCCATAAAATGTCAATAAAAAGGGCAAATAACGGCAATTGTTAATCCTCAGACAGTGCACGCTGAAACATAATGAGCTCTTGATAATATAATTTAGTGCTCTTTTCAGGCCCTTCACTCGTGGAATGGAGGTACAGCTGCAGCCCAGAGTCTCCAGGAAATCATCACCTTTCTATTATGTATTTGTTTCCACATGAAACAAGAGTTTAAAAATAGACAGGTTTCCTATCCTGAAGCTGAACTGGAGTGTTAAAAAAACGACATTTATATATTTTTTCCGAGAGGTGTTAAAACACAGAGGTCAGAGATAATTTCAAATCCACTAGGCTCAGGAAAGTTGGGAAACGTGATCTATCAGAAGAATGTATTATTTATATACAAAAATCTCAGTGAATTGCCATAAAATGTATTGATGGTAAAAGGTTCAGTTATTTAAAATAAAACTCCAGTTTTAAAAATCCCCCCCAGGACCTCCCAGTACCATGCAGTGTGAGAGTGCCAAGCAGTAGTATTCTGAGCCCAGACTGATGTATTGATGCCGTCACCTGGGATATGTCCGCGGCACTGCTTGTGCTAGTCACCTTTTTTTTTAAAGAAAACTCCAAATGCTTAGTGAATAAACCACTTGACCTCCTGAAGATTTACCCCCCCTTCATGACCAGAGCCTTTTTTTCGATACTGCACTGCGCTACTTTAATTGACAATTGCGTGGTCATGCGATGCTGTACCCCCAAAAAACAATGCCGTTTTTTTTTTCCACAATAGAGATTTCTTTTGGTGGTATTTGATCACCAATACATTTACATTTATTTTTTGCACTATAAGGCCCCTTTCACATGGGGCAGATCAGTAATGATCCGCCCTGTGAACCTCCGCTTGCTCATCCGATCCGATCCGCAGACGGAAGGAAAAATAGGGTTTTGCTCCGTCTGCAGAATCGGAGGAATGCGGAGGCGGGCGAGATCGGGTGTTAGCGGATGTTCTTCCGCTGACACCCACGATCTCATAGGGACCAATGTATGTCCCTTTTTCATCCGTACACGGATGGATGAAAAAGCGGACATATGGTCCGCCCATGTGAAAGGGGCCTAAACAAAAAAAAGACCAAAAAAAAAAAAATAATAATTAACTTTCTGCTATAAAACATATACAATATTTTTTTTAAATCAAATTTCTTCATAAATTTAGGACAATATGTGTTCTGCTACATATTTTTAGTAAAAAATAACAATAAGCATATAATGATTGGTTTGTGCAAAACAAACAATGGGATGTATACTGGAATTTAATTTATTTTTATACTAGTAATGATGTTGATCAGCGACTTATAGCGGGACTGCGATATTGCGGAGGACATCCTGGCACTGACACTTTTGACACTTGTTGGGAACCAGTGACACTAATACAGTGATCAGTGCTAAACATATCAATTGTCACTGTACTAATGACACTGGCTGGGAAGGGGTTAAACATCAAGGGTTAAATGTGTGCCTAACCAGTGTTTGTGTGTACTATGTGTGGTGCTTTTACCAAGAGAAGTGATGGATTTTATTCCCTGCTTTGCAGGGGCACAAAATCCATCCCTGAGCAAAGCTGGACCAAACCTTCCAACCAAAAGTGACAGTGTCAGGGTTCTTGGTTGCTAGGGTGCTGGCATTTGCAGGTCTCCTAGCAACTAATGTCACATCCCTGGACAAATTCAGCAGCCAGCCAAGACATTCTCAGGCTTACAGCTCAAAGTAACAAAGAGGTGAAGATGTTTGCTGATGCTATTGACCATTGGCTGAATTATGTCAGCCAGCTTTCCTGGTCCATTTTTTTTTTTTTGCATTTAGGACTTGGCTAGAAAAACTCTTTACTGGCATCTAAATAGGGTTGATGATGTGGTTGCCAGCACCCTACCAACCAACGAGCCCAGAGCAGGGGGGCTGTCACATTTAGTGGTGGTAGTACTACTGCCATTGAAGAGATGACTGCTAGGGATTTGGATCAACTCTGCTCTGGCATCTGCTACAACAAAGTACACACGATCAGTCAATCCGATGAGAACGGTCTAATGGACCGTTTTCATCAGACCAAACCGATCTTGTGTGGGCCCCATCGGTTATCTATCCATCGGTTAAAAAATTTGAAACTTGTTTTAAAATTAACCGATGAATACCTAACCGATAGAAAAAAAACGATCGTTTGTAGGCACGTCCATCGGTTAAAAATCCACGCATGCTCAGAATCAAGTCGAAGCATGCTTGGAAGCATTGTACTTCGTTTTTCTTCAGCACGTCGTTGTGTTTTACGTCACCGCGTTCTGACACAATCGTTTTTTTAACTGATGGTGTGTAGGCACAACTGACCATCAGCCAGCTTCATCGGTTAACTGATGGAAAAATCCATCAGACCGTTCTCATCGGATTGACCGGTCGTGTGTACAGGGCATAACTGTGCTGGAAGATACCAGAACTGAGGTCTTGATGCTGCAATATCCTGCTTTGCCATAAAGTATTTATAGATACTGTTAAGCTGATATCTAACAACTGACAATCTCATTTATGTGGGTGTCTGTAATTTGGATGGGCAGGCAACTTTCTTTGGAGAACTAATGATCGCATGTATGACAGAACTTAAAGTGGTTGTAACCCTAAAAAATTAATAAAAAAATGGATCCTGTTCCTTTGAAGCATGAATAACAGCACAGTGCTTGTGCTGTGTCTTTTGGCTCTTTCTATCATCTAAATGTAGTGCCCTGCTCCCAATGACTGGGGCGCTGTTCTAAATTTAGAGGGTGTCTGAGCCAATAGTGGGCTCAGACTTTATTGAATTCCATTGAAATTAGCCTCTGTTCTGGCTATGGTTGTGCTTGATAGGATTTCCCCCTGTTGCCTGTAGGTGGCGTTATCACCTCAGGCCCATGTTGGAACACAAGCGAACCATGGTGTGTTAGATGACCCTTCTTGGCAGCAGCAAAGTGGGAGTGGTGCCACCCTGGGCATGCCGGGAAGGGATACTTAAGAGGCAGACGCCATTTTTCGGGGACTATCGCCTCGTGGCCCTCCTGGCGCGAGGCACGTGTGTGTGATCTTGACCTCGGGACCACTTTGGCCTGAGGTCTCATCTCCATGGAGTAGGCCCAATTATGCTGGCTGGGGTCTACGGTTCAAAAGGGGATCCCAAGCTGTCCATCCAAGTGGGGGAAGCGCTTAACAAAGGAAACCGGGGGAGGACCTGCCCTGGAGGAGACCAAGCGAACCATGGTTCGCAAAGCAAGCTAATGTCTCGGGATAGGCCTGGTGACTTTGTTATGAAGGGATCCACTACTCCATTTGTCTTACAGTTCGCCGGATCGGCTTAAAGGCTCTTTTACTGTAAGGCTGGAAATTTCGGGACTTAAATCCTGTGGCAGAAGATCCCTGACTATCCATCTTTCGTTCTCAGACGGTCTGTGGCAGAGACTGTTCTCATCATCCAGGCTGCTAGACCATGTGAGAGGGGTCTATCGGGGTGAGCAATACCCACTCAAGAGAGAGTGGTGAATACTGGAACTTTATATATTTTTGTGTATTCTGTACCGCGTACCTGAACCTTCCCCATCTCTCTATACTCTCAACTTTCTTCACAAGTTTTATGCAGCAAAAATAAAACCTAACAGTTGAAGGTTTTACATCTTGTGTGGACATTGCAATTTCTTCCACTGACAACGAACTTAGAAGTAACGTGCAAAACCCAAATCTAAACCAGCAGCTCCTACGGGGGGTAGTGCTACATAAAATACCTGGCTGATCCTGCCTGGTGCTGCCCTCCACTTTGTAATCTGACCACGTTTATCATGGCTGCTGAGCCCTGACACCGTGGTCAGTTTATGTGCCTCCTTCATCTGCTGTTTCTCCTCTCTCCCCCTCCCTGCCTGTCAGCTCTATGTCAGTGCCTGCCCTCCCCTCCTGCTGCTAAAATAACGTTATAGATTCCCCTTATGTTCGATGATTTTTTGTGCCCCAAAGTATGTTCTATATACATTTTTTTCGCTGTATATCTTATTTCAGAGAGCTGTTTCGGTGCTCACATGACCGCCCGCCACGCTCCTCTTCTCCTCCCCTCCTCCCAACTGATGTCAGCGAGGAATTCTCAGCCTTTCCCACTGTACTTCTCAGATCAGGAGAGGAGAGTGGCGGGCAGTCACGTGAGCACGGAGAGGTGTACTGAAATAAGGTATACAGCTACATATTTTTTATATAGAACGTACACTGGGGCACATAATGTCATTGAACAGAGGGGAATCTATAAAGTACACAAGATGGCTTTACAACCACTTTATTTTAATCACTATTGTGACCCCTGACAAGCCAGCAGCAACCTGCTATTGGATAGTGATGGGCTTGGGCGTGTTTTGATTGAATCAGCCAGGAAATCATCACTGCACATCGCCAGTCATAGGCAGTGAGGCATTTCCAGACCGGCAGCTGCACATACACATGCTGCCTATGATTGATGGTGTGCTATGCCAGCTTCCTAGCAGGCTCAATCCATACACCCCAGAGCCCATCTCTACTAGCAATTGAAGAGCAGACTGTACAGTAGTATCAGCACTTACAGATTCTTTAGATCAGAGGTAGTGAATACAAATTCAAGGTGGTCCAGTGAGTAAAATTTTAATCCAGCCGTGCCATAACGCATATCTTAGTATATACAATATGTATTTATTTTATGTCTATCAAAAAATATTAATTGTACAATTTCCAAAACATTTCAATAATATTTTTTAATTGAAATCATTTTTATTTGAGGAATGTTCTCTTTTCAACGTTATCAAACCATACAATGGCATCACAATAATTCCATATTACAATAAATATTAACATGCTTACCCCCCCCCCCCAAGAAAAAATTCTAAAAAAAACGCAAACCCAACCATAGACACTACTATGAAAATACATTTTCAAATACCTTATCCAATATCCTGGTATTAAACTAGAGATCTCGTTCCATGATTTTTATATCTTTTCAAGTTTACACACGCATCCCTTCCTTACGTAGGCTGTTTTTCTCTTATTATCATATTATCATTCTCAACCAATCTGCATGAGTAGGTAACAAGGGAGACATCCATTTCTAAACAATTAATTTTCTGGCCTTTCAATAGTATTTACAGTGGAACCTTGGTTTACGAATAACGCTGTTAATGAGCATTTTGAATAACGAGCAACTTTAAAAAAAAAATCTGATTAGTTTGCTAGTGTTGTCTCGCAAAACGAGCAGAATTCAAGCTAATGGGGCATGCAGTACCGCATTTGGCCAGAGATGTGGGGGCACCGGAGCTGAGCAGAGCCGAGCGGAGCCGTTCGAAAATACTCAGAAAAACTCTGAAATACTTCAGCCGGGCTGTCCCCGAGCCTTTCCTAGTATTTCCGAGGCTCTCCCCCACCTCTGGCCACATGCGGTATTGCATGCCATAGAAGTCAATGCGGAATGAATTATCTTTGTTTCCATTGACTTCTATGGGGAAACTCGCTTTGATATGCGAGTGCTTTGGGTTACAAGCATTCTCCTGGAATGGAATATGCTCGTAATCAAAGGTTCCATTGTATTGCCCCCTCACATTAGGTGTCCCCATCAGAGTGCCACTTGACATCAGGTATCCCCATCAGAGCATCTTCTACCATCAAGTGTTTCCATCAGAGTACCCACTTACACCAGGTGTCCCCATCAAGGTGCCCCGCTATATCAGGTGTCCCCATCAAAGTGCCCTGCTACATCAGGTGTCTCCATCAGAGTGCCCCCTTACATCAGGTGTTTTCATCAAAGTGCCCCCATACCTTTTAGCTCCAGGCAGTCAAAGGGAAGGAGCCAGGGAATGCAGCAGGCTGCAGGTCTGGACAGAGAAAGTTCAGCTTATGTCCTCTTGTGAAGTTGGGGTGGGATGTCATTGGTTGCTAGATTTCTGGTAGTCCTAATACCCAATCACTGCAGAGGAGGGGTGGAATCTTCACTGGGGACCAGCTGGCTGGCTGGCAGTCCCTAAGAATCTGTCACTCAGCCTGGGTTCAGGCTGTGGTGGGCCATTCATTGATGCCTGCTTTAGGTCATTTCAGCATGAGATAGTATGATGTGATGTAAACAGTGGGTCTAATTTACTAAAAAAGTTCAAGAGTCTTCTCTAAAAAAATTCCATCAATGTAAATATTTGCTTCATTTATCCAATCACGCAAAAAGCAAAGTCACGTTCACGTTGAATACTCAATCATGCAAATGCTTTTCACACTGGAGGCCTTAGGTGACCATTCACACAATTTTTTCAGTGAAGATCCTCAACTTAGTAAAACAGCCATGTGCCTTGCATGAAGAGCCTCAGGCGGTCTTTTAAAGAGATTGTAATATAAAGACAGCAGAGCGAAGCTGGAACGTACATTCTGGGAACCGGCACATTTCCAGTCATACGGCTAATGCTTTACACGCTGGTAGTGCTTTGGAATGAGTGTGTCTATTACTTAATGGGGATAAATAACAGAGAGAGAAGCCGAACTTGAATTTTTGGCTGGGTTCTTGTTTTAGCAGAGCTGGTAATATGCCGTGGAGACAGGTTAAATGTTTTTGTGGTCCACTCAATTTAAAGCTAAAACAGCTAAGCGGTATCTGTTACCACTATTGTCTTTCCTGCAGTAAATGTTGACGAGAGTTGGTTATGTTTTATAGAGATTTTCAGCGGTGTTTTATTGCCAGAGTTATGTGTGTTTTTTTCCAGAGTTTTGTTATAAAAAGGTTTATTATTATTTTTAAATTAAGTTTGTGAAACCAGTGCACAATATTCTAACAAACCAAGGAATATTTCTGCAGATACATACATAAAGCCAGGTAATAACCTTTTCGCCAATCCGACAATAAGGTCTGATGCTAGTTCATGCATTGTTGGTAATAGACATAGGTGGCACATGGCTGTTGTAGCTCAACTTTAAACTAAACATTTTTTTATATAGTTTTGGACAAAGTTGGAACGTCCATCAACAGCAATTACCTTTCTGTTCTTAGCTACACTGTTTACAGAGCTCAATAACTTAAGGTCAATTTAAAGCTGAACTCCAGGGAAAATTTTTTGATTATCCGTGTAGTGTAGCTCCCCCATCTGCACTGCAAGTATTGCAGGATTATGTTTTTTTTTTTTTTCATCGGTACAAGGCACTTATCAAAAATACTGATTATGCACACCTTTTCCACCCCCTTCTCCATTCATATAAGCTGTACTTTTGCTTCCCGAAATTAAATGAAGGAATCAGGAATTTTATTTATCAGCACATTATTTTTTCATAAATCTCTTTTCATTGCAGGAAGCGATAGTACAGCATTTATGAATGGAACAGGGGAGTGGAAAGGATGGGCATAGTCATTATTTTTGATGAGTACCAGTGACCGGATCAGTGGCTCATATTACTCATCAGCCTGGAGCTTCTACTTATATAGCCAGATTCAGATAGACTGGCCTAATTTTGAGGCGGCGTAGCATATCGCATATACGCTACGCTGCCGTACGTCAGAGAGGCAAGTGCTGTATTCACAAAGCACTTGCCTCCTAAGTTACGGCGGCGTAGTGTAAATGGGCTGGCATAAGCGCGCCTAATTCAAATGATGAACAGGGGGCCTGTTTTATGTTAATGACTAGTGGCATGCGCCGTTCGTGGACATATCCCAGTGTGCATTGCTTCAAAGTACGCCGCAAGGACGCATTGGTTTCGACATGAACGTAAATTACGTCCAGCCCCATTCACGGACGACTTACGCAAACGACGTACAAATTTCAAAATTCAAAGTGGGAACGACGTCCATACTTAACATTGGCTAGGCAACATTTGTTCGACTAACTTTACGCCGGAAAAAGCCTTACGTAAACGACGTAAAAAAATGCGCCGGGCGCGCGTAGGTTTCTGAATCGGCGTATCTAGCTCATTTGCATATTCTACGCCGAAATCAATGGAAGTGCCACCTAGTGGCCAGCCTAAGATACAACGGCGAAGGAGACTTACGCCGCTCGTATCTTAGCCTAATTTAAGCGTATCTGGTTTCCAGAATACGCTTAATTTTACGACGGCGTAGATTCAGAGTTACGAGTTGTATCTGCTGATACACCGGCGTAACTGCTTCTCTGAATCTAGCTAATAGTATCCAACGACAGGCTGGGGAGAAACAAGTGTGTGTGTGTGTGTGGGGGGGGGGGGGGCTGAGACAAGCCTTGTAAGCAGGGCTGTCATCAGGGGGGTACAGGCAGTACACCTGTAAGGGGCCCGTAGGTCCCCAGGGGCCGGATGGCAATCCCCTTTTTTTATTTTTTTTATTTTAAGGGGCCCGGATGGCAATTCCCCTTTTTTTTTAATATATATTTTGTATTTCTTATTTTTATTAAAGGGTCCAGAGGTTCCCAGGGGCCCCAGAGGTCTCCAGGGCCCCGGATGGCAACACACCTTTTTTTTATTTATTCTTTATTTTAACAAAGGGCCCAGAGGTCCCCAGGGCCCCAGATGGCAACCCCCCATTTTTTTATATATATATATATATATTTTTCTATTTCTTTTTTTTCTTTTTTCTATTTATTAAAGGGCACAGGGCCTTGGATGGCTACCCCCCCCTTTTTTTAATAGTTTTTTTTTTTTTTTTTTTTGTAAGGGGCCCAGAGTTCCCCAGGGCAACCCCCCCAATTTGTGGCACCCCCCCCCGCTTCTCAATTCACGGCCCCCTCGCTTCTCAATTTTCTCAATTAGCGGCGGCACCCCACGCTTCTCTATTCGTGGCAGCCCCCCGCTACTCAATTTGAGGTGGCTGCACCCCCCTCCCAGGTTCTCTGCTCCAGGGGGCCCATGAGTGAGTGAGTGAGTGAGTGAGTGAGAAACTTATATAGCACAACACATGCGAACTGAATTGCCTCTGGGCGCTTAGTATCCATTCCCTGAGTAAACTTTTTTTTTTTTTTCCCTCAGAAAAGATGGGTTTTGATTTTTCTTCTGAAGGCCAAGTAGTTCACCTCCAGTCGGATGCTGGTTGGTAGAGCGTTCCATAGTCTAGGTCCTTGGACCGCAAATCTTCGTTCTCCTTTGGACTTATATCTGGCTTTGGGTATCTGGAGTAGATTTTGGTTGGTGGATCGCAGAATGCGATTGGGGTTGTGAGCTTTTAGTTTTTCGCATAGATATTGGGGGGCATTTCCCTGAACACACTTATGCGTTAGACAGTGTGCCTTGAAGGTGATTCTGTCTTTTACAGGCAACCAATGAAGGGATCTCAGTGAAGGTGAGATTGATTCCCATGATTTTTTTCCCAGTCACAAGTCGAGCGGCTGTATTTTGAACGTCTTGCAGACGAGTGATTTGGTATTTAGGGAGTCCGAGATAGAGGGCATTTGCATAGTCAAGTCTGGAGTTGACAATTGTTCCCACCACGACTGCTATGTCTTCTTTTGGGATAAAGGGCGTGAGTCTGCGTAGTAGGCGCAGCAGATGGTGCGATCTGCTGGCTACTGACCCTATTTGTGCATCCATTGTCATGTAGGTGTCGAAAATAACTCAGAGACTTTTGACTTTGGTGCTAGGGGTGATGGTTTTACCCAGAATGGGCTGGGGTGTCCATGTTGTTGCGGGATGATTCTTTTGATTGGCGTGAAACAGGAGAAGTTCTGTTTTCGAACCGTTGAGTTTAAGATAACTCTTCGTCATCCAATTTTCTATCAAAGTAAGGCATTTCTCTAGTCCGAGATAATGATCCTTTTTGTTGCAGATGCGAAAATACAGTTGTGTACCATCTGCATAAGAGTGGTAAAGTAACTTCTGGTGCCCATGCCTGTAAGCTGTGTAAGGGGCCCCATAATTCCTGATGGCGGCCCTGCCCGTAAGTGTTACTTAAAGTGCATCTAAACCCAAAACAAACATTTAATATGTTGCAGCTAAGGCTGGGTTCACACTACGGTTTTCCCGTCCGTCAGCCGCATACGATTTATATGAAAAACCGTATGCGGCTGAAACGGACGGGAACGTATGGAACCGCACACATGTGCGTTTTCCATTAACATTAATGTTAAAGGAAAACGTATGCGTTTGCCATACTGTTTTAAAAACGACCGCAAAACCGTGGTTGAACACGGTTTTGCGGACGTTTAAAAAACGTTTTGCCAGCAAATCGTACGCACCCGGATGCATCTGAGTGCATACGATTTGCAATGCATTCTCTATCTATACGTTTTCCCGTCCGGGCCCGTACGTTTTCAATACTGAAATCGTATGCGGCTGACGGACGGGAAAACCGTAGTGTGAACCCAGCCTTACCGATGTGGTGGCTGCACTAGTTTTCAATTCTTATGTTTTTCCCCCTGTATTTTTACCTGGAGATTCTGCCAGTAACACACCTCCTGTCTTGAGGAGCTCAGTCCTCCACTCCAACTATGGCGGAAGCAACATTGCCACCCTTGGACAACATCATTGTCAACCTGTGAAGAGGGTAGAGTTAAGCTGCCCATAGATTCTTAGGAAAAATCATAGGAACTTCATTCAGAAATTCTCAGAACAGTAGATTGTATTCGAAAATTTTTGTTTGCGTTCGTTTGTTTTTTTGTTTATTTTTTTTTTAGATTTTGGAATGAATGAAGTTTACAGAATGAAAACCACATACACTGCTTGAAATTAGTTTGTGTGAGAAAAATTGTTCATCCTGCTCCTTCAAATTTTCTCATCACTGCATTCAAAAATAAATGTTAATTTGACCCCATTAATGATTAGAAAAACAAACTTATGCCCAACATTGATAGATGCACCATGTTCCAATCTAAGCTACAATAAAAAGTTTGAACGCTTCTTTGTTCTTCCATTTCTTTTTTTTTTTTTCCGGCTTGCCTTAGAAAAAGCTTTATATTATATATACTGTTAATAATACAAGCTTTCTTAAACTATTCTTTTCCTAGGAATTTTCATTCGAAATTCCACCCATCTATGGCCAGATTCACATGGACTAACAGATTTAGATGGACTTTAACCACTTGCCCTCAAGAAGGTTTACCCCCCTTTCTGACCAGGCCATTTTTTGCGATACGGCACTGGGTTACTTTAACTGACAATTGCGTGCAGGGCAGCCATCAGGAATTATTGGGCCCCTTACACAGCTTCAGGCATGGGCCCCCTGGAGCAGAGAACCGGGGGGGGGGGGGTGCTGCTGCCTGAAATTGAGAAGCGAGGGGGGGAGGTGCTGCCGCGACTTGAGAAGAAGAAATAAAGAAAAATATATATAAGAATATATATATATATATATATATATATATATACCGGTATATATTTTTTTATAAAAAATAAATAAAAAAAAGGGGAGTTGCCACCTGGGGCCCTGTAGGCCTCCGGGCCCCTGGGGACCTCCAGACCCCTAAAATATATATATATATATATATATATATATATATATATATATGTATATATATATTTTTTTTAAAGGGGGTTGCCATCTGGGCCCCTGGGGACCTCCCCTCCGGGCCCCTTACAGGTGTACTGCCTGTACCCCCCTGATGGCGGCCCTGATTGCGTGGTCATGCAACGCTGTACCCAAATAAAATGTATGCTTTTTTTGCCCCACAAACAGAGCTTTCTTTTGGTGGTATTTGATCACCTTTTGCGTTATAAACAAAAAAAGACAGAACATTTTAAAAAACAAACAAACAATATTTCTTACTTTCCGATATAAAACAAATCCAATTAAAAAAATTGAAAAAAATATAATTTCTTTATCAATTTCGGCCAATATGTATATTGCTACATGTTTTTGGTAAAAAAATCACAATAAGCGTAAATTGATCGGTTTGCGCAAAAGTTATAGCGTCTACCAACCATGGGATAGATTTACGGAATTTTTTTTTTTATTTGCTCATTTTTTACTAGTAATAGCGGTGACTTATAGTGGGACTGCAACATTGCATTGGACAAATTGGACACTAAGTGACACTTTTTAGGGACCTGTGACACCAATACAGTGATCAGTGCTACAAATATACACTGTCACTGTACTAATGACACTGGCAGGGAAGGGGTTAACATGAGGGGCGATCAACGGGTTAAATGTGTGCCTATGGAGTGCTTGCTAACTGTGGGGGAGATGCTTGTACTATGGGAAGGCAGAGATCTGTGTTCCTTCTTTGTAGGAACACAGGATCATGGCTTTACTGTGTTTACATAGGCAGACCACCTTTCTGCCTGTGTCCCAAACAATCGGTTGGTCCTGGCGGACATTGCTTTGGCCAGACCCACTGATTGGCTCCTGCTGTGTCCAATTACAGCAGCAGTGGGTCGCCGGTGGACGCCCTAGACCCAGAAGTGCAAAACCATGTACAGGTACGTGATTTTCCTCAGGAGAGCTGCCTCAACGCCGTTTATGGTCGACAAGCAGTTAAAAAAGTACTGTATTGATCGGCGTATAACACACACTTTTTTCCCCTGAAAATTGGGGGCAAATCACGGGTGCGTGTTACAGTGTACCTCGGAGGGGAACGAGCGCCGCCGGAATTCACGAGCTGCTATCTCCTGTTTACTCGGCTATCACTCGGTTCTCACATCACACACACAGTCCCGCCTCCGCCCCTGGCATTGGACCAGTGTTCTGTCTATCACAGGAGCTGGTCCAATGGTGATGGTGGAGGCGGGACTTGAGAGTCAAGTAAACAGGAGATGACGGCTCAGTGATTTCCTGCACTGTCAAGGCTGCATTGATGAAAGATGGTGAGGCTGCAGATGAGCATTGAGGCTAAACATTGTCAGGACCTGGGCTTGAACCTGGGACCTCTTCTGTGGCTGGCATTGTCTTTTCCCACTGAGCTATCTGGGATGCTGGACAGATCCCTGTCTGATCTGCTGGACAAACCTATCTGATCCGTTGGACATTCCTGCCTTGTGTTTGATTGCCTTGAACCTTGAACCCTTTGCTCCTCCCATGAACTTCCTATATAAGCCTTGTCTCAGCACTTCCTCTTTGCTAGGTTATTGTGCCTTCCCAGCCAGTGCCTTGTGATTTGTACCTGCAACCACCTGTGTTTGACCCTCGGCCTGTTCCTGAACTTCTCTACTGCCTGATCCCAACCTGCAACCACCTGTGTTTGACCCTCGGCCTGTTCCTGGACTTCTCAACTGCCTGATCCCAATCTGCAACCACCTGTGTTTGACCCTCGGCCTGTTCTTTGACTACTCTTCTGCTTGATCCCAACCTGCAGCCAATCGTGATTGATCCCTTGGCTTGTTTACTGACCACGCTGCTGTTTCATTCTTATCTGCTTATCTGCTATTTTTTCCCCCGGCTTGCTCACCTCTTGGTGGGGCGATCCTGAGGACTGCGACCTGGTGCTAACACGCAGCAAAATCCATCTCCACCATCAGGAGCTCTGGTGAACACCGGTTAGCGCTTAGACTCCGCACCTCAGATGACCCCGTGTCATCTGCCAGAAGTGACTGTCTGTATATCTGCTCTGTTGCTATAGCTACTGGCCTTCAAGCCCGACACCTGATCGTGACAGCCTTGATCAGGCTGCATTGATGAGATGTGCTGCAGATGGGCATTGATCAGGCTGCATTGATGAGATGTGCTGGAGATGGGCATTGATCAGGCTGCATAGGCGTGCACACAGGGTGTGCTGGGTGTGCTCAGGCCCACCCTAATCAGCCCATGCGCATTAGTGTTATAGCTCTGTGTAGCAACAGGAACATGGGAAAGATCTCCCTTTTACAGGCTCTGCCATAAGAAAAGTGTTTATGCTTTTCTCTTTCACTGTGCCAGCAGGGGGATCAATGTGCCGGGTCATATATATGTAGATACATACACATGCATGTGTGTTTGAGCTTAAGGCCCCTTCCACACAGAGCGGATCCGCTTGCAGCGGTCCACCAGCTCCGCTGAGCCGGCGGATGACAAGTCCCTCTCTGCTCACTGAGCAGGGAGGGGATTGTCGAGCGCCGCTGTCTCCTATGGAGAGATTGGACGAAAACGAACAGCATGTCCGCTTCCATCAGATCTCACCCGATCCAATCCGCCATGGACGGATGGCGACGTATCGCCATCCGTCTGATTTTTAGCGGATCGGATGTCAGCGGACATGCTACCGCTGACATCCGACTCTCCATAGAGAGGCAGGGAGCGGCCATTCAGGTCCGCCAAAAAAACTGACAGGTGGACCTGAATGGTCCAGCAGTGTGAAAGGGGCCTAAGGGTGCACACCCTAATGCATTAGGCTGTGCACACCTATGTCAGGCTGCATTGATGAGATGTGCTGCAGATGGGCATTGATGAGATGTGCTGCAGATGGGCATTGATCAGCCCGCATTGATGAGATGTGCTGTGTGTGTGTGACTGCTGACTGAGAGCCAAGTAAACAGGAGGTGATGGCTCAGTGATTTCCTGCACTGTCCAGGCTGCATTTATGAAAGATGGTGAGGCTGCAGATGAGCATTGAGGCTAAAAATGGGCATTGATCAGGCTGCATTGATGAGATGTGCTGCAGATGGGCATGATCAGGCTGCATTGATGAGATGTGCTGCAGATGGGCATTGATCGGGCTGCATTGATGAGATGTGCTGCAGATGTGCATTGTTCAGGCTGCATTGATGGGAGATGAGGAGGCTGCATGTGGGCACCAAACAGGCTGCATTGATGGGCACTGACCCTTATTTTAATTCAAAGTTGTTTATTAAAAAAAATAAAAAATCTTAAAACGTCCCTCTTAAAATGAAGGTGCGTGTTATATGCCGATAAATACAGTAACTAAAAAAGCATTTACAAAAACAGTGACTTGTCTCAGCCTTGTAACTGCTACTTTTTCTGCACAGCTTCTTCACATAAAGCAAGTTGAAAAATAACAGACTTATCGGCCAGATCACCAGTTAAAAAAAATACATTTGTAAAAAGCCTACAAAAGAAAACTATTACTGCCACCCCATCTAAAAATTGGTGAGCTGCAATATACCTTTTTTTTATTTTTGAGTCTAAAAATGCTTTTGCCGAAGAGAAAAATCAGTTATCCTCCCCTGCCAGGGTGGGTGGGCATGCTGGTGTAGCTGTGCATTGGAAATCTCAGGACAGGATATATAGAAATCCAAATCCTTTGGCAAGTCTCCACATTAGTATTTCATCAGTGTATTTATCTGTTTGCCTGGATATCCGCTGTAAACTGGTACCGTTTTCTACTTATAACTGCTCTTTGAAACCACAAACATACAAAAGAGCAATATGGACATGCAAAGTAACAACCATTAGCATGCAAAGTACAGGAAGGCACTGAAGACTTTGAGTTGAACAGCAAATAGGAAGTCGCATTTTAATAACTTGACTAATTATCAGGCCAAACATTGCTTCCTTGCCAAAGTACAATTTACAAGTATACAATTATAACCTCAACACCGGCATGGCATCTTTCTTTGTGTTACCCACTTATAGAACAGCAGGAAATTCTACAGAAAGCTAAAGTGTAGAGATCATTAAACCAATGTTCCTCTCTGTCTCTGACAGTGCATGTGTTCTATATGATTGTGCCGGGAATGTTAAAGCTCAAAGCCTGGACAGAGTGTTGGGAGCCTCTATTGCTATTTTAAGCTGGGCATAGATGAATAAAAATTTCAATGCATCCATGGTGTTTCTGCTCGACAGAAGTCGATCTAAAGCCTCGTACACACGATCAGATTTTCCGAAAACAAATGTTTGATAGCATGCTTTCAAATTTTCCGACAACAAATGTCGGATTATCCGATCGTGTGTACACAAGTTCTTAGGAAAAAATCAAAGGTACAAACACGCATGCTCACAAGCAATGCTAACCATAGCACAACATTAGCAGAAGTTGCCCAAAGGGTGGCGCTAAAGAGCCGAAAAACCACGTAGTTTCGTATTTGTTGGCTGATAAAGTTTTGCCGTCTGTATGCAGAACAAGTTCAAGGCCAACGCCCTTCGCACAAAATTCCACGGATTTCTCTGTTGGAAATCTGATCGTGTGTACGATGCTTACCGATTGACTTCTGTTTTGAATAGGGATAAGGCCTGACCCACAGCAATGACAAAAGGGTTTCAGGATGCAGATGTTCTTCGATCAGATAAGGTTTTATTGTGCACACAGAACGGAACACGCAGGTAGTTCAAAAAGCGTCTACATCGATATCAAAGATTACCTCAGTGTATGTACTGTATATGTATATATATATATATATATATATATATATATATATATATATATATATATATATATATATATATATATACTTTGGTTCCTTCGAGATAAAACATTAACTCCAATTGCAATTGGCCCATTGATTACTGACGAGTTATCTTACAAACCCAAATTCATCCATTTACGGTAATGATTGAAATATGTCCAGTAACATGGAATTTACCCCCATACCATCCAATTACATATTAGGGCTTATTAGTCATGGCCCATCCCTGATGCCAGTCAGGATGGACAGATGTACTAGGTTTGACCTTGATGACTCAAGTGGAAAGTACCTAAAGATGGCATCGGGCAATATTCCAGAGAGGATGACAAGTCTACTTTTTGGCAAAAACAAGCCTCTTCCATCTAGGCATGTGCAGACAAGTCCCTTTCCAATATAACATTTATACAAAGTATTTATACAGTATGTGCAATATGCATTAATTATTAGCAATTATTGATCGTATAATGAAACACAATTTTTAACACTATATATCGCTCCAAAGATACACTATATTGCCAAAAGTATTGTGACGCCTGCCTTTACACGCACATGAACTTTAATGGCATCCCAGTCTTAGTCCGTAGGGTTCAATATTGAGTTGGCACACCCGTTTCATCTATAACAGCTTCAACTTTTCTGGGGAGGCTGTCAACAAGGTTTAGTAGTGTGTCTATGGGAATGTTTGACCATGAATCCAGAAGCGCATTTGTTAGGTCAGACACTGATGTTGGATGAATAGGCCTGGTTTGCAGTCTCAGCTATAATTCATTCCAAAGGTCTTCTATCAGGTTGAGGTCAGGACTCTGTGCAGGCCAGTCAAGTTCAAGCTCATCCATGTCTTTATGGACCTTGCTTTGGGCACTGGTTCGCAGTCATGTTGGAACTGGAAGCGGTCATCCCCAAACTGTTCCCACAAAGTTCAGAGCGTGAAATTGTCCAAAATGTCTTGGCATGCTCAAGTCCAAATCATTTGGTGGAGGGTGGGTTATGGTGTGGGGTTGTCTTTCATTTTTTATTTTTTTTTAACAATCAGGATTGCTTTATTAAAGGATTAATAAAGCACCATTTATGAGAAAACATAAAAACAGTTTGACATGGTGTGACATAGCATAGTCAGTACAAGGAAAAAGGTAGACATAATCCAAACAATCGTCCATCAACAGCCCAACAGGAAAGATATGTTTAACAATTTACTACATTGTCATAGAACCAATCTTAGCATCCATAACATGTATTAACTAATAACATCCCAAGAAAATGTAAAAAGCAGTGCAGCGCTAATATAAGTGATAAATGCTTATATGCAATTAAGTAATAGCAGTGAAACCAAAAGAAAAAAATTGTTCTTTGAGAAGAGACCAAATAAGTAAAATAAATAAAATAAATATGTGATGGAAAAGACAGCAAAGTCCGTTTGGAAACCCAATTATAAAAAATGTGTCTCAATCAAGTGAAAAAGAGTCCTTAATTAGCAAAATGTGATGAGATCTTGATTGCTGTGAAAAAGGTGTTCACCCATGCAGTTTGTGAAAGGAAGATTGGCCGCTTACCAGAGGTAAAGACTGTTTTCCACCAGTCTTATGAAGCCTATGGGAAGTCTGGTCTCCCAATACCTTTTCTGCAAAGTTAAACCTCAGTAATCGCTCCGGATATCATAAATTGGAATAAAAGAAACTTTTCATAGTGCATACCGTTTAAACCAGATGTAGGATTTAATAAAAGTAATGCACTTACAGTTATGTTGCCAAAAAACTGTATATAAATGGACAAGGGAAAGAGAGAGCGCTTCAGCTGTAGTGTTCCGATGCTCCTCGCTACTCAATCTGCAACCACGGCCAGCGTTCAGGACGGAACGCAATGACGTCACGGCACCCAACAATTGTTTCGTCGCAAGGGGACTTCTACGGGGGATTAGCCGGATATGGACGTCAGCGCGCTTAGTGGTTTTAAATAGCCCAGGAATCCATTAATGAAACTGGAAACCGGATCTGGTCTGCCAATGGAACTGAGGGCAAACCAATTGTTAAAGGTAGCAACAGGAGCGGAAGTCGGCTTAATGAATTATATAAATCAGACCATTCATTAAGCCGACTTCCGCTCCTGTTGCTACCTTTAACAATTGGTTTGCCCTCAGTTCCATTGGCAGACCAGATCCGGTTTCCAGTTTCATTAATGGATTCCTGGGCTATTTAAAACCACTAAGCGCGCTGACGTCCATATCCGGCTAATCCCCCGTAGAAGTCCCCTTGCGACGAAACAATTGTTGGGTGCCGTGACGTCATTGCGTTCCGTCCTGAACGCTGGCCGTGGTTGCAGATTGAGTAGCGAGGAGCATCGGAACACTACAGCTGAAGCGCTCTCTCTTTCCCTTGTCCATTTATATACAGTTTTTTGGCAACATAACTGTAAGTGCATTACTTTTATTAAATCCTACATCTGGTTTAAACGGTATGCACTATGAAAAGTTTCTTTTATTCCAATTTATGATATCCGGAGCGATTACTGAGGTTTAACTTTGCAGAAAAGGTATTGGGAGACCAGACTTCCCATAGGCTTCATAAGACTGGTGGAAAACAGTCTTTACCTCTGGTAAGCGGCCAATCTTCCTTTCACAAACTGCATGGGTGAACACCTTTTTCACAGCAATCAAGATCTCATCACATTTTGCTAATTAAGGACTCTTTTTCACTTGATTGAGACACATTTTTTATAATTGGGTTTCCAAACGGACTTTGCTGTCTTTTCCATCACATATTTATTTTATTTATTTTACTTATTTGGTCTCTTCTCAAAGAACAATTTTTTTCTTTTGGTTTCACTGCTATTACTTAATTGCATATAAGCATTTATCACTTATATTAGCGCTGCACTGCTTTTTACATTTATGCTTGTTAATTTGTTGTACACATTTTAGTGCTAGCTGCTATATACTTTTTTGTTTGTTCATAACATCACTTATCACAATTTTTTATCATAACAAATTTTTAGCGCAGCGCCAACCCTTTGGGTTTTCTTAAATTATCCCAAGAAAATGGACAGAGACTGAGGGAGGAAAGACATAGGGGAAAGGGAGCAAGGAGGACCACAGAACAGAAAGGGAGGGGGACACATCAAATCCACTCTACTGGAAGGTCCATAGCAGCCAGACCTTGTCGAACTTACAGGGGAAGCCACGACTAAGATACTGTATATATACTCAAGTATAAGCCGACCCGAATATAAGCCGAGGCACTTAATTTTACCACAAAAAAATGGGAAAACTTATTGACTTGAGTATAAGCCTAGGGTGACCATCTACATGCCTCACTGTGCCTCACTCTGCCTCACTGTGTCCATGTGCATGCCTCACTGTGACCATGCCTCACTGTGCCCATGCCTCACTGTGCCCATGTCCATGCCTCACTGTGTCCATGCCTCACTGTGTTCATGCCTCACTGTGCCCATGCCTCACTGTTTCCATGACTAGACTTACGTTTAACATGGGAGTATATAGAAGGGGTGCTGGGCTACATGTGTGCCAAGTTTTGGGTCCAGGAGACCTACGGACGGCCGGTACCGGGTCCCCAAAGTTACCGGAGAAATTACTATTTAACATGGGAGTCTTTGGAAGGGGTGCCCGAATTTGAAAAATCGGTGCTCCCCGGCTGTAGGTCCCATGGACAACAAACTTTGCACACTTGCAGAGGGACTATATGTCTGCCAAGTTCGGCTGGTACCAGGTCCCCAAAGTCCGAGAGATCAGGTGCAAAAAGGTGACTCGAGTATAAGCCGAGGGGGGGCATATTCAGCACCAAAAAATGTGCTGAAAAACTCTGCTTATATACAGTAAGTCAACTTGTAAAGAGGCAGTGCCGTGTCAGTCATGGCTTTCCAGGATGAAAGAGTTGGAGGAGTAGGGGAGGGTCATTTACAGAGAATTTGCTCCATCATGGATCCCCAACAGGGCTAGTTCCGGGGTATAGGGGGTCAATAACTCAAGCCTAATGTTAATAAACTCAAATACTTCGGACCAGAAGGTAAGGATTCCAGGGAACTCCCAGAACATGTGAAATTTGGTACCCAGTAGTGTCTGGTAGCAGTGACAGTAATGATCTCTATCTGGGTAAATACTTTGCAGTCTCACTGGAGTATAGTATACCCGATCTAAAAACGTCATTTGTATTAACTTGTCTCTAGACGAAATTACCAATTTAGGGCAATGCAGTTACAAGCAGGGTCCCAAATAAAGGTTTCTCAAGATCCTTCTGAGACAGCAGTTCCTCAACAGGATCCAACTAGAGGAGAGGAGGGGTAGGAAACTGAGCCGTGGTAGCATGACGGAGTTGAGCGTAGCGAAAAAAACATCCATCCTGGCAGCTGGAACAATCGAGAAAGTTCGGGAAAGGGCAACAATACACCCGCAGGCATAATATCTCAAATCGTTTTTATGCCATAGCAAGCCCACACATGAGCATCAAGTGCCAACATTCAGCCCGTTTGTATGGCAGCCAAAGGGCCAGCTTCTGTCTGACGAGTATGCTGGAAAACCAACTGGAGCTAACCTTTTTTTCGTTCAACCTGCTGGGATGAGAGAAAAAAACTCATAGTGAGTACCAGGCTTTGTGGACCTTATGCCGCGTACACACGATTGGACATTCCGACAACAAAACCGTGGATTTTTTTCCGATGGAATGTTGGCTCAAACTTGTCTTGCGTACACACGGTCACACAAATGTTGTCGGAAATATCAAATGGCAAGAACATGGTGACATAAAAAACTACGACGAGCCGAGAAAAATTAAGTTCAATGATTCTGAGCATGCATCAAATTGATTCCGAGCATGCGTAGGATTTTTGTGTGTCGGAATTGCATACAGGCGATTGTAATTTCCGACAAGAACTTTTGTTGTCGGAAAAATTGAGAACCAGCTCTCAAACATTTGTTGTCGGAAATTCCGACAGAAAACGTCCGATGGAGCATACACACGGTCGGAATATCCGACCAAAAGCTCACATTGAACATTTGTTGTCGGAAATTCCAATCGTGTGTACGCGGTATTAGAGTGTAAGCTCCTTGAGGGCAGGGACTGATATGATTGTACAATGTATATGTAAATCTCTGCATAAATTGACGGTGCTTCATAAGTACCTGTAATTAATGGTTGTCATTCAGGAAGGGCAATGCTGAATGAGAGTGTGTCAGCCTGTAACGATGGGACTAAAGCACACAATGCGTCCGCACAGAATCCTGTATGTCAGAATATAGAAAGCAAGGATGCAAACTGACAATACAGATCAACCTCAATACACTGTTTAATTGGACAACTATGTGGCAAAAGAGATTTAATGTTGATAAATGTAAAGTTATGCACTAAAATCATGAATGCATCATACATACTAGGGGGAGTACAACTGGAGGGATCCATAGTGGAGAAGGATCTGGGGGTTTTGGTAGATTATGAGCTTAATAATGGCATGCTATGCCAAGCTGCACTTTCCAAAGTGAGCAAAGTCCTTTCTTGTATTAAGAGAGGTATGGACTCCATAGACATAATTTGCCCCTGTACAGGTCATTAGTAGAACCTCATCTAGAATATGCAGTCTAGTTTTGGGTTACAGTTCACAAAAGCTCAGCTGCTGCAGAGAGATCAGTTTCAGTAATTGCACCTTCCCTCTGTTTCTCCGATCACCCCCACCTTTCGGCGAACCAACCTGTTTTCCCACAGCTTCAGTTCTCCTGTGCGCAATTCCCCTCAAAGCCTGCAGCACTGCTGGCTTCTCTTCCTCTCCCTCCCACTGGCTGCCAGCTTCTGAAGTCCACAGGGGATCGGTTTCAGCATGGAGAGCAGGGGGGTTGCTGGGGCAACAAATATGTTATGCCTTTATTTCCTTCATTAACACTGTGAGTGATCGGTACCAATCAAGCGTGTGTTCATTCAGAACTGAAGCATAGTAAACTATGGGCTAGATTCAGCATTGATTTACGCCGGCGTATCTATAGATACGCCGTGTAAATTCAAAGCTGCGCCGGTGTATCTTCTTTCTGTATTCAGAAAGCAAGATACGCCAACATTAGCCTAAGATCCGACTGGCGTAAGTCTCTTAGGCCCCATACACACGATAGAATCCATCCGCTGAAATTTATCCGCGGATCGGTTTCAGCGGATCGACGGATTTATCTGTTGATCCGCTGGAACGTACACACTAGCGCCCAAAAATCTCCGCGAACCAGAACGTATGCAACGTAAACCACGTAAAACGTCACTATAAAGGGGAAGACCAAAGTCAACGGCGCCGCCCTCTGTTCCGCTTTTGCTAGTTCCGTGTGACCGCGTGCTAGTGAAGGTTTGGTTAGAGCCGATTCGTGCTTTTCATTCTCCGCGTTTTGACAGTAGGTATTCTCGGGTTCAGTGCGTTTGCTTGCGGGTTTGCAGTTGGCATTCGGGCACAGGCTTTCAGCACGTTTCCGCGTACTGTGCGCTCGTATCTGTGTGTCGTGCGGGCTTAGCAGGTTGTGCTGGATTTGCGAGTGCTTTCTGTTGGAGTGTGTTCTTGACTGACCAGCCGGCCGGTTTGAATCCATGATGGAGCAGCAGCGTCGATTCTCGCGAATTGGTGCTGGTTATGGGATTGCTAATGGACAGGCTCAGCGAATCAGTTGTTTGGCCAGGAACAGTGGGAGGAGGCGTTTCTGGGCCAAGAATTGGTTGCGCCAGCGTGACCATTTTTCTCATATGCCTCTGCTTAGGGAACTCCAGGAGAATAATCCGGATGATTTTCGGAATTTTCTCCGCATGACGGACCCCGTATTCAACCGTCTGCTGGAACTTCTGTCCCCCTATATCACGAGGCAGGACACTGTGATGCGCGATGCCATCACGGCCGAGCAGAGGCTTATTGCCACGTTGCGGTACCTGGCGACTGGGAGGAGCCTGCAGGACCTCAAGTTCTCGACAGGCATCTCTCCCCAGTCACTTGGGGTCATCATACCGGAGACGTGTACTGCCATCATACATGTTCTGCAGGAGGAGTATCTTAAGGTAAGTTCCCTAATTTGAACAACACAATTTTGTTTTTTTAAATGTGTGAGAAAGTCTTTTTTTTTTTCTTCCCTAATAACCATGAGATTGTAATCTGCTGTGTGTGGGATGTTCCCTTTTCTCCCCAGGCATGTTGTTAACCTTTACATGTTTGTTTTGGGCCAAGCTGCATATTTTGTCCTTACCCACCATAAACCTGTCCAGCATGCTTTCCTAGGCCCAAACCCACCTAGCCTAAATTCTCGGTTATTTTTAGGATAATCAATTGTAGCTCTGCCCCTCCCCCCCCCCCCAAAATAGTTTCTTGCTCTATCATTAGAGGGATGTGGAGTCTGATAATTAAGTGGGTCTCTATTTTTTCAAAAAATAAAACAATTCACAATGCTTGTGTGAAATGTGAATCCTGTTGTTGATGTTGCACAATGATGGATTTTCGATTATGTTTGCAATGTTTATGTGCCAAAGTAGTAAATCTCATTTTTTGTTTGTCCCCACAGCTACCCTCCACCCCACAGGAATGGCAGTCTGTGGCTTCCCAATTTGCCCAGCGGTGGGATTTTCCTAACTGCGGTGGAGCAATAGATGGGAAACACGTCCGCATTGTGCCCCCACGCCACTCGGGGTCCTACTATTTTAACTACAAGGGTTATCATAGTATTGTGTTGATGGCGGTGGTGTCGGCACAGTATGAGTTTCTATATGTGGACGTGGGGAAGAACGGCCGGATGTCAGATGGGGGAGTGTTCTCACGGACTGAATTCTACGATCGTCTGCAAACTGGTGATCTGGCACTGCCACCAGATGAAGACAATGTGGAAGGACTTCCGTTTGTGTTCCTAGCAGACGAGGCTTTCGGGCTTGGACCTCACCTAATGCGGCCTTTTCCCCAGAGGACCCTCACCTCAGAGAGGAGTGTGTTTAATTATCGGTTGTCCAGGGCTCGGAGGGTAGTCGAGAATGCCTTTGGGATCCTCAGCAACCGGTTCCGCCTGTTCCTGACATCGATACATTTGGCGGAATATAAATTGAACACCGTTGTATTTGCCTGCTGCATTTTGCACAACTTTTTACGCAGGCATTCCCAGACGTACCTATCAGACAGCGTTTCTGAGGCAAGACTACTCTCAGATCCTCTCCCTGGGCTGGTCACTGGTCGCGCTGGCACTGGCACCCAATCTGCTCGTGAGGTACGCGACAAATATGTTGAGTACTTCATGGGTCGGGGGGCCATTGCTATGCCAGATCATATTTCTTTCTAATTTGGCCCCCCAAAGAAAGGAATATTCACAGAAATAATAAATAATTAGACCATTGGACTTTATACAGTTGTTTGTCATTCCTGCTTTTTGTATTTTTTTCTGTCTTCCTGGTTAGCCCAAAAAATAGTGCACTTCTAGTGCCAAATGTAGGGTTCAGGTTTTAGTAAATAAACACAATTGCACATTATTCACTCATCTCCAAACTGGGTATTCAGCATCTTAAATAATCAAGCCACTCCTTGTAATGTTTTAAAACCAACTTTTTTTATTGTCAGTTTTTTTCTGGTTTTTTGCCAAAAGGTTTTTTTTTTGCTCTTAAACATGCCAACATTTTTACGTTTCACGTTGATTATTTTTTTTTATTTTTTTTAGTAAGTATCCTTTTTTTTATTTTTTGGGTTCCAAACAATTTCTTCAATATTTTTTCTCGTAATTGTGTCAAAAAATATTTTCAAAATTTTTTAAACATATTTGTTCACCAAATAATCGTTATTATTTTTTTTGGGGAAATATTTTATAACAATATTTTTTTTTTTTTTTGGGTGTTGTGTTTTTTGGAAATCAATTAAAAATATTGATCATATTTTTGGGATCGATGTGTTAACCAATCTTTTTTTTTAATTTTTGGTTTAATTTTTTTGATTTTTTTACATTATTTTTTTTAATTTTTGTTTACTTTTTCTGTTTTGTATGGCTTGTTGAATGGAAGCCATTTTTAAACTATACAATAGAAAACATGTCCCAAAAAATACAAACCCAAATGTGTCACTTTTGCATTCCCAAAAACAGTCATGGTGTGAGGTCACACCGGAACACGCCAAAATTTGAAGATGCACACATTCAGTGCTTTTCGCCAAATGTCAGTTATACCACAACAAAAGACTTTAAAAAGGCGACATGTGCTATCTGCCATCATGGGTGAACAATGTCTGGGTTTTGTGGGAGCAAACCTTTCCTCGAAAATTATTTAATAATCGAGGAGGGGGTTGTACCCACAAAGCACAGATATTCTATATTCTGTGATGGCAGATAGCACATGTTGACACACTGTGTGTGCATCTTCAAATTTTGGCGTGTTGCTGAGTCAGACATAAAAACAGGTTGGGGGATGGGCGGGGGGGGTTGGTTTAGTCTTTCACACGGCCCATCATGTCAATGATGTTCTTATAGTTTTGCTCTATAACCACCATTCGTTGCCGCATAGTGTCCAGCTCGGCACAGCAGTCGACTATTATATTGCGCACATTCTGTTCCATCTGAACCATCTGTTGCCGCATATTTTCCATTTCGCTGCTGCACTCCATTACTTGCTGGATTATAATTCCCGCACTTGCCCGAGAAAAATGGGGAACAGCATCTTCATCCCCTACAAAATTAGTAAAAAATATAAAATTAGACATTTGACCGGCCGAGATACATCTAGGGTTGCCAGCTCATCACTTTAAACCAGAACACATATTAATTACACAGGTTCTGTGGCTGATTAAAAGGTGGTAATTTTACTCACCTGGTGCCATATCAGCATTACATTAGCCACAGAACATGTGTAATCCATATGTGTTCTGGATTAAAGGGATGAGGTGGCAACCCTATCTACATCTGTTTTGCCCTATCAAGCTGGGATGACACTGACCTGATGTCGTGTTGATTTCCTCCTCCTCCACCACTTCTCCATCTTCAATAACTCCTCCTTCTTCTTCTTCCACCAATCCACCATCTTCAAAATCTGCTAAATCTTCTTCTTCAATTTCATCTTCCTCCTCAACAACTACCAGATCTAAAATTACGCCATCATCCTCTCTTCCTTCCTCCTCCTCCTCCTCCACATCCTCCTCTCTTCCTTCCACCTCCTCCTCAACATCCTCATCTCTTCCTTCCACCTCCTCCTCAACATCCTCATCTCTTCCTTCCACCTCCTCCTCAACATCCTCCTCTATTCCTTCCTCCTCCTCCACATGGCCAGATGGCAGATCCCGGGCATGTCTGGCCCTCTCTGCCTCCTCAAATTGCTGGCGTCTTCTTTCCCCTAGAAAAAAAAACAAAACAAAAGATATTGTAGAGCATAAATCGCACACATTGCATAGAAGTTTAGAGGCTTTTTTAAAAAATATTTAGTTGTCTTATGAACACAAACCTATATTTTAGGATGACTTCTAGGCCAAGCTCTGATTAATTCCATTTTTAGCAAAGTGACACACATGGATGTCCCCCCCTTATAATTTAGAGCAGAGACCATCCAAATTTTCTGGTAAGATTTTGAGGGAGACACAGGTGCTATGGATTACAGATATGGAAACACCTGCTTAGTAGCACTGTTTGCATTTCCCATTCTTGGATTTAATTGTTCAATTAATAAATTTGACCACAATGTTTACAAACAATGTTTTTGGCAAGAGAGGCATGTCCAGGTGTGTTGTTCCTGGGCCAACATCGTATTTTTGCGAAGCAACCTGATGTGAACAAGGTTTCCTATTAACAGTCGTTGGCCAAGCAAATGAGATTTTGAGAAATACAATTATTTAAACATATTTTCAGAAGTACAACCAGGCCAAGGATACAGATGTAGAAATGTACCTGACCAAACATTCAAAGAATAAAATTGTCCCCACCCCTCAAAACAAAAAATAACTTACGTTTTTTGAGTATTTTTTTTATTTTCTTTAGTTGATGTGGCTCACGAAGCTTTAAGTCGGACCACCGCTTCCGTAGCTGCTCCTTGGACCTTGCGATGCCAAACATCCTCTGCATTTTACGTGCCACCTTCTCCATAATTTTCCCCTTCCTGCGGTTGGGGGTCTTGTATGGGCCATATTGCCCATCATAGTCCTTCCTCCGCATAATGTCTACCAGCTCCACCATTTCGTCAAAGGACATATTAGTTGCCTTATAACGTTTAGGCCGGGATCGGGACGTTCCTGCCTCTGTCCCCTCACTTCTGGCCTGAGAGCTCCGTGCATGCTCGCCTGTCATCGCCATCTTTCATCCCCACAGAGATTAGGGGCGTGGAAATCTGGAAATGTCCCGTCATGGGCGGGGACCAGGGCGGCGGGTACTACATACGCGGAGTCTAGAGAATGAATAAGACGTGATTACGTAGGTTACGCGGAGATAATGCGCCCGTTTCTGCTCAGTTGCTTACGCGGAGATTAGTAAAACATTTGACTGCAAGTAACACAGTTAACGCCAGATTTACAGAATTAACATTGAGTAGGGGGCATGACGAGGTGTCACGCGCACGCGGAGTCTATAAAAGGGAACCGACGTGATTACGTAGGTTACGCGGAGATTATGCGCCCGTTTCTGCTCAGTTGCTTACGCGGAGATTAGTAAAACATTTGACAGCAGTAACACAGTTAACGCCAGATTTTGAGAATTAACATTGATTAGGGGGCATGGCAATGGTGACGATGTGTCACGCACACGCGGAGTCTTTTAAAGGGAACCTACGTGATTACGTTGCTTACGCGGAGATTTGTAGAACATTTGACAGCAGTAACACAGTTAACGCCAGATTTTGAGAATTAACATTGATTAGGGGGCATGGCAATGGTGACGATGTGTCACGCACACGCGGAGTCTTTTAAAGGTAACCTACGTGATTACGTTGCTTACGCGGAGATTTGTAGAACATTCGACAGCAGTAACACAGTTAACGCCAGATTTTGAGAATTAACATTGATTAGGGGGCATGGCAATGGTGACGATGTGTCACGCACACGCGGAGTCTTTTAAAGGGAACCTACGTGATTACGTTGCTTACGCGGAGATTTGTAGAACATTTGACAGCAGTAACACAGTTAACGCCAGATTTTGAGAATTAACATTGATTAGGGGGCATGGCAATGGTGACGATGTGTCACGCACACGCGGAGTCTTTTAAAGGGAACCTACGTGATTACGTTGCTTACGCGGAGATTTGTAGAACATTTGACAGCAGTAACACAGTTAACGCCAGATTTTGAGAATTAACATTGATTAGGGGGCATGGCAATGGTGACGATGTGTCACGCACACGCGGAGTCTATAAAAGGGAACCGACGTGATTACGTTGCTTACGCGGAGATTATTTCATTGAGCTGCACGAGGAGCTAGAGATAAGGTACAAACTTGAAACATGGGATCAGCAGAGGCCTAGAAACTTGAGAGCCATGGGATTGTGGTTTTGTCTGTTGTTTGCAGCCTTTTAACGCAAATTAGTATGTTTATTGTGTCCCCCCAAACTGAATTAAATTCTCACAATGCTTTTACACATCACTTAAATCTAGATGTGAAGAATGCTCTACCTAGTTTTACTTTTTGCCAGGTGTATTGTGATCATGCAAGTATTGTTCTGTGTTGGTTGGCCAGAGGTTATTAGGAAGTGTATTTAGATTTCAGGAATGATGAGTGGCAGGCTAAGTACACATTAAATACTGCCTTCATGAAAGGTCTCAATCTGTAAATTTGTGGATGGGTCTAGATTACACGTATTTACCAAAATGATTTTAAAAAGGGTCTGCATGTGAACTAATTTTGGGTCACAACAATGGGGCAGAGCTGGCCAGCATTTTGGCTGCAGGAGACACTGTGTTTGCATAGTACAAGATCAATCTGGGGCCACATATGAATACAATGTGAATGATGGGCATTTTCTATTTTTTTAAATTTTTGGTTTAACAGTGTTCATCAGAAATTTACCTTCTAAAACTCACAAATGGAAAATATCGTGGGAAAGGAGATAATTTCTCGGCTCATAGAGAAGTTTAGGGAAATGCCCCTACTTTGGGATTCAAAACATCCTCATTATTCAAACCGGGACCAACGAAAGGCAGCACTTGCTGAAATAGCTAGATATATGCAGACATGGGTTCCCGGCTGCACAGGCAACATGGTGAAGAACAAAATGAATAACCTGAGGGCCGCATACAGAGCAAAAAGAAGAGAACTTCGGGAGCAAAGATCAGGAGCAGCAGCAAGACAGTCCACGTTGCCAAGTCTGTGGTACTACCAGGAGATGGAGTTTTTGGGGGATCAAATAGAGGGCCGGCAATCAATGTCAAGCCTTCCACCCAGACAGCAGGGCAGCAGACCTTCCACAGATCACCCCAGCCAGGAGGAGGACGGTGAGGGGCTGGCTGGCAGGCCGGAAAATCTGCGACTCTCCACTTCTGATGAGGTAGAGTATTTAAAAAAATGTTTTTGGCCTGCTAATTCTTGTTTGTTTATTGAGTTGATATTGTAATCCCAAACAAAAAAATGGACTTGAAAAGTCATGGTCATAAAAATAGGGGTGATGGATGCCAAGTACAGGGATCAGAAGGAGAGTCTATTCAAGTTTAAAGTAAGATAAAACAAACCAGTCTAGAGCATGAAAATGTGTGTGATTTGCTTGTGCCAAATTTTTAAACATGTCACTTTTTTTTACACAGGAAGAAGGGAGCAACCAGGAAAGATTGGCTCATGATGCTGAGCTGCCTGCCAGCCAGGAGGAAGGGGTCATTGTCAGCCAGGAGGAGGAGGCCGGGCCCAGCACCAGCCAGGAGGGCCCCAGGCCCACGGTCAGCCCCACCAGGCAACTCCCTCCCCCCAGGGTCAGGCAAACTGGCCTAATGAGGCGCAGGAGGCAGGTGGAGGATGAGAGCCTCCGAATGATTAGGGAAGCTAGCGCCTTAATGAGGGCCCCCCTCAACCCCACTGAGGCCTACAGTGCCTATGTGGCCCATGAATTGTCCCAAGCGGGGGAGGACGGTCAGAGGCGTGCCAGGAACCTCATGAACCAGGTGCTTTTATGGCTGCACCAGGGCTGGCTGACCGATGACACTGAGCTGAGTGACCCGGCCTATCCTGCACAACACCTGCTAACTCCTCCTGCTGCCACATCATCCCGACCTGCAAGGGGCCGTGGACGGGTCCGTGGAAGATCTGCTGCAAGGAGTGTTCCAAGGAACAGGAGACGATGATTGCCGGCCTTCTATTTGATCCCCCAAAAACTTCATGTTTTTTGGAGTACCACAGCCTGGGCTCCATTGGCTCACTTGCTGCTGCTCCTGGTTTTTGTTTTTGTTGTTCTTTTTTTGTTCTCGGTATGCGGTCCTCAAGGTTATTCATTTTGTCCTTGACTATGTTGCCTGTGCAGTCTGGAACACAAGTCTGCATGTATGTTGCTATCTCAGCAAGTGCTGCCCTTCTTGGTAATTTAATTTTGTTTATGTACCAAATAAATGGTTATTTGATTTACTGAAAGACCTTGTCTATTGTGTTTTAATACTGTGGTGATTAGGCATGAAACATTTTAGCAAATAATATGTGTCATTTAGAAAGGACACCAACTCCTTGGGGGGGGGGGGGGAATTTGGCGTACCAACTTGGGAAAACAAAAGAGGAAAAACACACGCCTACATAAAATGGTGACATAACTTTACCAAAACGAAACCCAAAAAAAAGGGTAAAAAAATGGCCAAGAAAAAAGAATGGGGACATAATTAGCTAAACCTAAAAAAAGGGTAAAAAAATGACCAAGGGAAAAGAATGGGGACATAATTAGCTAAACCTAAAAAAAAGGTTAAAAAAATGGCCAAGGGAAAAGAATGGGGACATAATTAGCTAAACATAAAAAAAAGGGTAAAAAAATGGCCAAGGGAAAAGAATGGGGAAAATAATTTACTAAACATAAAAAAAAGGGTAAAAAAATGGCCAAGGGAAAAGAATGGGGACATAATTAGCTAAACCTAAAAAAAAGGGTAAAAAAATGGCCAAGGGAAAAGAATGGGGACATAATTAGCTAAACCTAAAAAAAAGGGAAAGAAAAGGGCCAAGGGAAAAGAATGGGGACATAATTAGCTAAACCTAAAAAAAAGGGTACAAAAATGGCCAAGGGAAAAGAATGGGGACATAATTAGCTAAACCTAAAAAAAAGGGTAAAAAAATGGCCAAGGGAAAAGAATGGGGACATAATTAGCTAAACCTAAAAAAAAGGGTAAAAAAATGGCCAAGGGAAAAGAATGGGGACATAATTAGCAAAACATAAAAAAAAGGGTAAAAAAATGGCCAAGGGAAAAGAATGGGGACATAATTAGCTAAACATAAAAAAAAGGGTAAAATAATGGCCAAGGGAAAAGAATGGGGACATAATTAGCTAAACATAAAAAAAAGGGTAAAAAAATGGCCAAGGGAAAAGAATGGGGAAAATAATTTACTAAACATAAAAAAAAGGGTAAAAAAATGGCCAAGGGAAAAGAATGGGGACATAATTAGCTAAACCTAAAAAAAAGGGTAAAAAAATGGCCAAGGGAAAAGAATGGGGAAAATAATTAGCTAAACAAAAAAAAAAGGGTAAAAAAATGGCCAAGGGAAAAGAATGGGGACATAATTAGCTAAACATAAAAAAAAGGGTAAAAAAATGGCCAAGGGAAAAGAATGGGGAAAATAATTTACTAAACATAAAAAAAAGGGTAAAAAAATGGCCAAGGGAAAAGAATGGGGAAAATAATTTACTAAACATAAAAAAAAGGGTAAAAAAATGGCCAAGGGAAAAGAATGGGGACATAATTAGCTAAACCTAAAAAAAAGGGTAAAAAAATGGCCAAGGGAAAAGAATGGGGAAAATAATTTACTAAACCAAAAAAAAAGGGTAAAAAATGGGCAAGGAAAAAGAATGGGGACATAAATTGGAAAAGAAAAACAAAGACATTCACATGTGGATGCAAAAAATAAAGTTCAAACATCTGGATAGATGGCATCAGCAAGAGAACGGGTTTATTCTAGCAAGAGAACGCGGAAAAAACAAGAGGAAATAAACGACACACTATATAGTTAAAATGACGAATGTGCCATATCACAAACAAACAAGAGTTTTACCTGAACGAGTGCTCCCATCCCCTTATTTTGTCTGAGCATGCGCGTGGTTCTTATCCGCGGATAATGTGTACTAACCAACGGATCTATCCGTCGGATAGATTCGCAGCGGATAGATTTGTTTAACATCTCAACAAATATTCGATCTGCTGAAAAGCCATTCGACGGATAAATATCCGCGGAAACAGATCCGCTGGAGTGTACACACCATAGAATATATCCGCTGAAACCCATTTGCGCGGATTTATCCGCGGATGGATTCTATCGTGTGTATGGGGCCTTACACCGTCGTATCTTAGGGTGCATATTTACGCTGGCTGCTAGGTGGCGCTTCCGTCGTTTTCTTAGTAGAATATGCAAATGACCTAGATACGCCGATTCACAAATTTACGTACGCCCGGCGCTATTTTTTTTACGTCGTTTACGTTAGGCTTTTTCGGCGTAAGGTTGCTCCTGCTATTATGAGGCGTACGCAATGTTAAGTATGGATGTCGTTACCACGTCGAATTTAGATTTTTTTACGTTGTTTGCGTAAGTCGTTCGCGAATAGGGGTGGACGTAATTTACATTCACGTCGAAACCAATGACGTCCTTGCGGCGTACTTTGGAGCAATGCACACTGGGAAACTCCACGGACGGCGCATGCGCCGTTTGGGAAAAACTTCAATCACGTCAGGTCACCACCCATTTACATAAAACACGCCCCCTCATACTCATTTGAATTAGGCATGCTTACGCCGGCCCCATTTACGCTACGCCGCCACAACTTACGGAGCAAGTGCTTTGTGAATACTGCACTTGCCCCTGTAAGTTGCGGCGGCGTATTGTAAATAACATACGCTATGCCCGCACAATTGTACGTCCCCCTACCTGAATCTAGCCCTATGTTTACTAGGATTGCCATGCCTCTTTAAAATGAAAAACGGCAATACCAGCAATACTCATCTCCTCTCCCTCCCCCTGAATCATCAGTCTGATCCCCTGTTAGTTCCTATTCTGGGTGGAATAATGCCTGGTTACACAAAAAGTGTAGTTGGATTTTAAAGCCTATCTCTGGGAAATTGTCTCCCTCCCCACATGCATCCCTGCGGTCACCCCCCCCCCCCCCCGACTCCTATCATTCAGCAATGTTAAAAAAAAAAAAAAACGTCTAAACCAGCCTTTTAGTTGACTTGTATAAGTTGTATTATATGTACCTCACTGGTGCTTCTTCTGGGAGTGTAGAATGGAGAACCAGCACTGCAGTCTGTGGCCACCAACCTTGCCCCTTGTCATGATGTCATTAACCTGCTTGAGTCTTTTATAGCCTGAAACTACCCCACCACTGAACGGCCAATAAGAAGTGTCATCCAAGCAGGGATGTGGGCATCCTAAGAGAAACCATCCTACTCTGCAATCTAGAAGATAAAGCTGGCATATGACCTAACCATGGATTTAGGAAAGTGGGCTTTTAGTTTTTCAGTGGTTAATTTTTTATTGTTGTAGCATATAATAAAGTTAGCCATAGAAGGCTCAATTTTGTATCATCCAGCCCCCTAGATGAATGAGAAATAATCAATCCGTTACATCATCCATGTTATCAGTGTGGATGGAGGAATCTTCGCTACTGGCTATTATATTTATTGTATAGGTTGTTCTATTTCTAATGTTACTTACATTACTGGCAATGCGCCCCATTGTGGGCGGTATTAACCCATTTTCAGCCGCTAGCAGGGGGGTAAAACCGCACTGCTAGCGGCCGAATACCGCCACAATTCCGACGGTAAAGCGCCGCTAAAAATAGCGCCGCTTTACGGCCACCGCACCTCCTGCCCCAATGTGAAAGGGACCTTAGACCCAGTCTGTCTGGACAGTATGGTCATCAGCTGATTTAGCACCTTCCACCCAAAAATAAAATCCAATGCAATCATACTTCAGATAAATGCAGTTCAGATGATGTTTTTCTGGTCTTTTGAAGTATAAGAAGACCAGTAGCGGTTCGTCCATAGAGGGCGCTGGAGCGCCGCCCCCTCTGGCTCTCAACGCCACCGAGTCCAATAACATAGATTCATGCATTGCACAAATCTATGTTATTATCGCCGCTGCCGCTGTTCTATTCAGATGGTCGACGCTCATGTCCGGCCATCTGAATAACGGCAGCTGGTTGGCTGTACGGAAGTGCCTATCAGAGCCAACGGCTCTGATAGGCTTTTCCGAGCACAGCCCTCGAGTCCCAGAAGCTTATACAAGGAACGCACTAGGGATGCGCTCCTTGTATAAGACTGACAGGCGTCTCAGCCAATCAGGTTGGCCTCTTCTGGCTAGTTTAACCTGATTGGCTGAGACGCCTGTCAGTCATCGAGGGCGGTAGAAGACATCGAGGGACGTGGATGGCTGACTCCAGTAAAGGTAAGTGCCGGGCGGGGGGGGAAAGGGACACTTTACAGGGCACGGCGGCGACAATAGGCACAGTGGGGACAATGGGCACAGTGGGGACAATTAAAGGGCACGACGGCGACAATTAAAGGGCACATCGGTGACAATTAAAGGGCACAGTGGTGACAATTGATGGCACAGTGGCTGTGTTTGATGGCATGGCACAGTGGCTGCGTTTGATGGCATGGCACAGTGGTGACAATTGATGGGACAGTGGCTGTGTTTGATGGTATGGCACAGTGGCTGCGTTTGATGGCATGGCACAGTGGCTGCGTTTGATGGCATGGCACAGTGGCTGCGTTTAATGGCATGGCACAGTGGTGCGAATTGATGGCACAGTGGCTTCGTTTGATGGCATGGCACAGTAGTGACAATTGATGGCACAGTGGCTGCGTTTGATGTCATGGCACAGTGGTGACAATTAATGGCACAGTGGCTGCGTTTGATGGCATGGCACAGTGGTGACAATTGATGACACAGTGGCTGCATTTGATGGGCACAGTGAGGTTGCATTTTTTTTTCCGTTTGCGCCCCCCCAAAAATTTTGAGCACCAGCCGCCACTGAAGAAGACAACAACTTTCCTAGGCCCTTTCTCTGCAAAAAAATAAAACAGGCTAAGGGAACATGGAAGAAACCAGGTGGGTTAAGCCTGAACTAAACAAACTAGAACTATGAGAATTACAGGCGGAGAAACCAAATTGCATATGTGAACATGTTGTAGTGGCCTTAAACCACCCCGAAATGCCAGCATGTCGGAACAAGAGTACCCTGATACAGTTCAATACAACAACAAAAATACATATAGCCAGATTCAGAAAGACTTACGACGGCGTATCAGTAGATACGCCGTCGTAAGTCCGAATGCGCGCCGTCGTATCTTTAAGCGTATTCTCAAACTGAGATACGCTTCACTGTTGCTAAGATACGACTGGCGTAAGTCTCCTACGCCGTCGTATCTTAGCTGCATATTTACACTGGCCGCTAGGGGCGTGTACGTGGATCTACGCCTAGAATATGTAAATGAGCAAGATACGCCTATTCACGAACGTACGTACGCCCGTCGCAGTAAGCTACGCCGTTTACGTAAGGCGTTTTTCAGGCGTAAAGATAAACCACCAAAAAGATGGCACAGCCCATGCAAGGTATGGACGTCGGAAGTGCAGTCGAATTTTAGGTCGTTTGCGTAAGCCGTACGTGAATGGGGCAGGGCGTAGGTGACGTTCACGTCGAAAGCATTGAGTATTTCCGACGTGATTCTGAGCATGCGCGCAGATGCGCCGTACGGACGGCCTTCATTTACATGGGGTCACGGCTAATTTAAATGTAGCCCGCCCACTACATGCCTACTTTGAATTAGGCGGGGTTACGCCGGGCCATTTGCGCTACGCTGATGTAACTTAGGGAGAAAGTGCTTTGTGAATACAGTACTTGCCTCACTATGTTACGTCGGCGTAGTGCAAATGGGATGCCCTACACCGAACAAAAGAAGCGCCCGTCTCTCTGAATCTGGCTAACAAAGTTTACATTCTACTCTGCCTGTCCTATGAGGATGCAGGACCCCTGACCCTCTGTCTGGACAGTGCTGATTGGCCCCGTGCTGATCATATGCACTCTCCCAAGAAAAGGAAAAAAAAAAACTCTCTAGCGTGTGTAGAGTGCCTTCAAAGGTCCTGTCCAATCAGGAGATGGATTGGGGCCAAGGTGAGCCAGAACATTGGACCTTGCATGGATGAAATTTAGCAGAAACAGCAGGAATTGGCCTAAACTCAAGGCATCTATGGGGCCTTTCAGAGGGAGGTTGGGGTATTGTTTGGTAGTGGAGAGGGGTAGATGAACTCTTTCAGTTGGCACCGTTTTGCATTGGGATCTGTAAGAAGTGTAGCTACATCTACATTACTACACACAGAAGACCCTAATAATATACTGTATTTCTGTTTTACTTGGAAATTCCCTTTAACTTGTATAAGTGGAAACACTTTATTCAATAAACGCTTAGAATGAACATCATAAAAACAAATAAGAAAAGTTATTGGACAATACATTGGCAAGCGTTCACAAAAAAAAAGTTTAGAGGTTTTTGAGACGGTATCTAACATTTATTTGTGAGCTGTGTGGACACTGTTTGGCGTGACGCGCCAGATACGAACGATAAGGATTTGTACAGGTCACGGAAGGCAAACACACCGAGCAATGCTCATAAGACTCCCAGCATGGCGGCTGGCAGGCTTCTTCCCCTCCGCTGGTCCCAATCCAGAAAGAGAATTCTGGAATGAAGGGGTGACTAGGAGGCTCAGCGCTAGCACTGCAGTTACAGTCACATTAATGCTTCGGTCATGAAGAGATTGTAAAAAAAAAAATAAGATTTTAGTGTTTTGCAAAGTATTGCCAGAATAAATCTACCTAATATTTCTTCTTTATTTCCTGCTGTGTGCATTTATCAGATTAATCACAGAACATAGCTATGTCTTGATGTACAAAATAAAACTTTGGCTCATTTATTGTAGTGAACAGAGATTAGCTTTTTCCTGGACCATCCAGCAGGGGGCGTGATGAGAAAGACACTATAATATAGGAATGCAAACTAGAGTGACAATGCCAATCTGCTAATACCTAACCTGTGTTGGTTTGTATTTACCTCCAATATCCTTATCACCGATATGGCAGTATTTAAGTAAATATCACTGATATGAAACTAAACAAGATTTCTTGAATCGCATGCCTTGAAATTGCATGATACTGACTATAAAAATGTTGCAAATTTCTTTATGATCTGTCTTTATTGTTTTTTTTTTTTTGCAGATTTACTAAAATGGTGTGCACAGAATCTGGTGCAGCTGGAAGCTGATTGGTTACTATGTACAGCTGCACTAGTTTTAGTAAATCCCCCCCGATTTTGTCCAGTCAAAAGGCATGGCTTAATTCAAACGACTGGGCAATTAATGGCAAGCAAGTGTCTCTGTCAGACCCTCTACTCCAGGGGTGTCCAAACTTTTTTCAAAGAGGGCCAGATTTGATTAAGTGAACATGCGTGAGGGCCGACTATTTTGCCTGAAATTCTTTGAACCATTAAAATTCTGTCTAAGTGTGTTCGTCTGAGCACTAATACACGGCACAACAAGAATTCTCCTGCCTTTGTGACTGTGTGTGGTGAATAGATGAGCTTGGGCATGTTATATGGATATACTGTATATACTGTATATACAGTATTTTATTTGTGGCCCCAACGAATCCCAGAGCGCGTGTTATTTGGATATACCGTATTTATCAGCGTATAACGCGCACAGGCTTACCATTGCCATGAATGCAGCCTCACCATTGCCATGAATGCAGCCTTACCATTGCCATGAATGCAGCCTTACCACTGCAACCAATGCAGCCTTACCATTGCAATCAATGCAGCCTCACATGTGCCATAAATGCAGCCTCACATGTGCCATAAATGCAGCCTTACCATTGCCATCAGTGCAGCCTGAACGATGCCCATCTGCAGCCTCGGAAGGCAGAGTGAGGGGGTGGACGACTGCCGACAGATTACAAACAGGAGAATGTCTTGTTTACTCTGTGGCCTCTTTAATACAAAGTCCTGCCTCCTATGATAGACAGAACAGTCGTCCAATGGCATCCCAGGAGACGGAACTTCCAATAGAGAGTAAACAGGAGCTGCTGAGTAAACAGGAGATTCTCTTCATGTAATCTGACGGCGCTCGTCCTGTCCCCTCCAAGGCAGGGCCAATAAATACAGTATATATCTTTTGTGGCCCTGGGGGCCACAAACAATATATATATCCAAATCCCCAGGGGGGGCATATTAAATCAACAGGGGGGCCGCATTTGGCCCCCGGGCCTGACTTTGGACATGCCTGCTCTACTCTCACTACCGTTCAATAATCAAATATACAGAATGAGAACAGGTATTGAGAATTACATCCAGTATACAGAACAAGGAATGTGCTACTGTGCAGCATCCATACATGTACTAATAATTTTACCCAGCATGCAGAATAGGGATGAGAATAGGCAGGGCTGCTGTTAGAAATCTGGCAGGGCCCTCCAATTATCAACAAAATATTTTCACAAAAAATACACTAAAATGATTATTAGCGGACACAAACATAACAGAAAACCTGTGTGATCTTAGCCTTTTTTTTTTAAATGTATATATTTTTTTTAAATGTATAATTAAAAAAAAGTAATTTTTTTTTTTTTTAATAATTTTATTTTACATTGTTTGAAAATTATTACAATGTTTAATTTTTTTTATTTTTTCCATTTTTTTTTTTTACAGGACAGGGAAGCTGGCAGTGCCAATGAAGGAGGTGGCGTGGCACAGTGACAGGAGGGTGGGATCAGAAGTAAGCAGAACAGGGAGTGGGATTGGTGCAGGATATTTAATTACAGGAACGATGCCCTGTGTCTGTGTCTCTCCCTGCAGCAGCTGAATTCCGGTGGGAGGGAGAGAAATCGTCTTTCAGCTGCTGCAGAGAGCTGCACAGGGCATCTTTCTGTAATTGCCTCCCCGCGCCCGACCACACAGATTCCCCCTTCCTGTTTGGGCTCCCCTGTGTGCCCCTCTATCAGCGGCCACGAGCATAGGGCCAGATAAAGCTTGGTTGATCTGAAGGTGCAGTAGAAAAAAATCAGGGGGGCATACTGTCAGTCAGTGCCAGATTAAACTCTGTGGAGGGCCCAAAACAGTTGAAACTTTGGGGCCCCCATCGCAGTTTTCTGAATGCTTTTTGTGCGTGCGCTCTAATGGGAAGTAGTGTGAATATCAACCACTAGATAGAGATGACCCAAGTGTCATTAGTACAGTGACAGTGTATAGCAGTGGTCATCAACCCTGTCCTCAGGGCCCACTAACAGGTCAGGTTTTCAAGATAACTGAAATACTTCACAGGTGATATCATTTGCTGCTCAGTGATTGCAGTATTTTAGTCTGCATCTCCCCGAGGTAATACATAAAACCTGGCCTGTTAGTGGGCCCTGAGGACAGGGTTGATGACCACTGGTGTATAGTATTAGCACTGATCGCTGTTTTAGGTTCACTGGTGATGTCAGTGTCAGTTAGTCAGTTCCCTCCAGCATCAGGTAGTGTCAGATTTCCACCACACTATCACAGTCCCACTATAAGTCGCTGATTACCGCCATTACTAGTATAAAAAAAAACATTAATGTATGTGTATATATAATGTATATACCATCATTTGCTATAACTTTTACGCAAACCAATCAATATCCCCCTTTTTTCCCCCTCTACACTGTTCGATGGTTCGGTTCTCAGTGTAGAAGCGCCAGGGGACAGATGCAGCATTGGACCCATGCTGGATCCACCTAGGTAAGTATATTGGGTAAATAAAAAAAAAAACATACTTCTCTTTTAAGGAGCAGACCAGGAAGCTCTGGTCCCAACGAAGGCTCCCGTAGTATGGCAGCTCCGCCATCTGACAGTTTTTAAAAACCCATGGGATGGGGCCACCGGCGATGTCACCGGGTGGCCTTGCCCTTTTGTGATGCCGTTGACCCAGCATCTTGTGATGACATCAAGGGGGTGTGGTCATCCAATTTTTTTTTTTACATTTTGGCATGGGGTTTTCCTTAAAATCCATAGCAGAGCTGAAGGACCTGGTATGGATTGGGGGGGACCCCATGCTGTTCTTTTTCTACATTTTCAATGCTGCCATTCTTATGTTTACAATAATCTGTTAACGAGGAAGCCCTCTGACAGCTGATGAGTCATCAGTTGTTAAGGACACGGCTGCCGAGTTTCCGTCAATCTGCTTAAAGCGGAGTTCCACCCAAAAGTGGAACATCTGCTTTAAGCACTCCTCGCCCCCTGACATGCCACATTTGGCATGTAATTTTTTTTGGGGGGGGGAGTATGTGTCCTCTTTTTAGTGGGACTTCCTGTCCCACTTCCTCATTCCTGTCCTTAGCCGCCTAGGCGACTCCTCCTCTCGCCCTAGGCAGCCCCTCCCTGCCAGTGATCTTCTGGAACACAACACAGGTCCCAGAAGATTAGCTGGCCAATAGCAAAGCGCAGCTCGACTCATGCATTTGCAGTGTGCACCCGGCCGTAAAGCCGTAAGCTATCACGGCCGGGTGCCCACAGTAGATATGGCGGCGCCGAGGATAGGAGGGGGACAGGAGTGGGGCTCCGTGCGTCCGCATCGCTGGACCGTGGGGCAGGTAAGTGTCTGTTTATTAAAAATCAGCAGCTATGCTTTTCGTAGCTGCCGACTTTTAATAAACGAAAAAACGCATGGAACTCAGCTATTCTTCACACAGAATTCAAATTCTTGTGGAAATTTGGAATTTGTTAGAATATACAAAACAAAGTTAAATGAATATCAACTAAATTACTATTTCAATCACACATCCGAATCTCAGAATAATCCAAAATTTGTCTGAATTTATATTCAGAGCGAAACGAATTGCACGTGTCTAATACCTCCATCACATTATATCAGAGTCTGCTGTTACACCAGAGTCCCTTCTTCACACCAGATTCCCTCCTTCAAATCAGAGTCCCCCCACTACATTAGAGTCTCCCATCACATCAGAATCCCCCCTTTTCACATCTGAACCTCTCCATCACATCAAAGTCCCCTCCTTCACTTTAGAGCTAAACTTTCATATTTAGAGTCCCCCATCAGGTCAGAATCAGCATTCATCACATCAGAGTCTGTCGCCATCACATTGAAGTCAGCCCCCTTCACAACAGAGTTCTCAGTCACCCCTTCACAAATAAAGTCCTGCCTTAAATAATTCACCATGGCTACAGCATCAGTGGCGGTGTGTCCATAAAGGGCGCAGGAGCGCCGCCCCCTCTCTCACCGCTCTAATTACCATAGATAGATTGCATGTCTCTATTTTTGGTCGCTGCTGACACCCCCTATTCGGGTGTCCGCCCCCTTTTTGGGCGCAGGGCACCTGAATTACAGTGGCAGGAGTGTTTTTTGTAAGCACCTGATTAGAGCCGTAGGCTCTAATAGGCGCCCAAAAAGGTGAACAGTGGGCGCCATGCTGGGCTTTTCGCTGTTCACTCAGCTGTGTGTTAGCAAAGCGAAGGAATTCACTTTGCTAACACTGAACTGCCTCTCAGCCAATCAGGTTGCCGGGTCTGTTACCGGTCACCTGATTGGCTAAAACATCAGGCATTGTTATTGGACGCCTGAGAAAGATCGGAAGAAGACATGGCGGACGTGCAGGAGAACGCTGCTGACCGGCTGCGAGACAGGTAAAGGCGGGGCAGCATCTGATAAGGCACAGTAGTGGAAATTGATGGGCACACTGGCAGCATCTGATGGGGCACAGTAGCAGCAATTGATGGGCACACTGGCAGCATTTGATGGGGCACAGTAGCGGCAATTGATGGGCACATTGTCAGCATTTGATGTGGCACACTGGTGGCAATTGATGGGCACAATGTCAGCAATTAATGGGTACAGTGGCTGCGTTTGATGGCACAGTGGCGGCAATTTATGGGTACAGTGGCTGCATTTGATGGCACAGTGGCGGAAATTTATGGGTACAGCGGCTGCGTTTGATTGCACAGTGGCTGCAATTGATGTTTTTTTTTGCAGTTTGTTTGGGCCCCCCCAAAACAATTTGAGTACAGCATCATGGCAGGGGTTGGGAGGTGGAGCAGGCCTGGACAGAAGCAGGATTTACATCTTCTTCTAAATCTCTGCCTTGAATCGTTATCTGTATCTATAGTACAGGCAGGCTGGCCTCCAGCTCCGTAGGAAAGAATGATGCTGTGCAATCAATAGGGGCAGGGCACTGTGCAGGCCTTTTCATCTCAGTATTGTGCTGCCCCCTGGCCTCTCCACATTCTGATACCAACATGGTCTTGGGGGGCATCAATGAAACTTCCCAGTACCTGCCTCGATTTGGCCCTGGATGTGTAACCCAAAAAAAAGCTCTGAACTGCCTGGATGCTTGTTTTCATCATGTGTAAACTCGTTGATTACGACACAGAGGGGAGTGTGTATCTCCTCTGACTCACCCAGGTCAAAATTTAGATCCACAGCTGTAAGAAGAGAGGGCCAGATTCACAAAAGGGATACAACGGCGTTTCTCTGTTTCTATCTATGCGATTCATAGAATCAGTTACGCATAGATATCCCTAAGATCCGACAGGTGTAATTGTTTTACACTGTCGGATCTTAGGATGCAGTACCGCGGCCACCGCTGGGGGGAGTTTGCGTCGAAAACCAGCGTTGGGTATGCAAATTAAGAGTTACGGCGATCCACTAAGCTTTTTCCCGTCGTTACGTCGCCGCGAGTGTTAGTTTGCAGTTGCAAAGATAGGGCACCTTTTACAAAGTGGGAAATTACTCCACCATGTAAAAGTATACCCGTCTTTCCCGCGTCGCTTTTGAATTTTTTTTACATTTTTTCTTTTTCCCGGCGCAAGTCTTTTTTTCACGTCGCGATTCACAAAACTTTGGCGCGTCGTAATTTCGCGCAAAGCACGTCGGGAAATTTGCGTCGGGAGCATGCGCAGTACAATACACCGCCGCAAATTTCCAGGTAAGTGCTTTGTGGATCGGGCACTTAGACAGAAAATTTGCGGCGGTGTAATGTAAATAGGTTACGTTATGCTGCGCCCGGGCTACGTGAATCTGGCCCAGAGTTCTTGCTCTAGCATAGAATTTTCCACCTGCTGGCTACAATTGGTAAATATGTATTATTATACAGTATTTATTGTATTCAGAAGCTGGATCACTTTTCAAAGTTTGTTAGAGCAGCGGGTTCCAGGTATTCAAGAGGTGATACTGCCGCAATTTAAATGCCTTTTTTTTTTTTTGCTGAATGGCAATTTTCCCTGGAAAACACACCACAACTGTGAACCAAGGTTTTGGCTGGTAGTTGCAGTTTAGTCCAAATGACTTCAATGGGCCAATTGAACAGTCAGTGCCAGCTGTCGTAACTGGCAAGCCACAAACCCCCTCTGGCTACCTTGTTAGGCTTTTGGTGGGCGGTAAATACACCCGTACTGTGCAGTTCTACAAAATGAAGAGCTGTCTGTAATTTAAACCAGTCACTGCTGCTCTCTCTCCTTCCCAGATAGCAAGGATAACTTGCCACAAGTTTGTGGCAGTGTTGGATTGTAACTTGCTGCACATTTTCACTGGCAAGTTGTACACTTGCAGATAGAACTTGAAGCACAAGTTCTAGTTGACAATTTTCCAATTTGTAGCAAATTTGCATGGCAAGTCTCTAGCGCAAGTCTCTATCAAGCGCAAAGTTGCAGTGGTGATTCTACAGCAAGAGCTCTGTAAAGTCTACAGCATGAAAATTCAGCCACAGTGACCCCTGTGGTGGGATGACTATTGCTCAACATAACTGAACCAGAACTTGCAGTAGACTTGCAGAATGTTTGCAAAGAAAGTTGATCTGGGGTCATGCTATGCGGACTTGCTGTAATTGTGCAACAGACTTGTGAAGCCTGGCAAGTCTAGCAATAGCAAGTCATTTTCAAACTTGCATCACAATTGCTTGCTATCTGGTTTGTGACTGGTCTTGTCTCTGTCCCCTCCTGTAGTTTTCTACAGGCAGCATGCAGTGGGAGGGGCCTAATGGGCCCCTTCCACAGCTCTGCTCCCCACACAGGCACAGGGATGATGTCACAGATACTTCTCTATTGTAACATCTGGGTTTGCAAAAGCATTGGGTGCACACAATGTGGAATTATAGGGCCAGATTCACGTAGCGCAGCGGATCTATAGATCCGCTCGATCTACGTGAATTAAGATCCGCTCCCGCAAGTTTGAGAGGCAAGTGGCTAATTCACAAACCACTTACCTCCAAACTTGCGATAGCGGATCCTAAATCCCCCGGCGGAATTCAAATTCCGTGGCTAGGGGAGTGTACTATTTAAATCAGGCGCGTTCCCGCGCCGATTTAAATGCGCATGCGCCGTCCGGGGGAATTTCCCGGCGTGCATTGCTCCCACTGATGTCGCTAGGACGTCAGTGGTTTCGACGCTTACGTAAACGACGTCCATCCGTATTCTAGAACGACTTACGCAAACGACGTTAAAAATGTTTAATTCGACGCGGGAACGTCGGCTATACTTAACATTGGCTGCGCCTGATGAAAGCAGGGGTAAATATACGACGGGTACGCCGCTACTGAAACGTCGTAAGAAGACTGCGTCGGGTCCGCGTACGTTCGTGAATTTGCGTATCTCGCTGATTTACATATTATTTATCGTAAATCAGCGGGAACGCCCCCGGCGCCATTTTTAAATCTAAAAAAAGATCCGACAGTGTAACACAGTTACACCTGTCAGATCTTAGCCCTATCTATGCGTATCTGATTCTATGAATCAGGCGCATAGATAGGACCAGTGTAAGTCAGAGATACGATGGTGTATCTGTAGATACACCGTCGTATCTCTTTGTGAATCTGGCCCATAAAGTTGTTGTCATTTAGAAATGTATTTGTATGAAAGTTTTTGTGCCTAGAGATCAGTTTAAATTCTGTGTGACTACCAGAACAGGATATGAGAAGAAACTCTGCAATGGATAGAGAGACACCAATAAAACAGGCTCCAACCCTTCTCCACACAATTCAACACGAATCAATGATTTCTAATTTAATTATTAGCCTGGGCTTGTTCTTCAAAACCCTTTAATAGGTTACAAACTAGTGCTAATAAATTGCCTTTTTGAACTTTTATGAAAAACATATTTAGCGTACCGGGATTTTTTTTTTTATTATTAGCATCCGTGTAAAGTTATTTTTTTTCCTTTTTAATCTGCAAAAAGTATTTATTAATATTTTGAACTTTTATGAAGAACATATTTAGCGTACCAACATTTTTTTTTTCTTATTAGCATCCGTGTAAAGTTTTTTTTCTTTCTTTTTAATCTGAAAAAAGTATTTATTAATATTCGGTTAGAAAATCAAGTGGAAATTACATATTATCTTCAATGGAGCAATAAATTCCGAAACCTTTGAGACAAACTGTTGCATATCCTTTTGAACTTTTAAAGCAACACAGTGATGTCAGCCAAAAAACTTCCAGTATTACAGCACAGATTAAAACAATGAAAACAGGAGTAAAAATAGGACTGAAAATACCAGTCCTTCCTATGGAAGAGCCCTGGGGCCATCATAAAAAAAATACAGGATTCTGAGTTTCAAAGTCAGAATTCTGAGATTAAAAGTCAGAATTCTGAGATTAAAAGTCAGAATTCTGAGATTCAAAGTCAGAATTCTGATATTCAAAGTCAGAATTCTGAGATTCAAAGTCAGAATTCTGAGATTAAGCCTAGGTTCACATTGGAGCGATTTGTTATGTGATTTGAGAGATCAAATCACATGAGAAGTCGCAGCCTATTGGCGACAATGGCACTGTTCCAATCGGTGCGACACCGATTTTGCGGCGCCGCACCGATTTGCAAAAGTAGTTTCTGCACTACTTTTGCCTATTTCAGGTGCGATTTCTATAGACATCTGTGTATGAAGCCACACATGTCTATCAAGTAGCACCTGAAATCGCGCTGACCTTGCTACTTTGAAATTGCGCTACTTCAGTAAAGTAGCACAATTTCAAAGTAGCATCAGTGTGAACCAGGGCTCAGTCAGAATTCTGAGATTTAATGTCAGAATTCTGAGTTTCAAAGTCAGAATTCTGAGATTCAAAGTCAGAATTCTGAGTTCCAAAATCAGAATTCTGACTTTGAATCTTAGAATTCTGACTTTGAAACTCAGAATTCTGTATTTTTTTTATGATGGCCACAGGGCTCTTCCATATTTCCAGATCAACCTTGTCCATTTCATGTGCGGGGTCGTGGTGTCATTGTAGGGTTAAAGCACTTGTCATTAACCTCCTACCACCATGTGTCCTATTGGGGAGACTTCCCTTTTACCCCATGTCACATAGCCAAAAAGTGAGAGGAAATCCCTCCAAAGTGAGGATATCTCCGGTTGCCACCAGGATCACCAGAACTCCGGTTGCCACCAGCTTTTCAATGGGGGCATTTTTACGCTAGTAGATTTTCAAATGAATGTCTGTTCAAGCATTCTCTCAGTACTTTCGATGACTGTAGCTAGAAAGTTATTCAAAATTCAGTTTGCTTTTAACATTTGATATTGGAACAAATGGACTTTACCAAAAAAATAACACATAAGGTCGGCCATAGATGGAGTGAATGTCTTTCCCCCATCAACACAAACAGTGTTGACAGCGGTATCCCTCCCGTGGAGCCATTGTGTTCTCCCAGCAGGGGGGGTGGGGGAACGCTCCCCCCCCTCCCGGGAGAACACAGCGATTATTGCCATTGGCTATAACAACTGCTGGCAATAATCACATGTAAAATCTGGCAGGCTAGTTGATCGATCAACTTGGGTACAATTAGCCTGCCCATTTATGGTTCAAATTTTGTCAGGTTCCTGGTCGAGATTAGTCTATGGCCGTCCGAACATACACTATTAGAAATTTGTTCTTTCAAGAAACAAATTCCATCCTGCTCTCAAATTTCCTCATTACTAGGGTAAAAAACGATTACTGAATTTCCCCTACTAACGATCAGAAAATGTAAGGCTCTAAAATGAAAAATGTTAAATTAAATTCTAGTTTTTGTAGAGGCAGATAAGAAATCAGGATAACATTTTTTTTTTAGATAAAAATTTCTTCCATTGTTCGTGTTTTTTGTTTTCTTTTTTTCTGTGCTATATACATCTTGTGGACTCCTAATAAGACAATAACACAGATGAAGTCACCAAACTTTGTCACCCCAGGAAAGGGAGTTCTTATGAATACACTTTGCTGCAAGGAACATCTGGTATAATTTAACTAAATGGATAAAATATAGAAAAAAGACTACAGGAAAACATGCAACAGCGGGTTTGATTTAAAGAGTAAAGCCCTGTACACATGATCGGACGAACCGTATGTGGGGCCCATCATTTTTTTATCCATCGGTGAAAAAAAATAGAACCTGTTTAAAAAATTTCTTATGGTTAAAAAAACGATAGAAAAAAACAATTGTCTGTGGGGAAATCCATTGGTCAAAAATCCACGCATGGTCGGATACATTGAACTTCATTTTTCTCAGCACGTCGTAGTGTTTTACGTCACCGCGTTGGACACGATCGGATTTTTAACCGATGGTGTGTTGGCAAGACTGATGAGTGTCAGCTTCATCGTATATCCGATGAAAAAATCCATTGGATTAGATTCCATCAGATATCTGATCGTGTGTACAGGGCTTTATTCCACTTTTGTTGAGAAAAAAAAATTCCCCCCTGGGTGATCTATGTACATTGCAAGGATTATAACAACCTTTGATGCAGATTTCTAACTTTTGTTATTCTGAAGTAATCCCTGCATGTTCCTCTGAGCCTCAGTGATGAGTGGATCTAATGGGAGTGGTTTCACTAGTTCCTTCTCCTCATCATGGTAATGACATTTAAAAAAAAAAGAAAGCTTCCCATTCTCATTATCACTGTGATAAGAAATATGAACAAAGCATATCCCTCTATTGTGTGTACTTGTCTTAAAGCGGAGTTCCGGCCACAATTTCACTTTTTAAATACCCCTGTAATACACAAGCTTAATGTATTCTAGTAAAGTTAGTCTGTAAACTAAGGTCCGTTTTGTTAGGTTGTTACAGCATTTAGACACTTTATAAAATAGAAATTGACTGGGGCCATCTTAAGTGTGGGCATCATGAAGCCAGACTGTATGACTTCCTGGATTTCAGCCTTGCAGATCTCACACATGCTCAGTGCTGCACAAGCAGTGTCAGATCAGGTTTCAGCACCTGTGCGGTCCAAGTCACATGATTCTTTGAGACTGGGGAGTGCACAGACTCCTGGAAAGTTACACCCACTACATTCCCAGGAGTCTGTGCGGTGTAGGTTAGGAAGCATTAAGCACCTAGGTGCAGGAAGTGGGAAGATTAACTATTCTGCCTAGCAGCAACACTTTGAAGGCATCTAAAAAAAAAAAAAAAATAGTAAAGGACTAATGACATTTTTTTTAAAACTACTGATGTAATGTTATATTTATGGGTGGAACTCCACTTTAATTAAAGGAGAAGTATAGCCAAAGCGATTTTTTTGGATGTATTTCTCCTAAAGATCAAACTGGCCCTTTGTTTAGAAAGTTTGGAAACTCCTGTCCACCAAGAAACCTGGATTGGCAACTGGCTCAGACTTGCAACAAGCCACCCGAGCCAGCTGCTTCCTTCCACAGCTCAGCGATGGGGGGAGAGCAGAGAGTGGGTGACTGAGAGTCCCCAGCTCTCTGCTCACAGAATGCTGAGAACTGAGCAATCAGCAGTCTTTGATTGCTCAGTTCTGATGCTGCGTACACACGATAATTTTTCGGCATTAAAAAAACAAAGTTTTTAAAAACGTCATTTAAAATGATTGTTTTTTGGCTTCTGGAAAACGACAAAAAAAAATTCGAACATGCTGCATTTTTTAACGTTGTTTTAAAAAATTACGTTTTTCAGGTTGTAAAAAATGATCGTGTGTGGGCTAAAACAACGTTTTAAACCCGCGCATGCTCAGAAGCAAGTTATGAGACGGGAGCGCTCGTTCTGGTAAAACTACCGTTCATAATGGAGTAAGCACATTCATCACGCTGTAACAGACAGAAAAGCGCAAATCGTCTTTTACTAACACAGAATCAGCTAAAGCAGCCCAAAGGCGATTAGAACTTCCCCTTTAGAGTGCCGTCATACGTGTTATAGGTCACCGCACTTTTTTCATCATTTTTTAAAAACGATGGTGTGTGGGCAACGTCGTTTTTAATTATGAAGTTGGAAAAACTTCGTTTTTTGGACATGCTGAAAAACTAAGTTTTTTTTTATACCGAAAAATGATCGTGTGTACGCGGCATGAGTCTTAAAGCCGGTAGGAGGCAGATGCAGCTTTGGATCGATGCTATCTGATGCTGCATTCACTGGGTGAGGATAATTATTAATAATTTCTTAATCCTGAACTTCTTTTTTAAGTGTAATTTCTGTCTGCTGCTTTGTTTCTCTGCATTATTCACTTTTGACAAGTTTTCCTGACACCAAGAGAAAAATGGTGACAGGGGAGGGATTTTCAGCTGATTAACAGCCTCAGCTCTGTTTCTGTGTACTGTGTGTAAGGGGGGGGGGCTCTTTTATCCAATCAGCTCTGAGAACTCATTTCACTGAGCACTGCAGTGTGTAATTTCAGCTCTTGATCCACTTTTTTTCTTACAGCTCAGACAAGCTTTATAAATTCTGGATTTTGAACAGATTCGGAGACAAGAGGACTGCAAATAAACTGGGTGAATGTAAGCGCTTACAACCATTTAAAGTAGTTGGAAACCCTTACATATACCTACCAAAGTGACTGGCCTCAAGTGATACACAAATGAAACAAAGCCTCCTACATATGTTGTACCTGTTTATTAGCAACACCCTCTTCAAAGTGAATCTAATTCCTAATTTCCAGAAGGGGGGGGGGGTGTCAGGGATCTGTCAAACACTGCACAGCATAGAGCAGGAAGCTGAGTGTCATCTGAAATTTGAGTGGGGGGAATAGACACACCCCCTTTTACTCTCATTGGTAAATATGCACAGCTGAGGCTGTGATTTACAGGCTGTGTGCTGGGGGAGGGGAGGGGTGGGGGTGTCTTCCAGGATGCTTTGCTTGGTGCCGGTATAAACTGTAAGGCCTCGTACACACGAGGGGACATGTCCGATGAAAACGGTCCGCGGACCGTTTTCATCGGACATGTCCGCTCTGAGATTTCGGTCTGATGGTTGTACACACCATCAAACCGAAATCCCCGCGAACAGGATACGCGGTGACGTGGCCGCGCCGATGACGCGGCGACGTGCGTGACCCTGGAAGGTCAATGCTTCCATAAATGCGTCAAATCAGTTCGATGCATGCGAGGGCATTCGGCCGAGCGGTCGTACAGACGACCGAACATGTCCGACGGACAAGCTTCCAGCGGACATGTTTCTTAGCATGCTAAGAAACATTTGTCCGCTGGAAACCTGTCCGATCCGCCGGAAAATTGTCCGGTCGGCCGTACACACGACCGAACATGTCCGTGGAAACTGGTCCGCGGACCAGTTTCAGCAGACATGTTCGCTCATGTGTACGAGGCCTAAGAAGTGGCTCATGCAGAGAGCAGTGGAACGAGAGCAGACAGAAATCACAGTAGGTGCTTTGGGTTGCGGCAGGGGTCAAGTCCTGGGAAAAAAAAGTGAGGGAACTCCCACCCAAGATTCACTCCCCCACCAAAAAAAAAAATGATACGCTCATGTGCATAATTACTAAACCGCAAGTTCTTTCTAAATCCCGCGATAATCTCTGCAATGTCTCCTGGGAACAATGACAAAAGCTCCCAGGAGACATTGCGGCATTGAGGAAGTGAGGGAATACCCGCACACTACCTGATATACAGGAAGCGGCCAGTAACATAAAGGATTACTAAGGTTCGCCTGCCCCTGACAGTGACTTGAGCTGGGCATCGCCGCTTAGTGAAGGATTGGCTCGGGCGGCTCGGCTGCTCTCAGCTGCTCTAGTCCTGCAAAGGGAACTGCCTTCCTGCTGTGGAGAAAGTGCAGGAACTCCGTTCCCATGCGTTCCCGCAGGACTTGAGCCCTGGGTTGCGGCAAGTACATACTATAGAACAGTGGTTCTCAACTCCAGTCCTAAGGACCCACTAACAGGCCAGATTTTAAGTATTATCTTGGGGAGATGCAGACTAGAATACTGCAATCACTAAGCACCTGTGATGTATTTCAGTTATCTTGCAAACCTGGCCTGTTAGTGGATCCTGAGGACAATAGTTAAGTATCACTGCTATAGAAGGATATGGTTTCTTCATTTTTTATTCCAGGGGTTTACAAGCACTTTAAATAAAAGCAGCAGTTGAAAACCCTAAAGGAATGCAATATAGGGAGGACCCACGTAAAACATTTTTGCAGAGCCCCATAGCTTTTATTTAAGACAATAGCATTAGATTTATTTCCAGCCTTCGTCCTTATTGTTTGAATGATATGAAAATTGAGCTGGCCCATAGACATCTCTCCAGGGCATCCCTGCAGGTACATTGCTTGCATTATCGATAGCTCTGCTACTGCTACTGCTAAGGAGATGTTTACTTTCCTTGAAGTAGTCGTGATCATGAGATTAAGCACTCTTCAGTAGTTCGAGGTGATGTGGAACATTGTAAGATCAGAAGTAATCCCATGTGACCTTTCCTTCCAAACATTGCACAACCCGGCATCATAGCCAGAAATACTTTGGAACAGAATGTGATTGCACCACCTTATTACCAAAGAGTTATGTGAAAAATCTAATAGAGACTCCATATGTCTCATTTCACATCTTTAAATATTTACTTCAAATATTTGCGGCAGATATAGAAACATTTATACAGCCAAGATATCTCTACTTTGAATCGCGTCTTTCTGAGCAGGATATCCGGAGTATTCACAGGCAGCACTGGTATCCGACATCCCACTTTATCAGATGCTGTAAGAGGTTCTTAGTTATTTGCCAATGAGATGAGATGCTGATTGGAGTTATTCATTTGCATTCATTATACTGTCAATTTCCTTTAAGTCAGTGGCCTATGTCCCATGTAATGTGAATGTACTTGCCTAGACCATTCAACCACTTGTGGTCTCGGCAAACACAGCGCTAAGGGCTCATTTACAGGTGCATCAAAATGTGGCATTGGTCACATTTTTGTGAAGCGCTCTGAATGCCAATCAAATCACCTACCACTAAATAAAATGATAAGCTTACAGTTGGGTTTATATGTTGTGTTTTCTTCAAGAATTATACCCCATGTCGCTTTCTTGGTGCTTCAAAGCATCTCCAAAGCTTCCATAGAAGTGTAGCGCTCACCCCCGAAGGAGCCGCTGGTTATAGATTGGGATGGCGTGTTACCTCTGTGAGCGTCTAGGGGTAGATGATGATGAGAGCAGCAATGATGGAATGTCCAAACAGCAGGTGTCTTTTCCTGTGCTTTATTTTACCCAACACCGTAAACAGTAAACAAGGTCGATAGTAGAGGTGGGAAGTAAGGAGAAGTAGCAGATTCAGGCTCAACAGTATGAAAGCAGTCCTGCCTCCAACGACACTTTACACCAGCCGGAATGGGCACAGCGCACCCGGACAGGCCCCCCACACCGGCCCGGCAGCCAGAGTATCACTCGGCACTTTGAGAGGGACAGGTCTCTGCCACAGACCTGGCCCCAGAACTTAAGATATGGAGACTGTTCTCATCAGTAAACTTCTTCTTGCCTAAATATTTCTCATGTAGTTTCACCCCTCAGTGTCCGGTTACCTCGATCCCGGTGGATTGTCTAGGCCCTGTTGGACCGCCAGCCCCACCGAATAGCTATATTGCTTGGGATCTCCTCAGAGTTGGGGCCCAGTCGATTACTGGAGCCCCGCCACAGCTTTAAATGTTCCGGGCCAACATGGTCCCGGAACCAGGAACACCGCATGGTACGTGCACCCCGGCCTGGTAGGCCATTTTGCCGGGGAGCCGTGATGCGTGGCCACCCTGAAGGTGGGTGCTACACCAGGAACAAGAACCCCACCTAATGGCGTCTGCTCCAGAAGTACCTTCCCCCAGCATGCCCCGCGAGGGAAAACCCCTCCTGATTGGCTGCTGGCAAGAGGCACGCCAGATGGGACTCCACTGCTGCCATCTGCTGCCCTGGGGAGGAACAAAACCCCAGCAACAACAGAATGAGCCCACAGTACAGCCCAGCCGAAGCAGAGACCCAATTTAGACAAATCAACTGGATGAGAGCTAACTAACTCTCTCATTCCCCTTAAATTTAAGATAGCACCTGCACCTGAAAGTACACAGGCGCTACAGAAGTCTATGACAAAGCTCGCTAGCAGCACCTGCAGCTTTTATGAGGCTTTTATGAGGCTTTAGCTTTGCATTGTTTTGGAAGTATTGCAGACATGAGATATCCCAGGATGCACTGGGAAACCAGCAAGTGAGCTGGAAATACATGATCAGCAGTCACTTCTGGTTCATGTGTATATTATCTGGAAGTGTCTGGTGAAGACGTCACATCTGGTATGCAGAGTGGAGCGGCAGGAAGGTGAGCGGGGTATAGACTGGAGTGGAACAAATAGCAGATGGCACACACGGTGTGCAGCGTCAGAGCGCTAAAGTAGAAGGTGGGGGGATCAGAGAGAGAGGACTGAGCGGCAGAGGAACAGCAGAGCTGGGGGGGCCAGAGCAAGAGAAACTAGCAATGTCGCACATGGTGCACAGCATAGGAGCAATATAGTGGGAGATGGGGACCAGAGGGAGAGGAGGATCAGCAAACCAGAGGATCACTAGAACTGGGGGTTACTACTCAGTGGGAGATCAGCGCTGGGGATTACTACTGAGCAAGGAATCAGCAAAACTGGGGGTTACTACCGAGTGGGGGATAAGAAAAGCTGGGGCTACTACTGAGTGGGGCATCAGCAAAGCTGGGATTACTACTGAGCAGAGGATCTGCTGAATAAGCGTACTGATAAGCTGGGGATCTGCTGAACAGCGGTACTAATGAGATGGGGATCTTCTGAGTGGGTGTATTACTGAGGTGGGATTCTACTGGGCCCCTTTAAAACAAATAGAAGGTTAATTCACACACAGAACATTTCCCAAGCTTCAGTAAAGTTCCAAAAACGCATAATTGAAGCATCATCAAAGCATCTCTGAAGCACTATTGAAGCATTACTGAAGCATTGAATGAACATCAAAAAAGCATGTTGAAGTAGAAACCCTACTGCCAAAAGGTCATCCCCAAAATGTTGTGCACGCTGACACACAGACTGACATCCTAGCAGGATGCAGACTTACAGAAGAACAGTTAGTTCATCAGTCATTCATCAAAAACGTAATTCAGATGAGATCTTGCAGCTGAGAATGTCTGGTGTGGTCTAAACCAATACATATCTAAACTGTCATATAATTGTGCTAATTTTGTCAGGATTTGGAGGTAATCCTCTACTATTTATGAATAATGTTCCCCCATAATTATCATAGTATAGGGTAGAAAAACCGCAGGACAGGAAAATGATTGACACCTAACTAATTAAGTCTTGAATATAATTCTGTACAATTTTTATTGGAAAGTGGATACGGTGTACTACCAAGTTCAAGTGGTGTTCAGACCAACACTGGTAGCTAAAGTGCTGCGCAAACTGTTGGCGCTATCTAAATTTTGTATAATATAATATAATATAATAATATAATATAATAATAATAATAAAATAATAAAATCTATGTTAATTGCTTATGCCCCATACACACACGATAGGAAATTCTGACAAGAAAAGTCAGATGTGAGCTATTGGACGGAAATTCCGACCGTGTGTATGCTCCATCGGACTTTTGCTGTCGGAATTTCCACCAATAAAAGATTGAGAGCTGGTACTTAAATTTCCAGACGGAAAAAATTCCTATCGGAAAATCCAATCGTCTGTAGCAATTCCGACGCAAAAAATTCTGACGCATGTTCGGAAACAATTCGATGCTTGCTCGAAAGCATTAAACGTAATTTTCTCGGCACGTCTTGGTTTTGTACGTCACTGCGTTCTTGACGGTCGAAAGTTCAGAGAACTTTTGTGTGACCATGTGTATGCAAGCCAAGCTTGACCTGAATTCCGTCAGAAAAAGAATCAAAGGTTTTTCCGACGGAAAATCCGATCGTGTGTACGCAGCCATATAGTTATCATTGGACTTAAGGATTATTATTGGGAATTCCTTTTTGGACAATGCATGGCATATCCCTGCCATGCTGTCAGTTACATGGGCCATGATTAATTGATATGGCAAAAATAATCACCACTGTTAAAGTGGATGTAAACCCACTCTCATCCTTTCTAATCTACTGCCATAATGCTGATCTATAAGGATATAGATGTCTCCTGCATGTATCCTTACCTGTCAAATGTCTCCCCTCTGTCTGTTATAAGAACTGAAAAACTGCAGATTCTGTGGGTGGATCTGTTGTCTGGAGCTCGTGGTTGGAGTTGTGATGTCAGTAGACTTCCCGCCCACCTCTACACTCCCCTTGTCAACATGCATTTTGTCCTGTGTATTTCTTACACTAAATTCTGCTACAGTTGTGTTCAAAATTATTCAACCCCCCAATGCTGTAAAGGGTTTTAGGGAATTTAGTGTACATTTGTAATTGTATTCAGAATGAAATCCTACAAGGACTTCTTAAAGAACCATATGAAACTAAAATGACATCAATTGGTTTTGTAATACAGAAATAAATGTTTATTTTGTGAATTCTTCATTTACACAATTATTCAACCCCTTAAAGACTACCACTCTGAAGAACAGAGGTTCATTGAAGTGTTTTCAATCAGGTATTGAAAACACCTGTGGATGTCAGGGAGCAGCAATAAAGCCTAATAAGCACCAATCAGGCAGCTTTAAAATTACTGTGATACTCAGCTCCTTCTAGACATTTACTGGTGTGGTTAAAAACATGGTGAAGTCAAGAGAATGGTCTGGGAAGACAAGAAAAGAGGTGATTACTCTTCACAGGAAGAGTAATGGCTATAAGAAGATTGCAAAGATGTTAAACATACCAAGAGACACCATAGGAAGCATCATTCGCAAATTCAAGGCAAAAGGCACTGTTGAAACGCTACCTGGTCGTGGCAGAAAGAAGATGCTGACTTCGACTGCTGTGCGCTACCTGAAGCGTAGAGTGGAGAAAAGTCCCCTTGTGACTGCTGAGGAACTGAGAAAAGATTTGTCAGATGTGGGTACTGAAGTTTCTGCTCAGACAATACGGCGCACACTGCGTAATGAAGGCCTCCATGCCAGAACTCCCAGGCGCACCCCCTTGCTGTCTCCAAAGAATAAGAAGAGTCGACTGCAGTATGCAAAAATCATGTGGACAAACCACAGAAGTTTTGGGATTGTGTTCTGTGGACTGATGAAACAAAATTAGAAGTGTTTTGGCCCATGGATCAACGCTATGTTTGGAGGAGGAACAAGGCCTATGATAAAAAGAGCACCTTGCCTACTGTGAAGCATGGTGGGGGGTCAATCATGCTTTGGGGCTGTTTTGCTTCTGCAGGTACAGGGAAGCTTCAGCGTGTGCAAGGTACCATGAATTCTCTTCAGTACCAGGAGATAGTGGATAACAATGTGATGCAGTCCGTCACAAACCTGAGGCTTGGGAGAAGTTGGACCTTTCAACAGGACAATGATCCCAAGCATACCTCCAAGTCCACTAGAGCATGGTTGCAGATTAAAGGCTGGAACATTTTGGAGTGGCCATCGCAGTCACCAGACTTAAATCCGATTGAGAACCTCTGGTGGGACTTAAAGAAAGCAGTTGCAGTGCGCAAGCCTAAGAATGTGACTGAACTGGAGGCTTTTGCCCATGACGAATGGGCGAAGATACCCGTAGATCGCTGCAAGACACTTGTGTCAAGCTATGCTTCAAGTTTAAAAGCTGTTATAACTGTAAAAGGATGTTGTACTAAGTACTAAGATTGAATGTCAACTGGGGGTTGAATAAAACTGATAATGATGTGAGCACAGAAAAGACATTTGTGGTTATTTCATTATAAATGTTATGTTATATTTGTCTGACCTACACGTGCCTCTTTGATTTAATTGTAAGCAGGATGACTGAATGATCAAAATCAATGTCAAACTGGGCAAAACAATCAATTTCAGTGGGGGTTGAATAATTTTGAATACAACTGTATGATCACTATCATCCAGTCAAAATCCAGAAAAGTAACCACATGACTTCAGAAAAGGAGTGGGGGTGGGAATTAAAAAATACCTGTCTCAAGGCTAGTGCATGAGATATATAAATAACCTGTCATTCACAGCAAGCAGGAGGAACGGACAAAAGTTTTCTCCTGTTTGTCCGTTTATTTCACTGAACAAACAAAAGAGGATTGCTCAGAGCTGGATTAACTCTTTGTGGCAAGACTGGGCACAAATGATAGGAAATCTTTTACTCTACATTGTGACAGGAAACAAAAAATCGGGTTTACATCCACTTTAAGGTCCTTACCACCCTCTGAAAAGCATCTGCAGTGTTTTCTTTTTTTTACAGTTTTTTTTCATTTCCAAGGAGGATTTTGTATTGACAAACGCTGCAAACTTAAGCCAAGTATTTGGCATATGGATCCTGTGTGGTCCCACTGACCATGCCACCTGTCAAACTTGAAAAGCCAAGTTAAATTTGCCATGGCCACAAAGCAACAGGATGTGTACCACCCCCTCCGAATGCCATGGTAGACTTTTAGATGGGTGGTCAGGAGGCGACAACCTCCAGTTTTTACGGCCCCCTTGCCACTCATGTGAAAGGGACCTGATCCAAATAGAACAGCTTAGGTAGCTTAGATAGAGATCTCCCCGCTGGTTTCAGTGATGTGAGATGACATCAGTGCACCATTTAGAGATGTAAGAGCATATATACAAGACAGTGCATTAGCATGTAGATGAATGTGGCCTCAGCCAGCGCCATTCCAGCGATGTCCCCCTGACATCTTTTATCCTCCTCACCGGGGCTTGGTCACAGACCTCCGTGACCAAGCCATGGTGAGCAGAGTGAAAGATATCAGGGGGACATGGCTGGAGCAGCACAGGCTGAGGCCACATTCATCTACATGCTAATGCACTGGGTTGGTGACCTGCGCCTTTTTTTTTCTTTGATAAAGGGGCCTGAATCTTTTAAAATAACAAATTTAATGGATGAAGGGTTCAGTTATATAACAGTTTTAACTTTTTTTTTTATTATTGTATATAGAGGTCTAAACATTACAGTAGAACAACGAGACAATTGGAAAGAAGAACACAGGAATATACTCCATAAAGAGAGACAGTTCCTCCAATGATTCATTTATTTATGTATGTGTTCCTATTCTTAAAGCCGAGTTCCGGCCACAATTTCACTTTTTAAATATAAACACCCCTGTAATACACAAGCTTAATGTATTCTAGTAAAGTTAGTCTGAAAACTAAGGTTCATTTGTTAGGTTGTTACAGCATTTAGACACTTTATAAAATAGAAATTGACTGGGGCCATCTTAAGTGTGGGCATCATGAAGCCAGACTGTATGACTTCCTGGATTTCAGCCTTGCAGATCTCACACATGCTCAGTGCTGCACAAGCAGTGTAATAGGTTTCAGATCAGGTTTCAGCACCTGTACTGTCCAAGTCACATGATTCTTTGAGACTGGGGAGTGCACAGACTCCTGGAAAGTTACACCCACTACATTCCCAGGAGTCTGTGCGGTGTAGGTTAGGAAGCTTAAGCACCTAGGTGCAGGAAGAGGGAAGATTAACTATTCTGCCTAGCAACAACACTTTAAAGGCATCTAAAAAAAAAAAAATTCTTAAAGGACTAATGATATTTTTTTAAAACTACCGATGTAATGTTATATTTATGGGTGGAACTCCACTTTAATGAGTTTCTCCTAAACACGAAGACATCAAATACAGTTTTGAAACAATTGATAATCAGATCGATGAATTGAGGCAAGAACAAGACAGATGGGCTGTGGTATCTAACCCACCTTGTGTCATTCATCCAATTTCATTTACCTAACACCACATTACAAATGGCAGTTTTAGCACTCTTTGCAATTTTTTATTTTATGAAAACAAAGGGGTAGATTCAGGTAGAATGGCGCTTCTTTGTGTGGGCGTAACGTATCCTATTTACGTTACGCCGCCGCAACTTTTACAGGCAAGTGCCATATTCTTAAAAGAAAGTTGCGGCGGCGTAGCGTAAATAGCCCGGCGTAAGCCCACCTAATTCAAATTCTGAAGAGGTGGGCATGTGTTATTTAAATCAGGCTTGACCTGACGTGATTGACGTTTTTCGCCGTCCGTGGAATTTCCCAGTGTGCATTGCTCCGCAAGGACGTCATTGGATTCGACATGAACGTAAATGACGTCCAGCCCCATTCACGGACGACTTACGCAAACGATGTAACTTTTTAAAATTCGACGTGGGAACGGCAGCCATACTTAACATAGGATATGCCTCATATAGCAGGGGTAACTATACGCCGGGAAAAGCCTTACGGAAACGTCGTAAATGTACTGCGTCGGCCGGGCGTATGTTCGTGAATTCGCGTATCTAGCTGATTTACCTATTCTAGGCTTAAATCAGCATACACGCCCCTAGAGGCCAGCGTAAATATGCAGTTAAGATCCGACAGCGTAAGAGACTTACGTCAGTTGGATCTTAGTCAAATCTAGGCGTATCTGATTCTATGAATCAGGCGCATAGATACGACTGGCCGGACTCAAAGATACGACGGCGTATCAAGAGATACACCATCGTACCTTCTCTCTGAATCTACCCCAAAGTTGTTTAAGCTTGCAATCTTTTCCTTTAAAATACTGGTTTTTTTCCATATGTACATATCCATAGTTCACAGTGCATATGTGCTTGTGTATCTGTTTTTCATTGGTGTTTAGCTTTGTGCTAACCTCAGCTCAACGACAGAGATTCTGAGATCAAGAATGTGACTAATCCCACTTTTATGAAATCACACAAATAAAATAAAAATAAAAACACCACAACACTAACCACATCCAAGTAGACTGGGCTTAACTGATTACTCACAGGATCACAAACATGGTTTGAAGTCATGATCTTGCCCTTGAAATCATCCCAAGTAAACATCGCAAGTCACATTTTGTCATCTGGATAGATTTGGATCGTGTAATTCTCAGGATATAGCTGGCTAGTGTCACATTCACATAAGTCTTTTAAATGCTTAAATGGATACTATGCACTGATAACCCATAAATGGTTTTAGAATAACCAATATTTCGGACCTTATTACAACTGGTAACCTATGGAGTTGTAACAAACAAAGTCCAATGTTCACCAACTGCATATTTTCTAACATTTTGCTGTATAATCTTCATTCTTTTCTTGTTCGTTCTTTACAGTGCTAATGAAATAAAATAAATTCTGTTATTCCTTTGTGCTTTTTAAAATTTGTTTAAATTCTTTATTTATGATGTCCAGGGCCGATCCACCCTATAGGCTCACTATGCAAGCCGCTTAGGGCCCCCCAAATTACTAGAGGCCCCGCCTGGTGAGAAGTAATTTTCGCCCCCTCACCCTGCTTCTCAACTCGCTGGCTGCATGGGAGAAGATGTATGAAGTCGGTACCCCCTGCTTCTCAATTTAATGTAAGATGTCATTTCCGACCGCAGAACACCCCCTCCCCCCGCTTCTCAACTTTCTTTAATGTGACATGTCACTGTCATCAGTGCCCCCCCGCTTCTCATTTTTACTGTGCCATGTCATTTTGCTTAGGGCCCCAGGGAGATCAGGATCGGCACTGATGATGTCACAAAACAATCAATGGTTATATATACAGGATGGGGTATTCTCCTACAGAAAAGGGGGGCAGGCAGGCCTTTGTTGCAATTACCAGGTCACTTTATACTTTGAGGGGTGTCTGTCTGTCAGGTAGAGAATGCAAGCTGTGGGGCTTGGGTTCAGGTCTACCACGGTGAATTGTTTCACTGGATTTATCTCTCCAAAATGGCTGTAATTTGGAACAATGCCAAAATATGTGCAATATCAAGTCCATGGAGGTGGTAGGGCACCAGCAGGTTTCTTGCTTTTCCCTGTTTTATTGAAAGTCATTTTTTTTATTTCAAATCTTTATTAATTTTCTGAAAAGTTGGGACAGGAATAGAACATATACATTCTCAAATCAAATCTAGGTGTACAGAGCATAAAACTCAATCAGTGAACAAACGTATATTGCAAATTGTACATGCATGCACAAATAAAACTGAAGAATAGTAATGTGTTTCATATACTTAAGTTTAGATTATACTCAAATTATGGTCAAAACCAGTCAGTCAGTTGCTCTCAAAAATGAGTTCTTATGTTTGGTATCACGAGAGGTATAACACTGGTGATGAGGTTAAAGAAAGTATCCAACATGTAAAGGATGGGTGGATATTAGTTCCTGGAGAAAGCTATAGGGCCTGGAGTTAAGTGCAACCGTCCAAATGTATGCTTCTGGGGTCTTTGAGCCATGGTTCCTAGTCTCTGTATCATTTTTTGGTAGAACGATTATTGGCTTTGGAGAAGAAGAATTACATTTTGAGATGGCTGTTTAAAATTGTGGACAGATCTTGGAGTGATGGTGACTGCAGAGATTTCCATTACCTGGCTATTGCCAGTCGAGCAGCAATAAGGATGTGGGTTGCCAGGGTTTGGAAATGTTTGTTCCAGGTAGGAATTGCCAAACCAAATAGAAGGTCCAATGACGTTGACATAGATGCCATAGGTATGAGTGAATGAAGGAGATGAAGAACTTGAGTCCAAAAGTTTTTAATAACTGGCCATTCCCACCATATGTGGAATAGGGTTCCGGGAGGCCACAATTTCTCCAGCATAGATGAAATATATTGGGGTAGATCCTGACAAGTCTAGAGGGGGTATAGTACCATTGCTGAAAGAGTTTCTGTAGTGATTCCAAGTGTGTGGTGCAATAGGAATGCCACAGAAGTACCATTGGTCCGGTGGAGAGGTGGAAGACGTGTGTGCTATTTGGTCTAGGGTGTGGTTCCTGAGTGAGTACAAAAGGAGGCTGTAGGTATACGAAATGCCCTTAAGTAGGTTGATGTTTTGTTCGTAAAATTTTATTAGAGGGCTCAGGATTTTGTCACATGTGTTTCACTGGGTTTTGCTTAGCAAGGACTGGATCTTGAGGTAAATATAGAACGTTTTGGAGAACGTATTTCAAGGGTTCCTCAGTGTTCAAAAGGTTGAGAAAGGCTCCTTGAAAGTGTAACTAAAGGCATTCATTTTGTATAGAGGAGGGTTAGGCCCCGTACACACGACCGGATCTGTCCGCTGGGATTTATCCGCGGATCAGTTCCAGCAGATAGATCCGGTCGTGTGTACGGCCTAGCGGACAGTTTTCCGGCGGATTAAAAATCCAGCCGACCGTTTTCCAGCGGATAAAAATTTCTTAGCATGCTAAGAAATCTATCTGCTGGAAACCTGTCCTTCGGACTTATCCGGTCGTCTGTACAGACTCACCGGATAAGTCCGTCCGATCCCCATCCCTCGCTTGTGTCAAAATGATTTGACGCATGTGTGGAAGTATTTACCTTCCAGGGTCGCGCACGTCGCAGCGTCATCGTCGCGGCGACGGCGCGGCCACGTCACCGCGGATGATTTTCGCGGGGATTTTGATCTGATGGTGTGTACAGCCATCAGATTTAAATCCGGAGGAGAAATGTCCGATGGAAACGGTCCGGCGGAACCGTTTCCATCGGATATCCTCTCGTATGTACAGGGCCTAAGAACCCTTCTCATTTTTTTTTTTTGCCATCTGTGTCCCATTGGGGAGATTTACCTTTACTTTCTATCCCATTGCCAAAATAGCAAAGGAGAGGAAATCCCTGCAAATTAAGGGAATCCCTTGGGGTCCCCCAGGTCACCAGAATCAGTGTGCCCATTGGAAAATTTCCAGTCTATTACCTTTCTGGGGACAACCCAATTTGGGATTTTCTTTTATCTTCACTTTCAATGAAAATGTAAACAGGACAAAGAGAAAGGGTGGATCTCCATAATGAGGGCACAAACAGCACTAAAAACCTAATAGGTGTTCTAATAACTATCTACCCCATCAAAAAAATAAAGAAATAATGGTAAATGGTAATAATGGTAAAATAATGCATGATTTCATGGGATAAATACTGCATATTTGTTGCATTTGGTATTTTAGAATTTTGTTTTTAGTGAATGGTCATTTATTTACCACATTTCTTAAAGCTGTAGATACCACTTCATGAATGGAAAGAAAGAACATGGCAAAATAGTTTACCTCCCTGCAGAAATCATGCCCTGTGACCTGTACCCTGCTGCAATATTAGTCATGTCTTTTGAAGAATCATTGTAAGACAGAGCCAAAGATTTGTTGATTTCTTCCACACAGACCACCACAAGCAATTGGCTACTGGAAGCAGCTCAGAGCACCATGTTATACAGGGAATTTAAGTATTCCGGTGGTTTTTGCCCCTCCCATGCATTTAATGCAACAAAACTTTTGAGTATAATTTAAGGATTGTACGTGGTAGATTTACTTTAATAGAAACCTGTCATAAATGAAACCATTGCAAAGCTCTCCTCCTAAAAATGGTAATTACCTGTCTGCCATGCTTATGATATGGTTTTAATATTTTGCATTACTGATCAATTATGCTAATAAGGACTTACTGTATATACAGTATGGTTTTTCTTAATGCTCTTAGTTGCATTCTGGCTCTGGATGAGTGACTCAGAAAGTATTAAAAGAGGGGGGGGTGTATGTGAGGTGTAAGTGTCTGCATATTTGGCAAGTTCCCAAGTTTCCCAAGTTGCTCCCCTTATGCCCCAATGACTGCACCTCAATGGCTCGACGCGGAATTCGACGGAAACGCCACCTAGCGGCCACCGAAAGATTGCATCTAAGATCCGACGGCGTACTTCTTTTGTGGATCTGCCCCTAAGTGTCTAAACTGTTTAAAATCCAGTAATACACTGTCTCAGCCTTCTCTGTACATGCTCAGTTGCTCTCTGTTTTTAGGCACTGACAAATTTGTAGAGACCAGTCTGCTAACATCCTTAAAGTGAAATTAAACTATCCTATTAAGGAAGCTGCTCCTGTTTGATCTGCAACTGCCATGGTGCTGCACATGTGATCAGTTATGACAGCAGCTATTTGATGGTTTGACAGCTTGGTAGAGGACACAAGCTAATTTGAGTTAGAATTCCCAGCTTTCCAGGAATGTAACCCAGGGGCTCTGGGCTTTAGCAAAATGGCAGCCTCCAGCCAGAAGAAACAGGAACATGCTGGAGGCAATTTCCACCACACAGAATTATTAGTGTGGAATGTATGTTCCTTGCTAAAGTTGGTATGGGTAAGGTTCCACTTTCAGTTCGATGAATAATCTGAAGTGGTACAAATGAAAGCAGTAAGCTTGCAAAATTCAAATTTAGGCTATCAAAACCAAGAAAAAATTATGTACATTTCCCAGTAGTCACGCAGCAAGGATATCCATGGAACATGGAAGTGTAAGACTTAGGGGGATACTGAGGGTTACATTGTAAAAGGCTAACAGCTCTAAAACCATAGTTTTCTTTCAATTATTAGATTGTGCTACAGTGTAAAGGAAGTAAGGGATAATATGTTTTTATAAAAAAACTGGCAAGCTACAGTATGCACACTAATTCTCCATACTGGACCTCAATGTAAAAGAATGGCAGTGCCTGACTCCCGGCACTAAGACCAACAATTTTATGTTTTTACCCCACAGAAATGAAACATTGGCAGCCAGTCTGTGGCTTATTCAGAAAGCAAAAGGCAGATTTCCAAATGAACATAAAAGAGCAAGATAGAAAAAAAAGGCAAACATAAAGAAATATTGGTGTCATCCATAGGTGTGTGCACAGGGTGTGCTGGATGTGCCTGGGCACACCCTGATCCCTCTGTGCAATGCAGATTCCCCAGTTGAACCCCTGTGGCATCTAAGGCTTCAGAGAAAAAGAATGGGGAATCTCTGTCTTCAGTTCCTTTCTCTGCTATTTAGCTAAAGCCCCTCAAGGGGGCTCCTAACAAATTGTAACATAAATAAGCCAAAATAATATTACAAAAAATAATAAAATAAAAAAATTGTAAAAAAATAAATAAAAACAAACAAAAAAAATACTGACACCAATTTAATCCCTACTGACACCATCGTCTGCTCTACTGACACCATCCGCTGCTCTACTGACACTGTCCACTGCTCTACTGACACTGTCCACTGCTCTACTGTGCATGTGTGTTTGAACTTTGTGGTGCACACTCTAATGCAATAGGCTGAACACACCTATGGTGTCATCCAGACAGAAAGAGTACCCAAAGGTACAGTTACCATTTTGAAATGGGCCCAGAATAGCGTAGAAAAAAAATCAAAAAAACAGATGCCCCTTTCAGTCCTTACATAAAGTTTATATTATCTTAATCACATTTTATATAATATAATTTAATAAATAATATTTTCTGTTTGGGAGTAAACAAGCCCCCTTTTCACAGACTTTTTATTGAATTATGATGTACATTAATGGTAATGCTAAACGCTCAATGTGTAAATTCTATTGGAACATACAAGTCAGTGATTTTCCTACACATCATTTTTATTAACCAGCAGTTGTTGCTACATAAGTACACCCTGACTATAGAAAATATAGTTCGTTGATCTTTTCATTCCTTAGGGCACAGTCGATCTAAATGCAAATAATACAAGCATTCTATGGTAATATAAAGAATGAAGCCAGTGCCAAGATGCAAATTAAATTGAGGAAATGCATCGGAAGCAACAGCTCACTCAGATCAGTTTCATATTAATGTATACAAGCATTGAACAATGGTAGAATTAATTATGTAATGAGGAAAGATTAGCCGTGTCGAGGAAGTTAAAAACCTCAAATATCATTTTAAACAGCCTTGCAAACTGCCAGCCAAAACTAAGGAAACGAAAAAAATGAATAAAAAAAATAAACGAATATGACAACTGTTTTTTTTTTTTAATCTCTCTTTTCTTTTTTTATCAGCTGCCTTTTTTTTTTAAATTATTATTTCAATGGTATCCAGTCTAATTTATTCTAATAACAAAACTTTTTTGTAGATAAATCATTCTTTTGAAAAAGTTTAGCCTACCGTAAAGTGCTGCATACTGGTAATTCTTTGTCTTTTCTTTTTTTTTTTTATATATATATATATGTATATATATATATATATAAGTGGTGATGCCAAAAATTTCATGTTACACTTCGAGACCCAGCCAGATTGTAATGGAGCAGACAGCAGAGCAGAGGGAAAAAAAATGATTGCACCTCTTGTGATTGGACAGGCTTTCCCCGTGTTTTGCTTGTGCGGGCTACTTAATAGAAGTGACTTGCATGGATGACATTTTAGAAATATTTTTACAATAACCAATTAATTTTCATTTATATATTTTCTTTTTGTCTCTAATGGAATAAGGCAGATGTATGCCAAGTAAAATTAGAGTGCATTAGTACATTTATTTTCAATGAATTGTGCTCATGTTTTTTCTCGAACAGGACCATAGAAGGATATTGGATTTTACAAGACTGTAGCTGATTGTCATTTGTAGTTTAAGCTGGGCTGGATATTATCCAAAAGTAAATGTCGGGAAGGTCCTGCGTTTGGCAGGCCTTGACAGAGCTTTCTGAGTAAATTATACATTTAATTAACTTAAATAAGGGGGAGTAGTGCAAATGTTTACAAAATAAGGACACTTTTTATCATATGTTTGAAAAGTATTTTGAAAATGAAATCATATTTAAAACTAAGAACAAAGCTGTAATATAGTGTAGCTCCCTAGTCCATAAATGTGGTAGCTGTGTAAGTTTTTTTCCATCTTTTTTTACTTTATGTTCACTTGGGCTTCATGCCAGTAAAACACTTCCTGTCCTAATGTAACAGCAATGTATGAAGGAGCAGTGATGTCAGCCTAGGAAAGAACTACAGAGCCCCTCCCCTTCTCCTTACCTCCATAACATGGTGGTGTTCTGTAGTCCATAAAAAATAGGAACAATGCTAACTGATGCCCATAAACAAGTAACAACTTATGTCAAGCACGTAGTAAATAGGAATTATTAGGGTAGCTAATAGTTGCGTAAGAGAGGCAAATATAGCTCAGCTAAGTTGAGTATGTATCTCCCTTTAAGATACTCTACAGCGGACACCTGAAGACACACTAAATAATCCCAGGCAGCAAATAGTATTCAATAATCCAGATTTAAATACAGTACTTCATAAGGACAATATATGAAGCAAGTAACTCTAAGCAGAAATAGTACTTATCCGTTTTGCAGGGATGAGTGTTATTCAGAGTATTGCAGCAGCAATGGGATTCTTCTATGGAGGGTCTCCTGGTGGGGGATAGCTTGCGGTGTCCGCAGCAACTCTTAGCAAGGTTAGCAGGGCATCTCCAGGATTCCGTAGTGCAGGATGGTCTCCAGATCAGGGGTGGATGATAGCTATAGTTTGGTAGCCAAGACGGCTACGGCCGACAATAATAGAACAACCTTTGCATTGACTATGAATGCCTTTATAGGCAGGGTACAGGTGCAGTGCATAAGCACTGATTCCAGCGCAGCGATGATGTGCGGCGCACTTCCGCGTTCCAAGCTGGAAAGCATGCAGCGCCGGGCGATGACATCATCACGCAAGCGCAGTATTCGTTCCAGCATGGAACGCATTACGGCATTGAGAGCGCCCGTTACACAGTTATATGTGGTGGTCTATCTCGATGATATACTCATATTTTCCAAGTCCCTGGAGAGCCACCATGCAGATGTCTGTCGAGTGCTTCAGAAACTGAGAGAGAACAATCTCTATTGTAAGCTGCAGAAGTGTGAATTCCATCGGGAACAGGTCAAATTCCTGAGTTATGTAATTTCCACGGATGGTTTTTCAATGAACCCAGAGAAACTTTCTGCTGTCCTACAGTGGCCTCGACCTGTGGGTTTACGTCCTCTGCAACAATTTCTTGGCTTTTCCAACTATTATCGGAAGTTTATTCGTAACTTCTCGTCTCAGGTCAAGCCCCTGACTGATAGGACCAGAAAGGACGGAAACCCACAGAGTTGGTCTACAGAGTCCATTAAGGCTTTTGAGAGTCTTTGTTCCTGCTCCTGTGTTGGCACATCCTCCTGATTCTACACTGCCTTTTATCCTTGAAGTTGATGCTTCTGAGACTGGAGTTGGCGCCCTTCTGTCTCAACGTCTTAGCTCTGACAGCGCTATACATCCATGTGGCTACTTTTCCAAGAAATTGTCACCTGCGGAGTGCAATTACGAGATTTGTGACAGAAAGTTGTTGGCGATCAGTTTAGCCCTGAAAGAATAGAGACATCTCCTCGAAGGTACCACTGTGCCGGTTCTCATTCTTACTGACCATAAAAATCTCACATTCATGTCTGAGGCTAAGCACCTCTCTCCCAGAAGGGCACAATGGGCTCTTTTCTTGCTGAGTTTTAATTACATTGTCTCATTCTTACTCGGTACTAAGAATGTAAGGGCTGACGCCTTATCACGACAATTTTCCTCCATTTCCAAAATGGAGTCGGTTCCGGTTCCTGTGATTCCTCCTGATCCTATTCTGGCTACGGTTTGCACCAGTCTTACTTCTCCTTTGGGAGACAAAATTCTTGCTGCTCAGGTCGATGCCCCTCCTGAGAAACCTTGTAACCGCTGCTTTGTTCCCAAGAGTCTCGTACTGCCGTGCTCAAGACTTACCATTCTCCCAAGGCTGCTGGCCACCCTGGGAAGAATCAACTCTTTTGGACTATTTCCCAACAATTCTAGTGGCCTAGTCTATGTGCTGATGTAACCGCCTTCGTAGGTGCCTGTTCCATGTGTGCTCAGAGTAAGACTCCACAACACCTTCCAGTGGGCCTCCTACAACCCATACCCAAAGGAGAGAGGCCCTGGACCCACCTGTCTATGGATTTCATTGTGGAGTTACCCTACTCCCAGGGCAACACAGTTATCCTTATGGGTGAGTGATAAGAGGCGCTAGCACATCTGTGTATACATAACAATAAAAAAGTGACCGTTGTAGTGATGAGTAAGTGTTAGAAAAATATACAAAATTAATCAGACAATCAAATAAATTTGATTAGAAGTGATAGCCCCCGAATGGGGAAACACATATAAGTATGAATAAATAGTTGATGATCGTGCAAAAAAAGTCCATAAGTGAAGTAGATGAGTAACAGCTACTTGAAGGATGATACAACTTGATTATTAAAGATTTCCACCTTCACCAAAGCAAGATAAATCACCAAAAGTGCTCATGGATGGCACCTTACCGCAAGCTGTTGACCACTTTAATTAAAAAGAGGTAAAATAAGGCATAGGTAAAGGTCAGATTCCAGGCTAGATTCTTGTAGTCTCGGTACCGCCACACTCCACACCACATGAGGCTTTCAAAGTTTTATGTGCTGACCTTACCTTTACAGCTCTGCCCTCTTGCTGGTCTGACTTTACATCTAAAGTCTTCACATCTAAAAGTCAGACCAGCAAGAGGGCAGAGCTGTAAAGATAAGGTCAGCACATAAAACTTTGAATGCTTCATGTGGTGTGGAGTGTGGCGGTACCGAGACTACAAGAATCTAGCCTGGAATCTGACCTTTACCTATGCCTTATTTTACCTCTTTTTAATTAAAGTGGTCAACAGCTTGCGGTAAGGTGCCATCCATGAGCACTTTTGGTGATTTATCTTGCTTTGGTGAAGGTGGAAATCTTTAATAATCAAGTTGTATCATCCTTCAAGTAGCTGTTACTCATCTACTTCACTTATGGACTTTTTTTTGCACGATCATCAACTATTTATTCATACTTATATGTGTTTTCCCATTCGGGGGCTATCACTTATAATCAAATTTATTTGATTGTCTGATTAATTTTGTATATTTTTCTAACACTTACTCATCACTACAACGGTCACTTTTTTATTGTTATGAATACACAGATGTGCTAGCGCCTCTTATCACTCACCCAATTGTATCATTACACCCCACTCTAATTTTTAGAGAGCAGCTCAGCTTTATAGTATTGTTTCTACTATTATTATTTTTTAAAATGATTTAATTTTTTGGCGCGAGATTCCATTTTCCACAGTTATCCTTATGGTGGTAGACCGGTTCTCAAAAATGTCTCAGTGTATTGCACTTAAGAAGTTGCCTACGTCTAAGGAATTGGCTTCTATTTTTGCTTAAATGGTCTACCCAAGGTCATTGTCTCTGACAGGAGAAGTTAGTTTGTGTCCCGGTTCTGGCAAGCTTTTTGTGCACAGTTAGGAATTCAGCTTGCCTTCTCCTCTGCGTATCACCCGCAGTCTGATGGGGCTGCAGAACGAGCCAATCAGTCCTTGGAGAAATTCCTGCATTGCTATATTTCGGACCATCACAACAACTGGTCAGACCTCTTACCTTGGGCGGAGTTTGCTCATAATAGCGCTTTGAATTCTGCTTCCCGTTTGTCCCGGTTTATGGGGAACTATAGTTTCCAACCTTCCATGTTGCCTGACTCGTTTGTTCCTCAGAGTATTCCTGTGTTAGAGGAACATCTCTGTGGTCTTCGTTCCACTTGGGTACAAGTCCAGGAGGCTTTGCGACAGGCTAATGAGAGGTACAGACTCCATGCTGACCGCAGACGCCTGCCTGCGCCTTCCTACCAGGTCGGGGACAGGGTTTGGCTGTCATCTCGCAACCTCCGACTTTATGTTCCTTTTCTGAAGTTCGCACCTCGGTTTATTGGGCCTTTCCGTATCCTTCGCAGGATAAAACCAGTGGCTTATGCGTTGGACCTTCCTTCCAGTATGCATATCTCTAATGTGTTTCATGTCTCCTTATTGAAACCTTTGGTCTGCAACTGTTTTAACACCTCAGTGCCACGTCCTCATCCTATACAGGTTGAGAACCATGAGGAGTATGAAGTACAGTCCATTGTTGACTCCTGTAGGTTCGGTGGGTACATACAGTACCTGGTGCATTGGAAGGGGTACGGTCCGGAGGAACACTCTTGGGTCTCATCCTGGGACGTAGTTGCCCCTGTTCTCCTCCGTGATTTCCATTGATATTTTCCCCTCAAGCCCAGTGGTCCTCTGAGGGGGAGGGGTCGTTGAGGAGGGGGTACTGTCAGGGCTGGGCTCAGCCCTTCCTTCCCTGTGCTGGCAGCTCAGCTGTCAGCTAATCGCCAGCTCCCATCTCTTCAAAGTGATCCACCTGTTGATGATCCTGCTCGTCAGCTCTACCCACTTAAAGCCTTCCAGTTCATTTGCTCTTTGCCTTCGCCTGTGTTAACATCAGAAGAGACTTTCTACTGCGTTCCTGTTGAAGACCTGCATGACTGACGTTCCCTCTGGCTACAGACCCTGCTTGCTGTACTACTACCTTTATCGCTGGCTCTTGGACATTGGCTTGGCAGACTACCCGATGCGGTTCCTAAACTCTGGCTATGTTTTGAATACGCTTACTCTGTTTACCTATTTATTTTATTATTAAACAAGTGTGATTTAACTGTACTTCTGTCTTGGTCTGATTCATGGTTTATGACAAGTGGTCCCATGGACGCATCACTTTTGGAGGCGGCGGAAGAGGTGCCCCTCCCGCCGCTTCCCAGGCATTTCCAGGCTTACCAGAAGCGATCCGATGTGGCCTTTTGCTGGGCAGGAAGCATAGTGAGGGCAAGGTAGCCGCCTCTTTTCTTAAAAAAAATATATAATGTTTGAGGGGTTCTAAGTAATTTTCTAGTAAACAAAATACTAATTTAAACTTGTAAAATAAATTTACAGAAAAGGCCTGTTCTTCAAGTGGCTAGAGAATATTGGTTTAGGCTAGGTCTATGCTGATAAGTTGATCTCTTCATGTACTGTATATCACAGTACTTGTACTGGGAACTTGTATTATTTCTTAGAAGATTATTGGGCAATTTTCCCCATTCGAGTATACCATTGTGAGGTTTACAGTATCTTGTTAGATGAATCCCTTAACAGTTGAGCAACAATCTCCTGCATTAGTAAATAAGAATACATTTTGCACTAGGAGATATTTTCAGTTTGTGAATTAAAAATTGGCTGTGTTGTCCTTTGTATTAATCTATTGCTGCATGGATGGAACAAGTGACACCCTATAGTGTATATAACACAAAGAGCAAATAGTATCTACTCACACAAGGTGACACAATGTTCCAAAATGGGTGCAGTAAACTGTCACAACATGCTACTTGTGTGACTTACTCCATAGGGAGTCATTCATTCTATCTGTACAGTGACTGATTGCTGCTTCAACAGTTTAATTTCTAGTGTTTTTGGCTGTTTGAATTAACTATTAAAACTATTGCTTGTGTAGCTTTAGAATGTGGAAAATGATGGATTCATCGGGGGACAGATACTCCTGTGTGCTATTTAATTTCAATGAAACTCAGTCTTGCCCTTCTCTACCTGGATGGTGAGATGTAAAGTATTGGCTTCATCTATATATGCAATCAAGGTGGACTTTGTAAAAGTTTCCTATTGCCATTATTGCCTCAAAAAAAGGATGAGGCTTTTTTATTTCTCATCGTTGGTTTCATCATTACCGTGCTCCCTTCATAGGAGGACAAGAAGACAGATCAGACTTAAAACTGAATTCCAGTCCTTACTTTTCCCCCCTACTTGTAGCAAGTCTTCCCTCTGTGAAAACGGACTACTTTGAATCTTCTGAAAACTTGCACCTTTATAATATATATTTGAACCTGCAGCAGCTATCTCAAGCCTACCTTAATTTCCTGTCCGAATGACCTCCAGCAATCATCAATCACTGCTCCACCTGATCCATACTGTCTTTCCTTACAGCTGTTAGCTTTCTCTGCCACCAATCATTTCTTTCCTGAGCTTTATGTGAAAGAACACAACTCCAGCATCCCTTTAGATGTGCCTTCAACTGGTCAACTAATTGGCAGACTGTGCAGCTGAAGTCTGCACTACCCAGTGGCCAGAAGGCAGAAGTATTCACTAAACAGATTTTAGGTTTGTGAAAAAAGAGACCAGTATATATGTCTTTCAAAAGCAACCCGTTAGCATAAAACCTACAGGGGAAAATAATAAAATTTCGAAAAAAATGGAAGATTTGAAGACATGAGATAAGAGTCACATTATATAGCTGCTTTTGGCTAAAGGAGGCAACTATTTTTTGTCTCTTTGTGATAGTTAATGCTCCGAGTTAGCGCGGTGTTGGGAAATATTGTGTATTTGGAGAGGTTAAATATCTGATTTCTCTCATTCCCCTGAATAAGCTGGTAACCCTGTGTGTATGGCTGTGTACAGAGATTTATGCATGTGCATTATATGACTTGCTTTGGGTTATGGCTGTGCACAGAGATTTATGCACATTATATGACTTGTGGCCCACTGCTTTGAGACATGGCTGGTCGCACATCTGCGCCTGTTGGTGCACATGATTAAGGCATGTGCAATGAGCATTCAGGTACAGCACTAGCTTTGGGCAAAGAGCCCTATTTAAAGCACAGTACAACTGAGGAGAGTTACTTAGTGGACATCAGCTTATGTGACCAGTGACCTGACTTGCATTCTGCTATCCAATGTGTAACCAAGCTTGCCTCAAAACTCCTTGGTATTGTAATCTCCTGTTGCTAACCTTGTTTCATATCCTGACTACACCTTTTGCCTGCTGTCTGTGTACCTCAACTGCCTGCCTGTTATTGTCCCTGGCCTATATTTGACCTTGCTCCTGCTTCTGACTTTGTACCTCTGCTGCTTGACTGTTGATAACTTGGCTAGTTCTGACTACAGATATTCTGTCTGTACCTAGAATTTTGTATGCCCACCCTGTGTAGCAGCCTCCTGTGCAAACCTGGTTTAAGCATCTCCAGAAGCTCATAGACTTCTGATCTTCAGCTCTGTCAGGATCAATGTAGGTACTTATGCCACTCCTGCTCTTGATTATATTTCTCTCCAATTCTAGGGGTACTGGACAGGAAATGCATGGGAAGTCCCCTTGTCAACATGGCCTCTACCCAGGGTCGGCCCTATGACGGGACCGGGTGTTACCATAAGTACCAGGCGGCACTTTTAAGGGGGCTGCATACTGACGCCCGCCAGCCAGCCCGTTCCGCCTGCTCCGCTGCCTGTGAGGACACTCGCAGAGGGGGGAAACAGTCAGCGAGTTAGCGGGCAGGCACCGCTGCCTGTGAGGAGCCCGGCGGCGGCGCCGCTGCTGCTGTTAGTGGTGACACAGGAGCGGGCAGGCAGATCAAACAAAGTGGTGGGGGGGGGGATGTAGCAGTCAGCAAGTGAGCTGGGCAGGTGCTGCTGCCTGTGAGGAACCTGATGTAGCAGTAAATGCTGCTGTTAGTGATGACACAGGAGCGGGTGGGCAGAACACTCAAGGGGGGGCAGCAATCAGCGAGTGAGCGGCAGGGGAGCAGAGAGATGATGTCATCTCTCACCACCCGCCTTGCATCACCGTCCGCAGTTCTGTCTTCACTGTGCAGCTGCAGGCAGCAGAGAGATTACAACATCTCTCTGCTGCCTGCTTTTATTCTGGAACACAGCAAGTGACAACCCACCAACGTGTGGCAGGTGGCAATCCGCATCGTGTGGCAAGTGACGCAAGTGACAATCCGCAACGTGTGGCAAGTGACAATCCGCAACGTGTGGCAAGTGACGCAAGTGACCATCCACAACGTGTGGCAAGTGACACAAGTGACCATCCGCAACGTGTGGGAAGTGACCATCTGCAACGCGTGGCAAGTGACCATCCGCAACGTGTGGCAAGTGACCATCCGCAACCTGTGGCAAGTGACAATCCGCAACGTGTGGCAAGTGATGTGGCAAATGACAACCCTTAACGTGTGGCAGGTGACGTATGTGACAATCTGCAACGTGTGGCAAGTGACAATCCGCAACATGTGGCAAGTGACAATCTGCAACATGTGGCAAGTGACAATCCACAACATGTGGCAAGTGACGCAAGTGACAATCCACAACATGACGCAAGTGACCATCCGCAACGTGTGGCAAGTGACCATCCGCAACGTGTGGCAAGTGACGCAAGTGACAATCTGCAACGTGACGCAAATGACCATCCGCAACGTGTGGCAAGTGACCATCCGCAACGTGTGGCAAGTGACAATCCGCAACGTGACGCAAGTGACCATCTGCAACGTGTGGCAAGTAACCATCCGCAACGTGTGGCAAGTGACACAAGTGACAATCACCAGTTGCCGAAAGAAGCCGAACGTCGGTGCGGCTCTATACGGCGCCTGCGCACCGATGTTCGGCTACTTTCGGGAACTCGTGACGCGCTGTATGCGACCGTCGGAAGGCTGTCAATCAAATAGGAACGCCCAGTCCCGCAGCCCATACCCAGAAGCGGCGGGAGAACATCGATCTGTAAAACGGTAAGTACTACATTGATTTAAAAAAAAACACCCGATTCTGCTTAGTAAAATTAGCCTCAATCTAATGTTAAAAATTGATTTTTTTGGGTGAACCTCCACTTTAAACAAGTGGCTATGAGCAGGCACTGCTGAGGTGTTATGGAAGACCAGGATGCTTCAATTGCGGCCTTCAGCTCTTCTTCATTGTTCGGTCTCATGTCTCTCATCTTTCTCTTGGCAATGCCCTATAGATTCTCTATGGGGTTCAGGTCAGGCGAGTTTGCTGGCCAATCAAGCACAGTAATCTCACGGTCATTGAATCAGGTTTTGGTGCTTTTGGCAGTGTGGGCAGGTGCCAAGTCCTTACTTGAAAATGAAGTAAGCATCCCCATAGAGCTCGTCTGTGGAAGGAAGCATGAAGTGCTACAAAATCTCCTGGTAAACGGCTGCGTTGACCCTGGACTTAATGAAGCACAGTGAAACAACACCAGCAGATGACATGGCTCCCCATATCAACACAGACTGGAAACTTCACACTGGACTTCAAGCATCTTGCAGCGTGTGCCTCTCCATTCTTCCTTCATACTCTGGGTCCTTGGTTTCCAAATGAGATGCACAATTTTCTCTCAACAGAAAAGAGGACTTTGGACCACTGAGCACCAGACCAGGTCTGTTTTTCTTTATCCCAGGTAAGACGCTGTTTGTTGCTCAGCAGTGGCTTGACAAGAGGAATACGAAATTTGAAGCCCATGTCTAGGATCCGTCAGTGTGTGGTGGCTCTTGATGCACTGACTCCAGCCTCAGTCCACTCCTTGTGAAAGTCCCCAACAATATTGGATGGCATTTTCCTGACAATCCTCTCCAGGTTGCACTTATCCCTGCTGCTTGTGCACCCTTTTCTTCCACACTTTTCTCTTCCACATAACTTTCTATTATGTGGTTTGATACAGCACTTTGGGAACATCCTTCTTTTGCAATTACTTGTTGAGGCTTTCCCTTCTTATGGAGGGTGTCAATGATGGTTTTCAGCACAACTGTCAGGTCAGCAGTCTTTGCCATGATTGTGATTCCTACTGAACCAGACTGAGAGACCATTTAAAGACTCAGGAACCCTTTGCAGGTGTTATGGCTTAATTAGCTGATTAGAGTGGGACACTTTGAGCCTAGAATATTTTAATTTTCTGAGATTGTGGATTTGGGGTTTTCATGAGCTGTAAGCCATAATCATCACAATTATGACAAATCACGGCTTGAACACTCTTGCTTTGCATGTAATGAGTCTCTCATATATTAGTTTCACCTTTTTAGTTGCATTAGTGAAATAAATGAACTTTTGCAAGATATTCAAATTTTTCGAGTTTCACCTGTATACTGTGATTCTGTACTTGCCAAATATGCTGCAGACATCTCCCTCCACTAAGTCTGGCTGCATCCATTTTAACTGTGGGCAGCTAAAGCTGCTGCCTGTTCACTTCCTTGATTTACACAGACACACAGAGGCACACCTCCAGCTCTGCAGCTCTCATTGGCTCTCTGATGACTCACCCCTCCCTTCCTGGCAAACTCTGAGTGAGAGAGAGAGCTGTGCATGATGTCATAAGCCTAGGCTTATTACCAGACAAGAGACAGGAAGTGGGTTTTATAAGATATTTACTGGCAGAAAAAAATGTTTTACTATCCAAAGTTAAAACATCAAGGGCAGAAGATTTAATAGATGGAAAAATGAAAAAAAGAATGAAGGTCCGATTTAGGTCAAAATGGTTCTAAAGTCAGATTTTTTTTTTTAATCTTAATGCATTCTATAAAAAAAAACTTCTGCATGCAGCAACCCCCCAGCCCCCCTAATACTTACCTGAGCGGGGGAAAGGTTGAGCTGAAGCTCTGTGTCTAAATGGACAAACAGAGAATTGGCTCGACTCAGGTGCCCCCATTGCAAACTGCTTGGCAGGGGGTAGGGGCCTGGAGCACCAGCAAGGGACCCAAAAAGAGGATGAGTCGGGCTGCTCTGGGCAAAACCACTGCACAGAGCAGGTAAGTATAACATAACGTTTATTATTTTTAAACAAAAAAAAAAAGACTTTACTATCACTTTAAACAGCTTCTCCTCGATTTCATTGGGTGGCCCTGCATCTTCTTACACTTCCCGAGACTGAATAGTTTTCGTCCTGGGATCACCATTGAGGTATTTGTACAGTATATCACTATCACACTGTAACAGGCGCTGCCTGTCCCTTGAAACAGGCACTCTGTGCGCCTGTTACTTCCTGTAATGGGCGCCTTCAGCACCGTAATGCGTTCCATCCTGGAATGCATACGGCGCTTGCGCAATGATGTTATCGCCCAGCGCCGCCCTGCATTCCAGCGTGTAACGCGGAAGTGCGCCAAACACGGCGCCCTGTTTGAATTACTGCAATGCACTCCAGCTGATTTCCTGCCTATAAAGGCATTCAATGGAGATACATCTGGCGTTCTATTATTGTCAGCCGTAGACTCAGGCCCCGTACACACGACCAGTTTCCTCGGCAGAATTCAGCTTCCGACCGAGTTTCTGGCTGAATTCTGCCGAGGAAACTGGTCGTGTGTACACTTTCAGCCGAGGAAGCCGACGAGGAGCTCGACGAGGAAATAGAGAACATGTTCTCTATTTCCTCGTTGTTCTATGGGAGCTCTCGTCCCGCCGAGCTCCTCGGCGGCTTCAGTGCTGAACTGGCCGAGGAACTCGATGTGTTTGGCACGTCGAGTTCCTCGGCCGTGTGTACGAGGCTTTAGGCTTAGCCTGTCAGCTCAGCCATGCTGCTGTCCTTGCTCCCTTTGCCGCAAAACCGATCCAGGAAACAACTACTACTTTGCTGTTAAGACATCCTACAACAACTGCATTGCTGGGAACTACCTTCATGCCATGAACATCTTGCACCATGGACATTCCATCTCCTGCATAGATATCTACAAACGGATAAGTAGACATTCCTTCACTTGTTGTTCTATAGGAAGATCTAATGCTAATGATTCACCTATTACAATTGTACTGTTACAAATACCGTGTGTATATTACTATATCTTCTGGAAGATAATAATGTGCTAAAGCATATTGCAAAGGAGTACCAAAAAGGGACAGCTACCACTAAATCATTCTAGGAATAATTACCTCATGTATGCTACTCTAATTACCTATATTGCCTCTCATATGTGTGCATTGCTACATCTATAATCACGGCTCTTGTCTACAACTATATTTACCTGAGCTATACTGCCTCTCATACTATTCTACAAATAAATACCTCAAGTATACTACTATAATTACCTGAGCTATATTGCCTCTCATATACAGTACAAGTACTACTACTCAATTAAAGTACTTGTTATATGCAAGCAACAGTTGTTACTACAACTTCTATTACTATGAGCCCGACATGAGTACAAATCCTCATAGGCCTTGTCCTAATTGTTTGAACTTGTTCGCTCTAACTTTTCTATGTTAGGGGTTGATGTTATTCCATAGCATCTCACCTAGTGGTCTTAATACATCTCTACATACCAAGGTTATATGATGTATAGAACCCCCCAAACTCCTGTTACGAGGAGAGACGCCTGGGGTCCCTTAATGATAATCACCTGCATGTAGTAGTGTATTGGGATATTGTCCTTGAACTAATTTTAAACGCTAAGCTCTGGTCGCATGCTGTAATGCGTCCATGCTTAGTAGCTCAACACCTTTCTTTATGTGACAGAGAGATGATGTATAGATCCCCCAAACTCCTGTTGCGAGGAGTGATGCCTGGGGCCTAATACTGAGTTGTCGCATAGAGAATCGCATTGAAGTCCTTGCTAACCGCAGTTGTGGTTCACTCCATTCACCAGTGCTGTTTCACACATCTCCTCTCAAGCATCTCTTCCCCAGTGAGAATAAGTTCAATGCTTGCAGTTGTTCCTTATAACTGAGGTCCTCCAATCCCATTATTAATTTTGTTGTCCTTCTCCAGTTCCAGAACATCTTTCCTGAGGACTGGTGACCAGAACTGGGGAGAATACTCCAGATGTGTCCGGTTTTATAAAATGGCAGGATTATAGTTTTATTTCTGGAGTAAATTTACTTTTAAATGCAGGTTAATAGTCTGCTTGCGTTCCTTACTACAGCTTGGCATTGCATGCCATTGCTAAGTCTGTCATCTACTAGCAGTATTGCCAACCGCCCGTTAATTTACGGGCAGCCCATAAATTTCAGCCCATTTGTGCTGCCCGTAAATGTCCGTTATGATGTTTCACAGTGTTGCCACTTGATTCTCTAAATCCAAGATATAGACTTCCAGAGAAACAACTAGCTCACATCTCGCATCTCGCACAGCAGTATTCACCCTTAAACGGCTCCTTAACCACTTAAGCCCCGGACCATATTGCTGCCTAAAGACCCAAGGGGTTTTTACAGTTCGGGACTGCGTCGCTTTAACAGACAATTGCGCGGTCGTGCGACGTGGCTCCCAAACAAAATTGGCGTCCTTTTTTCCCCACAAATAGAGCTTTCTTTTGGTGGTATTTGATCACCTCTGCGTTTTTTATTTTTTGCGCTATAAACAAAAATAGAGCGACAATTTTGAAAAAAATGCAATATTTTTTACTTTTTGCTGTAATAAATATCCCCCAAAAACATATATAACAATTTTTTTTCCTCAGTTTAGGCCGATACGTATTCTTCTACCTATTTTTGGTAAAAAAAATCGCAATAATCGTTTATCGGTTGGTTTGCGCAAAATTTATAGCGTTTACAAAATAGGGGATAGTTTTTTTGCATTTTTATTTTTTTTACTACTAATGGCGGCGATCAGCGATTTTTTTCATGACTGCGACATTATGGCGGACACTTCGGACAATTTTGACACATTTTTGGGACAATTGTCATTTTCACAGCAAAAAATGCATTTAAATTGCATTCTTAACCACAAGGGGCGCTGTATGAGTTAGGGTTTACTTTGTGTGTGTTTACTAGTGTAGGGGGGTGTGGCTGTAGGAATGACGTCATCGATCGTGTCTTCCCTATAAAGGGAATGACGCGATCGATGCGCCGACACAGTGAAGCACGGGGAAGCCGTGTTTACACACGGCTCTCCCCGTTCTTCAGCTCCGGGGAGCGATCGCGACGGAGCGGCTATAAACAAATAGCCGCGCCGTCGTCCCGGATCGCTCCCCGAGCGGACCCGACCTCCGCATGTACCGGGGGGGTCCCGATCGGACCCCCCACCCACGTCTAGCAGAGGACGTACAGGTACGTGATTGTGCCTGTCCGTGCCATTCTGCCGACGTAAATGTACATGAGGAGGTCGGGAAGTGGTTAAGGAACGTATAGCTGGAGCAAGATGTGAAAAATAAAAAAGTTACTCCCGGTACTCTAAGCTACTCCAAGTTACTCCCAGTAATCCAAGTCACTCCCAGCACTCCAAGTTACTCCAAAATTATTCACAGTGCTCCGAGTTATTCCAAATGACTTACAATTACTTCCTATATTCCAAGTTACTGCAAGTGACTCCAAGCCACTCCCAGTACTCCTCCAGAATTATTCCCAGTACACCAAGTTATTCCAAATTACTCACGACTACTCCCAATACTTAAAGTTACTCCCATTACTCCAAGTTTTTACAAAACTACTCCAAGTACTCTATGTTACTTCCATTACCCAGGGTACTACAAAATAACTCCGAAGTACTCCAAGTTACTCCTAGTACTCCAAGTTACCACAGAATTACTCCCAGCACTCCAAGTTACTACAAAATTACTCCCCATACTTTAAGTTACTCCCAGTACTCCAATTTACTCCCAGAGCTCCAATAATACTCACAATATTCCAGGTTATTCACAGTGCCTCAGTTTCTCCCCTCACAGCTCATCTGCTGTCAGTCATTTAAGTGTCCCACTCCCTTTACTCACAGTGCCCCCATAGCCCCTTCTGTCAGTGTGTCCCATATCCTCCTGTCAGATGCCGACCACTTTTCAGCCAGTATGTCCCTCGCCCTCCTGCCAAATGCCGGCCGCTCTTCTGTCCCTGTTCCGACGCTCTCCTGTCAGTGTGTCCAAGTTCCCACACCCACTCTCACCATTCTTGGGCTGCTGCATATCAGTCTCCCCACAGTCTCCCTCCTCTGGCATCAGTCCTCTCTCACTCTTGGTTCTCTCTACACTACGTTGCAAGGGGACTGTGCCTCCCCATTCTCCCGCGACTCGCAGCGTACCTCTCTGAGCATGCCATGAGTACTTTTTACCTGTAGGAATGGGGTAATGGCATACCTGTGTCATGCAAACCATTCAGGACCTTGTAAGAGGGAAGATCTCTAGATTTGGGCTGAAGGTAAGTATTATCCCAGGTGGGCTGGCTTTAGGGGGAAATTTTATTTATTAAAGAACAAAGTGAAATTGTTCTTTAATACTTACAGTTATAACAAAGAGAGGGTCCCCATTTTTTTTTACTTATCTACTTGTATAATAACTAATAGGAAAAGAGAAATGCTGCTTTTTTATATAAAAGGCTGTACTATAATTACATTGTTTCCTACAATAACTACTTGAGGCTTGCAAAACCCCAAAATTATGTTTTAACTTACAAGTTAATTGTTTTTCTGAAATTACCCTGGGGTTATGTTATGTGAATAGTTTAGATTCAATCAGTGCTTAGCATAGCAAAGCATTTGAATAAATTAATCTTCTGAATTACCAAATGATACTCTTTTAGCAGTCCAAACATCGAAATGTTGTGTTCACTGTGGTTATGGATAGAACATTGATGCTGGTTTTCCATGATCTGTCACATTTCTTGAACAGAACATCAGTCATCTGCAAAAACCATAATTTTAACTCCAAAACATTTCACATGTCTAAGTCTCAGTGTGTCTCCCATGATAGAGCCCTGTTCCTGACATCTGTCAATTACAACTTTATTTCCTACTAATAATATGAGTCTTCAGTTCCATAATAATTGTGTAATTGGGGAGATTGATGGAGGAGTAGGGTGGAATTGGGTTTCCACCATAACATATCACCTGCAAGGCTTGCTTCAAAATTTTAACTGAGTAAAGGAAGCCAGAGGCTCAATTAAACCATTTAGGAATTTTGCCTCATAAGGGGAAAAAGAAATTCCTTCCTAACCCCATAATAGCCATAGGATTTTCTCCTGGATCCATTGGCTTCCTACACTTAAATTAATTGGCATGAATTAAGAGCCTCCTCTGTGTCCTCGGACACACACACTACCACCTGCTACAGCCCAAGACTCCACATCCTGAACAATCAGTGACGCAAGTCAGGGATTCAGGGACAATAATAAAATGATTTTGCAGGTGGGTTCATACTTAGCAATTGGGCCTAGTGGTGTTACATGTTAGGAGTAAAGCACTTTTTAATTTCTAAGGTCAAATTGTGTGATGGTGTTGTTATTGTCCCCTACAACAGAGAAAGGAACCCCAGGAGATCCGTATTCATTTTATAAGGGCTAAGAACAGAACTTATAACTGCACATAGGCTTTAGGGAAATCTGTTATTTATTAACACAGAGTTATTGAGGTTGTGCAGCTTATAAAGCTATAGTTTATTGTTACCTGTTCTAAGTGAAAAAATTAATGTAGCCTTCCATTAGTGAAGTTTAACAATAGGCCACTTGCCTGAGTGTTAAGATAATCAATTTGGTTAAAGTCTCATAAAATTACCAAAGCTACAGACATACCAGGCTTTTAGCATATTCAAATGTAAGTGAAAAAAAGGAAGCCTACATGTTTTACTTAGTATAGGTTTGCTTTGTGTTCAATCCATTCTTTGAAATAGGGAAAGGAGGCACTTTTCCAGTGCAGCACGTGGTTTACGTGCCTGGAACAATGCCCTAGACACTACATCCCTAGTATGCACATGTGACATATCATACCAAAATACCTAGGTCAGATTTTTTGGGGTCTGATGCAATGGTAGTTTGAAGTCTTTAATTAAGCGTATTAATGACAGTCTTCCAGTATCTGTATAGTTTAGGACAGTGCTATAGCATGTGGATCAAATCCCCATGGTCCCTACTGCACAGGTCTGGTAAGAATTCCATACTATGAAATTTAAGGGGGTTGTAATGGAATTGCAAGAGTACATACAATTGAGAAAGCCTTTGAGAAACATTCATTGAACTAGAAATCACAGCCTCCTGTGCCATTTCCAATTGGTTGCTAGTCCAATTCCCCACGTCTGGTACTCAGTTCTTCAAAGCGCTACATGGGTCATTTTCCATATTACATTTATATGTTGAATAGTGATATTGTAGCAAATCTAGGGATGTGATTCTGTAATTTATTATACTCAGCTATAGCATGCAATTCCAATCTGCAGCAATCAGGGCAAGCAGACTATTAGTATGCATTAAACATTGTATTTACTAAAAAAATTATAATTCTATTACTCTACTAAACTTTGGTTCAGCCACGGCTTATGTATGCCAACCAGTTCTGGTCACCAGTTTTTAGGAAGAATGCCTTGGAACTGGAGAGAGTCCAGAGGAGGGCAACAAAGCTAATAAGGGGGCTGGAGGACCTTGGTTATGAGGAAAGGCTACAAACATTAAACCTATTCTCCCTGGAGAAGAGACACTTAAGAATATATATAATCACAATAATCTTTAAATGGTGACTCTAGTATTGAGAGGAAACTATTTACCTAAGATCTCTAAAGAAGACACACAGCTGCAGAATCAAGTTGAACAGCGGTTCAGTCTTAAACTGCATAAGGGGTTCTTTACTGTTAGAATGGTAACAATGTCGAACTCTTTTCTTTAGTTAGTGGTGTCAGCTGAGAGTGTAAATAAATTCAATTAACTTTTAGATTTGTTTCTTAGCATAAACAACGTACTGGGATATTGAAAATGGTAGTGACACACACACATAGGTTGAACTGGATGAACTGATGTCTTTACGCAACCTTACCAACTTTGTAACAGTAGTAATTGAGGCTCATTTACTAAAACTGGAGAGTACAAAATCTGGTGCAGCTGTGCATGCTAGTCAACCAGATTCTATGGGCCAGATTCACGTAGAATCGCGGCGGCGTAACGTATCGTAGATACGTTACACCGCCGCAAGTTTTCATCGCAAGTGTCTGATTCACAAAGCACTTGCAAGAAAACTTCCGCCGGCGGCCTCCAGCGTAAGCCCGCGTAATTCAAAGGGGCGTGTGCCATTTAAATTAGGCGCGCTCCCGCGCCGGACCTACTGCGCATGCTCCATTTTGAATTTCCCGCCATGCTTTGCGCGAAGTGACGTCATTTTTTCGAACGGCAACGTGCGTAGCGTACTTCCGTATTCCCGGACATCTTACGCAAGAAGGAAACATTTTTAAATATCGACGCTGGAACGACGGCCATACTTTATACAGCACATACGTGTGCTGTGTAAAGTTAGGGCACCTAAAACGACGACTAACTTTGCGACGGGAAACTAGACTAGCAGCGACGTAGCGAACGCGAAAAACCGTTGTGGATCGCCGTAACTACTAATTTGCATACCCAACGCTGGTTTACGACGCAAACTCCCCCCAGCGGCGGCCGCGGTATTGCATCCTAAGATCCGACAGTGTAAAACAATTACACCTGTCGGATCTAAGGGATATCTATGCGTAACTGATTCTATGAATCAGTCGCATAGATACTCTGAGAGATACGACGGAGTATCTGAGATACTCCGTCGTATCTCGGCTGTGAATCTGGCCCTAAGTTCAGCTTGTTCAATTAAGCTTTGATAAAAAAACAAAACAAAAAAAACAAACTGTAATCTGATTGGTCTCTATGCAGAGCTGCACCATATTTTGCACTCTCCAATTTTAGTAAATCAACCCCACTGTGATTTCTATGGGTTTCTCAATTGGATCATGATGCACCAATTGCTCTTCTTATTACATTATTTTACTCTCTCTATAGTGCTATTTGATGTTAAAGTTTGGTTTGAGGATTTTTTATAAAACACTTAGTAAGTGTGGTTGATCCATCTCCACTTCCCCATTGAATATATCATGGGTCTTCAAAATATATCCCCCTTCAGTTGTTCAGGAACTACAATTCCCATCATGCCTAGTCATGTCTGTGAATGTCAGAGTTTTACAATGCCTCATGGGATGTGTAGTTCTGCCAAAGCTGGAGGGCCATAGTTTGAGGATCCCTAGAATATATCTGGGTCTGGGGCGAAGACGAAGCAAGATTTTGCGAAACGCGTCGGTTGACTCCACTGCTGCCACATATATTGATCGATATGTCCTTTCCATCTACCTTGATGTAAGTGTTTCCTAAACTTTTATTAAAACTCAGTGCCTATGGTATCACACTATGTGCGCCTTCTGTTTTCTCCTTCACACATTGACTGTATGGGTTTGACCGTCTGAGAATTACCATCTTCAAGTATCTGTCATCCTCCTTCCGTTCGGTTGTTTGCCATTAGAAGATCTGGTCTTGCGGTGCCAACAGTCTACATATTTACTCTGCGTTATTGACCCTCTGGGCATACGCTCATCTGGGTTCAATATATTCGGTAAGCCTCTGCTGTATTGGTGGCGGGTTCATCACCTGTGTGTATCACGTTCAAGAGTGAATCACTGTTGATTTGAGACTTAATCTCTCAGTTTTGACAGCAATCAAGTTTTCACATTTCACACATGGACTTTTTTTGTTTACTTTCCATTCATGGTACCATTTTCATATTTAGCGCTACTTATTGTATGTTTTTGTTAGTATCCTATATATGATTGCCTGGGTCAAAATTCCCAAAATGTACCTTTAAAATTCCACATACCTTTATAAAAACAGTTTTCGTTTTAAATTAAAAAAAAAAAATAGTCTCCTGTAAGGATGGCTTTTCTTAATCCGCCAATACAGAAAACCAATGATGGCAAACAGTGTAGCTGAGTGCTGATAATTTTATAGATGCTTTGGGTGGTGGTGAGATGCAGGGCCATCTTTAATATGGTTTGGGCCCTGGGCAAAATAAGCCCATCAAGCAGATAAATACAGACAGTAATGCCATGTGCTCTGAGGCCTTACTCAGCCTGGACTGCAGGTCTGGTCTGTGATTTAAAGAGTTCCTCTATTTTACACATGGCATGGCATGGGGTCCCATGGTGCTAAAGCAGAATGGACAGACGGTGCTGTGACCCCATGCCAGGCCATGTGTAAAATAGAGGAACTTTTAAAACACAGACCAGACCTGCAGTGAATCATCAAATATTAAAAAGACTTTGGGCACACTCTACAGAAAACTTATATTTACAATATAGATTAGCAAACAGTGACATACCTTGGAGCAGGACATGCAGAAGTCAGCCTTTTGAAGATCAAACTGGGGATGCGCTAAAATCACATTCTAATTCACTTTTATATACAAGCAGCACCCAGTGGCAGGAAGGGAGAAGTGCACGTCTAAAGGAAAGCCAGGGGTGCTGTACATTTAAAAACACTGGGAAGGGACGCTGGCTGTGTGCCGCTGATGATTTTCAGCGCTGATTTGTGGGCAGCACAGGGGCTTAACGGGTGGCTCTGCTTTGGGCCCCCAACAGTGATAGGGCCCTGGGCAGCTGCCCCTGTTTGCCCCATGGTAAAGACGGCCCTGGTGAGATGGAGGATCACTAGGGGTTCTGAAAGGGCCAGGTGAAAGTAAACGTAATGATTTCCTGATTCTGTGAAAGTATAAAACCTCTCTAAGATTTGTTCAAAAGTGCTTATGGTTAAATTTGCTAAAGATAAATCTGCCCAGTACCCTGATCTGCTAATGTATGATTATATTTCAGAACTTATAATACGTTGTAGCTTGTTAAATATTTCTGAACTTGTAATATATTGTAGCTTACCAGTCCTTAAATGTAGTGACTGCATTGGTTTTCTGTCTTATCTTTTTTTTGTTGTTTTTAGTTTTCTTTTCACCTGGTGATTCAGCCAGCAACACATTTCCCATCCTAAGGTGTCTCCTCTGCATGGGAGAAACAATGGAGACACAAACCAAATTTCAGGTAACACTTTGTAAGCAGTTACAGCAAATAATATGTTTTAACATTTTGAGATAGAGGTTTTACAAAATAAAAATAAAATCTGCTCATTGTAAGTACCCCTGTCAGTGGTAAATGGTTTGTCTCAGTCCTATAACTGCCATTTTTTTTTCACTGAAGACACTTTTAATTGAAATAGATACTTAATACATAGCTACCACTCCTTCTGTAATTACCATTTAAATTTGGATAGGTGTCAGTTTTTCTATAATCTCTAGCTCTGTAGACCATATTCATCTCTGCTGAACCCTTTGTATTTGGATTACAAGTTCAGTTGCTAATTCTCTAACTGCCATTTTTAATAAGTAATAAGCTTTATGTTTCCAGTCATTTACAATAACCAAGTGTCAGTAATTTACTGATATGTTTATCACTACATGATGGTAATGATGATTGAGGATTATTATTTAATACCTTTTAAAAAAAGTAGAAAGAGTTACAACATTTTAAGCTGTATAATAAATGCTAGGTTCTAGGTTATTACGAATAATTTTTAAAATACATTTTTTGTTTGTTCATCAGACCAATTACAAAAATAATATTGTATATATTCTTTATAGCTCTAATGAGAGCGAGTTATGTGACCCTAGAGATGTGTAAACTTTCTCTTTGGTATTTTATGGTGAAATAAATGCTACAGGATTTCATTATTATTGGTGTGGTGTTCTTCCCTATACTAAAGAAAAGACAGAATTTGGCTAGTTGTTATGATCAATGCCTTCACTTTCGTATCACTCTAGATTTTATAAATGGATCTCAGTTGAGTTTTTAACCATAACGATGTCGTAGCATGTTGAACAATGTTGACCATCAATTAAAATTAAAAGTTTAATTCAATCAAGACCGTTTAATGGCAAACTAATGTGTGATTGAAAAGCTTACACCTCAAATTAATTAAAACATTTGCCTAATTTCCAAACTTTCTGCAGCCATCATGGAGTAACATATGCCTCCTTACTAGATGTGGAGCATGACTGGTCTCCATAATCCATAAATGCCATAGTGTAATATTGGATATAGCTGTGAATATACAGGAAATGTCAAGGACAGTTTGCAGCTCTGATGCATTATACATTACATTAATATGTGTGTTTGTCTTCAATGTTTGTTTTATTCCAGTTTAATTGTTGCAATGTGAATTATAATTTGAAAAATTACAAGAGGAAATGGCATTAATCCATGTAAATGTAGAAAGCTCTGTTCAAACATTCTAGGGATTAGAATGCTTGTAGATGATTTTCATAAGGGCAGTGTTTCAAGTGCAAACATTTTCCGAGCAATCATTCCTGATACAAGCAGACAGACAAGCCATTGTTCTAGCACAGACAGCTGCCTAATTCACAGGTATCATCCGGCAATAATGGTCAATTTCCTCTTCTGATTGAAAATTAAATACATGGCACGACAAGAAAAATAGGACTTCATCTTTAAAGTATTAGAAGACAAGTGGAATTAACTGCGCACACATATGTGCACACATGCATGTGTTGGCTGCTGATTATCGCTGACATTTTTTTTTTTTAATATTATGAACTTGGACTAATGAGGTATTCACTAAATGTAGAATTAAAAAAATTGCTTTGAGATGTTGGAAACCAACCAAAGATTATGATAAGATGGAATTTGAAAACGTTTTTGTATCCTGGTAACAGGCTGTTTGCATATTCTAACCTTTTTTTTGTGGCATTACTACTACAAAATTCAAGAATGATCTGATCTTTTGTTATATTCTATATTTCTTTCTTTTTCCCTTTTTAATTTATTTTCCCTATCTATCTATCTATCTATCTATCTATCTATCTATCTATCTATCTATCTATCTATCTATCTATCTATCTATCTATCTATCTATCTATCTATCTATCTATCTATCTAAAAAAAACTAGAATAATACAGTTTCCTTCCTTTTTACCTACAACACCTAACTTCCATATGTGTCAGGCTTACTACTCCATCACAGTATCTACACATTATTTATCTATCCTTTATGTACTGAGGAATTGTAAGCTGTTATGGTTTGTTCTATTTTTTGCCTAAAATGTGTCTTTATTTCTTAATTTCTTTCTTTTTATTTTCCTTTTTTTATTTCCCTTCTTATCTATCTACCTATGACTTTTGTTCTATAGTCTGTAGCTCTGTATACTATATTCATCTCTGCTGAACCCTCTGTACTAAGATTAGAAGCCCAGTTGCTAATTCTCTAACTGACATTTTTAATAAGTAATAAGCTTTATTAGCCTTAATGCTTCCAGTTATTTACAATAACCTAGTGTCAGTAATTTACTGATATGTTTATCATTACATAATGGTAATGATAATTCATGATTATTATGTTATACCTTTAAAAACAGTAGAAAGAATTCCAACATTTTAAGCTATATATCAATTCTAGGTTCTAGGTTTTTAATAATATATTTTCAAATATTTGTTTCGTTTGTTCATCAGACCGATTGCAAAAATAATATTGTCTATTATCTTTATAGCTCTAATTAGAGCTATGAAGAATATCTATCTATCTATCTATCTATCTATCTATCTATCTATCTATCTATCTATCTATCTATCTATCTATCTATCTATCTATCTATCTATCTATCTAGCTATCTATCTAAAGAAATCCATAAAAATATAGTTTTCTTCCTTTTTACCTACAAGTCCTTACAGGTATACCCCACTTTTAAGTACACAATGGGGTTTATTTACTATCACTGTAGAGTGCAAAATCAGGCTCACTTCTGCATAGAAACCAATGAGCTTCCAGGTTTTATTACCAGTCTTAATTGAACAAGCTAGGGTTAGAACTCATTGGTTTCTATGTAGAAGTGAGCCTGATTTTACATTTTCCAGCGATAGTAAATAAACCCCATTGTGTACTTAAACGTGGGGTATGCCTGTACTTCCATATGTCTCAGACTTACTACTCCTTCACAATATCTACTCATTATTTATCTTTCCTTTATTTTCTGATGGACTGTAAGCTGTTATGGTTTGTTCCATTTTTTTTTTTGCCTAAAATGTGCCATTTGTACTGCAATAACTGTATGTTTGGTGTTATTATTCATTGTACAGGTACCTTTGTATCATATCATCAAGTTATGTGTCTTTCTTTTAATGCAAAGTTTACTTTTACATGCACTTTCACTTTTGAGTAAACGTGTTAATACAATACTCCATGTTAGAGCTTAAAATATGCTTGAGTACATCCTATATGCAATTTTTAGGATAATAACCTTAAAAAATATTCTTTAACACAAGGGAGGCATTAATAGTGCATTGACACAACACTATATTATAATATGTAAGCTGTTTGATTTGAAAGTGCACTATTATAATACAAATTTATTAATTAATTAACTAAGAAAAGCATAACAAAAACCCTAAATATTATATTAAACAAGTACACTATAAATGAGTGTTACTATAATTGTAAGCATTGGAGATAGTAGTGACATGGATTAATCTATTGTCAAAGCTACATCTTTTATAAAACTGAGTGTTGTTACCTTAGTGTGCAGTTAGTTACATATTTCATATTTGAGGATAACTCTTTATAAAAGGTATGACAGAAAGATGTTTCTAAACAAACTGCAGTGAAAATTGAGGGGATTAATTTGTGCTTGCATTAATGAAAATGAATAAAAAAAATATATATTTAAAATATTTGACCATTGTATATATTTCCCTTTGCTAATTTATTTCTGCATTTTTTCAGCCCAAGCCATCATATACAGGTGTATAGGAGTTACTGTTCTGTTAGAGCATAAAACATAATTTGTATCAATAATGTTTCTATGACACTTTGTTGGATCACGCCAATTTAAACAAGAACTTTCAATATAGCAATATTTAGGAACTCTAAAGGCATGGAAAGAAGTCTAATAAATGTTTAATTCTGGAAAAATTTACGTTAATCTCCTGCTGACTACAGAACAGCCTGCTACAAGCCCAAGACTAAAAGTACAGCTGTCATTATCCTAAGATAGACTCCAGCGCTACAATGGAATCAAGTTGCGCCTGCTCAAGTCCCTAAAACTTGCTGTTGAAACCAGCATGTTTTGACGCTTTTGGGGTTGATTTACAAAGACAATCAGGCTGATCACTTGGCAAGTGAATTTGAACTTTAACAGGACATTTTTTCTTAGCTTAGCGAACGTAGGGAAGCTGTGCTGACTCCCTTGCATGTGACTATGTATTCTTTGCAAAGTGAATTTTTACCGTTTTTACTAAGCTATGGACAATTCCCTTGTAAAATGCAAATCCCTTGCAAGTTATACAGCGTATTTGTCTATAGTAAATAATCTGCTTGGGGTGGGGGTTTCCTTTAGTTAGCAAATGTGGTGTAATATTCACTTGCATGGAAGTCAGCAGAGCTGCACTTTATTCACTAAGGCTAGCCACAGACGGGGCAAATTTATTTCCTACAACTGCAAAATACAGTGTTGACTGTGTACTCCAGGTGGGAGGGGGGTTGGAGGAAGTCATCCCAGCCGGGAGAACACAGTGTTTATTGCTAACAGCTATAAGAGCCACTAGCAATAAGCTCATGCAAAATCTGACAGGCTGGTTGTACTTAAGTTGATCATTCGATCAGCTTGGGTACATTTAGCCTGCCCATACATGGTTTGAATCTCGTCCAGGTTAAAAACCATCTATGGCCCGCTTAAGCCAGGGAATACTTACCTGTCAATGTTATTAGCCAATTGGTCTTTAATAGATCAATACTTTTGTTGTCGTGTTGACTGTTTATGCATATTTCTAATTTTAGGTAAGACATTCCACCATAGTTATTGGCTGACAGGGTAATAGGCCAATGATAATAAAGAAGGCAGGGAATATCTTAACCTGCTGAAATTTTAATAGCAGGATCCCAATGTAGATTGCCAGCCAAACGAGAACTTCAGCTTCCTCTGTACAGAACCCTGTGGTGGTCTGGTCCTTTGGTTCGCTTTTTACCAGCTCTTTATTTTACTGGGGGAATCAACTATTCACCCAGACCATATAATAGAACCAATCGCAAGCAATCACAGTCGGAAAATATTTTCCTTTAACCCTTAGGGAAGAGATGAAAAGTTGTAGAGGAAGCTGTGTTCCCTCTATTTCCATGTCCCTCCATAATTGTCAAATTCATACTTCAGTGCTGCAATGACATGACCACCCAACAGTAGCTCTTGACTTCCAGTTTGATCTCTCTTATTTTAATTTAATGTGACCTATCTGAAATCTACAAATCCTCAATGGCGTACCTTTTACTTTCACCTTTGATTGATGTACAGGAATGCCTTTATAGCGGGGTATTGTATCATGAAATGCATGGTGCTGTCCAAACATTACACAATCTTCCTTCTTACAAGGCTTGGTCTGCTCCCAGTCTTTCGGATATACTCCATATCCCTTGCAAAGGCCAAAACATTTAAAAACTTAACACTTCAGATGTTCACTAAGCGTGTTGTTATAAAACAGAGCAGTACAAATACTATGCAGCATTTTCCTTTGCTTCTGGGATTCCTAAAAAAGAAAAAGAGAAAAACAGTGTTTTCGCTGTTGTTTGGCATCACTACTTTAACAAACATCTGTAAGTCTTTTGCGTAGTTGAAGCTTTTCACTGTTACTCTGCCATGTCAACATAACTAGACAGCACTGTAATGCCCTATATGTTTTGGTTTTCCATTAGGACAGCACTGAGCAATCAATTCTTGAAGGACTGGTAGTAGTTAGTTGAAAACCAAAGAAGCTGCTTGCATGATCGGTGAATTGTCCTTAGCATTAAAAAGCAAACCCATATGTCTGAAGGTTCTCATTTATCTAGTAGTAGGTAAAGTGTTTAAAGTTGGCCAAAACTTTCCCCCATTAAGGAGTACTTGTGAAGGTTTTCATGTGTCCATGTCATGGTATAGTTAAAGAAGTAGTTCTGTAGTTGGTCACATTCAACTGTGATTGTTCTGTATCTAGCAGAAGGATTACATTCAACTGGATTTGTCCTGTAACATTGAAGTAATTTTTCCTGACACTCATTAGAAACGAAGAAGTGGTTTAGACAAGCTATGAAAGGTCTTCAACATTACAGAACAAGCCCAGTTGTTTTACAATAAGTTTTATTGGATTAAAAAAAAAAAAAAAATAATAACTATATTTTAAAGAGCGGTATACAGAAACGTGAGGTGCAATTAATACATTGAGTTAAAACATAGAGGGTTGTAAAGCTCAAGCATACAGCTCGGTGCATCTGTAGAAACAACAATTCTAATACAACCCAAAGGTAACAAAACTTTGCGTAGCATGAAAGGCTAACATGGGTAAATATCAGGCACCACAGTTTGCATAACAAGGCAAAAAGAAGAAAAAAGTATCTGAAGGCCCTTGCATCCCTGGGGCATTTTTAGCAAGAAAAATAAAGGGGGGGGGGGAACAGGAGTATGAGGAGAGCAGAGAAGGAGAAGAAAGATAAGGGACTTGCCTGGCAGCAAGGAAAAAGGAGAGGGAAAAAAGGGGCCTGGAACGAGGCCTGAGAAGAGGGGGTTCCCCGATGATCCATTCTGGCTGTGGTGTACAAGGCTAGAGGATAGCATCATATGGGGAGCAGAGTTTGATCAATGTTCTCCTTGCATTATATTCCAGGGATCCCAAACCCTTAAAACCCTAGCGTGGGTATCGTTCAGAATTTGAGGTGAGCTTCTCATGCACCATTACGCCCATTAGCCTCTGTTTAACTTCTGCAAAGTTATTAAAGGTTTGTCTCCACGCTCTAGCCAAAGTCTTGAGTGCAGCCAGAAAAAACTCCACCAAAAAAATAGTGGCAAGCCAGAGAAGACACCATCAGACATTAGCTGTTGTGCACACACAGATAGGGAGGGGCACTGTGTCGAGACATCAGCAGCTCGGTGTGTTTTTAGGTTCGACATCCAATTTTGGATTATATTAGGAGCCATTTCTGCCTCATGCAGTTGAGGGTGCTGAGTGGTGGTGCTGACTGTGGAGGAGGTGGGTTAGATAACTACATGGCGTATAATGAAGTTATATGGAGTGGATACTAGGCTATATTGTGACACTGGTGATATTAATGTTATAATTATATCTATTACGGGGACATTTGTGTATGCTTTGAAGTAGTGGGACCTATAGGTATAAGATATCTTTGCACCATCGGCTGGAACTTGGGCTTTGAATGGACTTTAAATCATCATGTGCTTAGTAATATTTTGAAGCAGGTACATTCAAAATTAATTATTTAATGGCCAATTTGAACTATCAGTGAGTTGATATTTGGCACGAAATATTGATATTGTTGTTGATCTTTGTTACAGCAGGTCCTAATTGGAATATCTGGTGAAATTATAGTTATCAGGTAGTCTTCGCCAGTATATTGTATATATACTCTATATTACCAAAAGTGTTAAATATACCCCCAAAAAACACATTCTTCATCAGTTTAGGCCGATATATATTCTTCTACATATTTTTGGTAAAAAAAAATCGCAATATATTGATTGGTTTTCGCAAAAGTTATAGTGTCTAGCCACTGTTTACTGTATAAATGTCACTGGCAGGGAAGGGGTTTACACTAGGAGTGATCAAGGAGTTAAGTGTATCCCCTCATGTGTGTTCTAACTGTGGAGGGATGAGACCGATCGCTATTTCTAATCTTTAGGGGCAGCAGATCTGTCTCTCCTCCCCTGACAGAATGGAGATCTGTATGTTTACATTGACAGATCTCTGTTCTGTCTCTGTCCGGAGCAATCGCGGGTGGCCGGAGGATGGTGCCAAACAGACCTGGTCTAAGAATAAATGTCAATGCATAAAACCTAATTTGAAACAAAACACTCATCATAATATTAAACCAGGAGCTAGCAGAGTAATTATCCTGAGTTGTAGAGTATTTGCCTTCTCCAAATGTATTTCAACAGTGTGTTCATTTGTTTGTTTGGAGTTATTCCTTAAACTACACTAAAGCCGCGTACACACGGTCGGTTCATCCGATGAGAACGGTCTGATGGACCGTTTCATCGGTTAACCGATGAAGCTGACTGATGGTCAGTCGTGCCTACACACCATCGGTTAAAAACCGTTGTCCTCTGTTTAACCTATCGTGTGTACGAGGCCTAAAAGGCCAATGTCTTAAAGAAGAACAAATCATTGTTGGAATGTTATGGGTAAGCCCTCATTAAAACCTTTCCTGTCCAAACCTTAAATACTTGGACCTTTTCAAGTCTTAAAATAATAATGGTGCTGTTTTCCTCCTCTAGAGACAAATAAACCAATTATTTTCTATTATAATACTCATCTTCTAAAATGCAATATTGTGAGCATGAAGGGAACCAAAATTCAAGTTCTGTTTTCTGGGTAATCCAAGCAAATTATTGTACAATGTAAGACAAATGGAACCCTGGTTTATTTGATTTTCAATGAAAAAAAACATTTTCTTTTAATTTGTGCATGCACAAAATACAATTTGCTTTTATTTGATGTGTAAAATATATATATAAAAAAATTATAGCAGCCTTGCTTCAAGAGAGGCGTTAAATAATGAGAACTCTCAGAAGAAGCTGTGGGCAATTAGGTGACTTCTGATTTTATGAGTTTGGGGCGGAAATAAGGACACTTGGCACCTTGGTTAAGCTTCGAGACCTCCTGCCTCTAAATAACATTTTAAAATAATGGCTGTAGGAAGCACAGCTATTTTACTACAGATTAGTGAGCTGAATTGAATGACTTGCAATCTGGGGATTCATACATTTTGAGTGTTCCACCCTATATGACCACATTTTAAAACATATTTTTAAAGCTGAACTGTAGGAATTATCTGTATTGCATACTTACATTGGCCCAGCTTGGTTCGATATAAGTTTGCATAGCAAGTTTGCATAACCTAATAGGCTGCTGGGAAGCTGAAAATCACTGAAGTAGATGTCGCTACTATGGTGAAGTCCTGTGGGGAATCTGTGCGAGTGGCTGCATATTCACCACAGGAAGGAAGTCGCCCGCATGGTAATGATGTCACTCATAGAATTACTTTTTTTTTTTCAGTGAATATAAGGCATTCTCTGATTGGACAAGATGAAGATTGTGAAGTCACCGCCGTCCCTTTCCACCTTGTCCACTAACTAAACACTTTGTATTCACTGAAAAAATATATAATCGTTGTAATGTAGGAGCATAGAACCTTATAGAGATATGTTATAAGCAGATGCAGGGTCGCTAATCGGGGGGGGGGGGAGCACCGGTCATCTGGTAGGGGGCCTGAGCACACAGGGGGGCCCACACAGGGAGGAGGATTAGTGATGGACAACAATTGTGTCTCTCTACCTCCAGAAGATGAAAGCTGGTCTCTCCCCCTCTCCCTGCTGCCAGCTTTCAGCTGCTGGAGGAAAGAGACACTAAGCTCCCTCCCTATGTGCCACCCCCCCTCCCTCAGCTGGCTCTAATGTTAGCTCTACTAGGATAGTCATCTCTGTAACTTTGTTTCTCTCCCTGCAGTTCTTACTATACTATACTGTTACAGTGGTTCCATAGCTGCCCTATCTTGTACCTCCTGTGCAGTTAAGTGTGCTTTATGTAGCTGGGCTTCCCATTCTTCTCTTCAGACTGCTTACTGATCTATGCAACTTTGCTTCTTCTCCCCTACACTGTCAGTTCCCTCTGCAAATCCATGTATTAGCGCCTTTTATTTAACCATTTACTAATTGATCTGGCAGTAGTAAACACCATTTTTATCTTGTATCTACAGGTAAGCTTATAATAGGGCTTACCTGTAGGTACAGTAAATATCTCCTAAACATAGTAGCCAGTGATAGCTCTGGTGCATGTGCACTGCGCTCTCAATGGATGGCATACCATCCATTGAGAGAGCTGTGCTGTGGGAGTTATATCATTGTAGTTTGGCCAAGCGACTGGAGCCCAAGAACCCAGAGAGAGGACCAGATGAAGATGGAATCCCTCTCAGTAGTGACAGCACGCCACAGGAGATATCCGTTTTTTAGGTAAGTCTGTCATAATAATATTTCACCAAAGCCCATCCCCCTTTGTTAAAAAAAATTGTTTGAAAAATATAATTAAGGGCTCATTCACACAGGTGGCAGTCTGGCTTTGTGAAGGAGGGGTTTGAGCTGGAGCTGCCTGTCATTCTATGGTGATGCAGCGACTGTAAAAACACAGATGCAGGTGTGTAGGTGAGTGCCCCCCCAAATTCACACTGTCTGTGCGGGCTGTACACCTGCATCCCCACGCCTGTCAAATTAGAACCTGCAGCTGTTTTTGCTTGCTTAAGCCACATAAATGAACCACTGATTCACACTGTACAGACCACAGCACCTATCAGCATGAGCCCCAAGACCTTATCTACAAAGAGCTTTATTTATTATCTCAGTTTTATCTTTTAGATTTAGCAGGAATTCTGTGAGTTATGTTTTATTTGTTTCTGCTAATAATGACTTTATTGTAATTTTATCGAAATATATCTTTAATATTTTCTTGGGGGGGCCTGTCAGGTAGTCTGTGCAGGACCCTGTGATTTGTATCAGCAGCCCAGACCAGATTGGTGGTTTGGGGCCCTAGAGGCTACTCGCCAGCAACTGTGTTATCCTGCTAGACCCCCAAAGGAGTTTACTAAAGTTTTGATGGGAATGCCTCTCCAGCTTGTATAGTCCTTTAAAATATTTTATTTTGCAACAGCCAATGCTTCACACTGGATTAGCATTCCCCCTTCCTCAGGAATAAAAAGTACATTGTGGGTGCCTCATTTCCTTGACTTTGAAAAAGCACATAGAGCGCGAAACGCGTTGTCAAGGCAAACCCTTTCAAGATATCCCCATATTTTACCACAATCTGCTTTGCTTAGGAGCTTTACAGTAGCAGAATTGGCTGTTTATTCCAACGTCCTGATTATGAGCCGGTCAGTGTATTGAGGATTCTTCTCAGTGAGTTGACTTTCCCCTATATCTCCACCAGAGAGCAGCAGCGCATCAATACCTACAGTGGAGGAGCGTGCTATACGGCACACTCACTCCACAGCGCGACTTGAATCTTTAGACTCCAGTCGGCGTCACAACGGTGTGACGTCACCCATCCGGAGGGACGGAGGTTGTGGATTTTCTCGTCCCGCTGTGTCACAGTCCTGGTTCCATGTCCCTCGTGTTGGAGGGCCCTCCACATGTCAGTCAGCACATCCCTTACATGATAGTCATCTCAAGGTATTGTCTTTCACTGTATTCAGGCTATGGGATCATTGAGCTACACCTGGAATCTTTAGCTCCTCCTTTCTCTATGGATCCTGGGTATTATTTCAAGTTGTGACTATTGCAAATATTATATTTATTTCCCCTAATTGTCGTCCATCTTGCATTGGATTCTGTTTATTGAAATTGCGATTATTAAATGGACACATTTCTTCATTATTTCAAAGAGCCTATGTGCATTATTGCGTATGTCCCATGAGTGCTGGATTTTAGTGTTTTGATTTCTTTTTTACCTCTTCACAGTTTGAGTATATTCATATACAACCACTGATTTGAGCACTGGTGATTTTGCTGTTTTTTTTTGTCATTTTAGGACTAAAAAGTAGATTGAGTATGCACCTGGATTGGGGAAAAAAATGCAAGATGTTCTAGGAATGGTAGTGGTGTCCAGCAAGCAACCCATTGTGGGAGAATTACTAAAGATGGTGCACACAAAATCTGGTGCAGCTCTGCATAATAATCAATCAGCTTCTAACTTCTGCTTGTTCAATTAAACTTCAACAATAAAACCTAGGAGTTTACTGGTTACAATGCACAGCTACACCAGATTCTGTGTGTTATGTGTACAGAGGTGAAAAAAATCATACAGAATACCAGCAGGACCTGGAAGATTGCAGCTATCACTTTAGTGGTGCCAACTACTAATACTAAGTCATTTTCAGCTTCCCCAGTGGGTCCATCAGCTGTGAGATATGAATACTTACATGATGCCAAGCTGGACCAATGCAATTATGCTATTTATAAACTTTTGTTTTACAATAGCTTGCGTACTAGTCCTACAATTGGCCAGAAGTGTATAACAATATTCTTCTCTGATAGACATCAATAGGGTTCAATGCAAAGTTCATGAACTTCGAACTTCAAACAAGATTTATTCATCTCTAGTTAAAAAAGTGTTAACATCCAGCCTTACTATTCCTCCCCAGCCTGACCTGTCCTTGGCTCCTTCTTTCACTAAATTTCAGTTTTGATGTAAGGGGGAGGCTCTCTGGGCACTCTGATGTAAGGGGGGGCTCTCTGGGGACCATTATGTAAGTGGCATGCTCTCTGGGGACCCTAATGCAAGGCAGGAGCTCTCTGGTGTAAGGAGGGGGGATCTCTAGGGACTCTGATGTAAGGGGGGCTCTCTGGGGACCCTTCTGTAAGTAAGGGCTCTCTGGGGACCCTGATGTAAGGGGGAGGCTCTCTGGGGACCCTAATATAAGGGGGGGCTCACTGGGGACCCTGATGTAATGGGGAGATTTTGTTTGGTGCAATTATGTATAATTTATGTACTGTTTTTGTGTGTGTTTTCAAAATAAAGTGGGCCGGTCTGGATAAAGTCCAGGGGAAAGATTTTGACCCATTTCAGCCCTGGCTTGGGAGGCGTACTAGGACAGGGTTCGTTGGTGTATTGAGGTAGCTATGTACAGCTCCCTGCCCTAGAGAAGCACAGAGAACTTGTGATAATGTCATAGGCTCTAAATTAAGGTATGTAATAAAAACAGAAAGTTTTTATTTCAAACTTTCATTAGCATTTAGATGAGGGAGGGATGGAGGAACAAGGAAAAGCAAAAATGTAGCAGAATTTCAGTTTTTACATAGAAGGGCTAAAAAAGTGCACCAGAGAAAGTGCGCTGCATTATCACAGCGATTGATGTGTACATTGTCTTTCAAGTTTTAAGCTCATCTTTAGGCTTTAAATGTGTCCTAACCCAATTACCCGAAAACTAGAAAGTAATCATTTTCTTCAGTTCATCAGAACCATCAAAAAGGCCATAATAAGGCCAAAATAAGTCCCAAAAAAACATTACACCAAAACTTCTGTCCGACACAAGTATCACTGAAAATGACTCATCTTCCCCGAAGGACAGAGTTATTACCCTTGTATGTATAGTGATAGTTTTCTCGTACATTATAGATGTACATTATAATATTCAGTGTTTAGATACAGAACTTTAATTCAAAACAGAAACAATAAAAATTGTATGTTTAAAAAAATGTTTCCAGGCATTTACAAGCAGCATAAGGCATTTTCACAGCCACATAAATGTAACCCGGCTATAACAATCACTGCTGTTATAGGCTTCTTTTGCCAACAGGAGTTATATTCTGCATTGTAAAATAACAGGCCAAAATAGCTGAGATAACTTCCCTTGTAAGCTAAGGCTTCCAGATATTGTGCAGTGATGGCCTATGGGCCTATGACTCCCATAATGGAACTTATTTACAAGTGGATGGCGCGGCACTAGTTATCACGCCACATACTGTGCCTGCCTAAACACCAGCAAGCACTTCTACTATTTGCAAGACTGGTTCTCTATGTCTCGTATGTTTTCCCTGACTTCAGGGTGAGCTTGCCAAAGGGACACCAGTGCTTCCATGTTACCTTGAAGCCCAACTCAAGCGCTCTCCTGAGGGGTTATCTTGCGGGTACGCTCACGTGTCCAGCATTTGGCGTCCATAGCTGCCGAATGCAGGACTCAGCCCCGCCCCCCGTTGCCAGCAGCGGGAGCCCATAGCTGCGCTGCTATCAATCTATCCAATCAGGAGCCGAGAACCCTAGGCAGAGAGACTGTGTGTCCTTGCCGTGGCACATTCCAGGGCTCAGGTAAGTAAAACAGGGGGCTGGGGGGCCAGTGACAGAAGTGTTTTCACCTTAATGCATAGGATGCATTACGGTGAAAAAACAGGAGGGTTTACAACACCTTTAAGGACTTAAAATAACTTTATCATGTAAAACAGGTATGACTACCTCATGGGGCAATTAGGGGCATTGGTGAACTATCAAAAGGTGATTTTAGGAGAATATGCACAGGAATGTGTATTGAAGATAACGTGTGAACTGTTAATTTGTTATTTTTCGACAACTTCAGTAAATAATTCTTATTGTTATTTAACTTGACCTGGTCTGAAGTCCCTTGAGGACAATGGTAAAGGTGTGCAGCGCATGTATGGCATATCACAAGGACAGGGCTTAATAAAGGGACAAGACAAGTTAGGTAACACACAGTACAAATGCATAATGTGCAGTGAAGCTATTTGTAGGAGGCTATTTTGCCATTTCTAATGACTACAGCACTAGTGCCGAGTGCATAAGCCGACAGAAGGTCTGTAAGCAATGACTTGGCAAAGATGACTGGGGCCCTGGCATTGAAGGAGCTTTTGTGTCTAGACTCCTTTCCTAGCAATCAGAACCCCAATGCTGGGTCTGCACCACAGACTGGGGCATCTTAGGGACCCAGCCTGGAAGTCAAAAAAGATGGAGAAAGGCCTTATTGAGTAGAATAAGCATGGGTGATTTACAAGAGTACAGCTTTCTAGTATTCAAGTGAAACATACAAAATAATGTCACTGGGAGTGAGGTGACAGGTTACTGGGCTGGTGAAGTCTGGTACAAGCTCAGCAGTACCAGCTCAAAAATTAAGAGAAGAGTTATGAAGTGTTATCCATTGTGCATAGAGTGTAATGAGCAACAGATGTACTGATTGAATAACGTGAAGGGTTACAGAAGTTGGGCCATGAATTACAAAGTGTTTCCTGTGTAACTTTGTAGGAACATCACTTTTAAGTTGGAGTGCTGCTTTAACGCCAAACCTTGCATTAAATGGTAGCCTCAGTCCACCTTTGGTGGCACTAGTGAGCACTCTTTCTGGGTCCTCACTTGGGATTAGGGATGAGCTTCGAGTTCGAGTCAAACTCATGTTCGACTCGAACATTGCCTGTTCACCTGTTCGGCGAACAACGAACAATTAGGGGTGTTCGCGGCAAATTCGAAAAGCTGTGGAACACCCTGTTAAAGTCTATGGGAGAAATCTAAAGTGTTAATTTTAAAGGCTAATATGCAAGCTATTGTCCTAAAAAGTGTTTCCTGTCCCAGAAAACATGTATCAATGCAAAAAAAAAGTTTTAAAAACTGACGTTTTTTCAGGAGCAGTGAATTTAATAATGCTAAAAGTAAAACAATAAAAGTGTAATATTACTTTAAATTTCGTACCTAGGGGGGGTGTAAAGTCAGCATGTGAAAAAGCGCATGTTTCCCGTACATAGAACTGTCTCTGCACAGTGTCATTTCTGAAAGAAAAAAAGGCATTTAAAACCGGCTTTGCGGCTCTAATGAATTGTCGGCTCTGGCAATTCAGAGATGATTCATTCATAAAAAAAAAAACGTGGGGGTCCCCCAAATTCCATTAACAGGCCCTTCAGGTCTGATATGGATATTAAGGGGAACCCCACCGTCAATTTAAAAAAAAATTACGTGGGGTTCCCCCCAAATATCCATACCAGACCCTTCAGGTCTGGTGTGGATTTTAAGGGGAACTCCACCCCAAATTTAAAAAAAATATGGTGTGGAGTTCCCCCAAAAATCCACACCAGATCCTTATCTGAGCACGTTAACCTGGCCGGCCGCAGAAAATAGGGGGGGGGACAGAGTGTGGCCCCCCCTCTCCTGAACCGCACCAGGCCACATGCCCTCAACATGGGGAGGATGTCCCCATGTTGATGGGGACAAGGGCCTCATCCCCACAACCCTTGACCGGTATTTCCCAGTGACGTACAAGGGTGCATCAGAGGGGGCGGGGTCACGTGACGGGTGGCCGCTTCCCCTATATAAGAAATGTCAAAGCTCCAGCACGTCATTCCGCTGGGCTGTGTCCAGCGGAGAGAGGAGCTTGCCTGCTGCGCTCTGGACGGATGGATCTTCTCATCGCTGGACCGGACTGCTGATCACCCGTCGCTGGAGAGATCATCCGTCGCTGGATAGAAGACAAGCAGGGAGCAGCATCGCTGGATTTTTTTTTTTTTTATTAATAAAGGATTTTTTTCTATGGTGTCTGTGTTTTTTTTAACTATTTACACTTTCTTTGTGAAATGGTAGAGGTACAGTGTACCCCATTACCAATTCACATAGGGGGGGCCAGGATCTGGGGGTCCCCTTTGTTAAAGGGGTCTTCCAGATTCTGATAAGCCCCCCGCCCGCAGACCCCCACAACCACCGGGCAAGGGTTGTGGGGATGAGGCCCTTGTCCCCATCAACATGGGGACATCCTCCCCATGTTGAGGGCATGTGGCCTGGTGCGGTTCAGGAGAGGGGGGCCGCACTCTGTCCCCCCCTATTTTCTGCGGCCGGCCAGGTTAACGTGCTCTGATAAGGGTCTGGTGTGGATTTTTGGGGGAACTCCACGACATTTTTTTTTTAAATTTGGGGTAGAGTTCCCCTTAAAATGCACACCAGACCTGAAGGGTCTGGTATGGATATTTGGGGGGAACCCCACGTCATTTTTTTTTAAATTGACGGCGGGGTTCCCCTTAATATCCATATCAGACCTGAAGGGCCTGTTAATGGAATTTGGGGGACCCCCACATTTTTTTTTATGAATGAATCATCTCTGAATTGCCAGAGCAAATGCCTTTTTTTCTTTCAGAAATGACACTTTGTGCAGAGACAGTTCTATGTACGGGAAACATGCGCTTTTTCACATGCTGACTTTACACCCCCCTAGGTACGAAATTTAAAGTAATATTACACTTTTTTTGTTTCACTTTTAGCATTATTAAATTCACTGCTCCTGAAAAAACGTCTGTTTTTAAAACTTTTTTATGCATTGATACATGTTTCCTGGGATAGGACCCAGGTCCCCAAACACTTTTTAGGACAATAACTTGCATATTAGCCTTTAAAATTAACACTTTAGATTTCATATGTTCGAGTCCCATAGACTTTAACGGGGTTCTAAAGTTCACACGAACATTTGGTGTGTTCGCAAGTTCTGATGCGAGCCGAACAGGGGGGTGTTCGGCTCATCCTTACTTGGGATCAGTAAGCCCTGCCCACAAGCTAATTATAGCCAGAAATACTGCTAAATCGGCTGGAATTTAGACCAATGATGGCCCTGTTGACACCACCAGGCTCAAAAAACAAAGGCAGTTTCAAAATTGACTGAGCTGGTGGGAAAATTGTCAGCTGAACAGTGACCGCACCCTATCAGACACACCCACTGTTTGGGTTTTCAGGCAGCCGCAGGTTTTCCGGTTGTCTGAATACAATAGACAGCACTGGAGTTTCCAACATCAACACTGTTTAGTGTGAATGAAGAAAGATACTGATTTCTCCCATTCAGTCTGCAGTGTCGGTTGAGAGAAAATCTAGCTATGTATCTCTAGATATATCTATATATATACAGATATATATCTAGAGATACATAGCTAGATTTCTATGTTGGTAATATGTTGGTTATAATCTCATGTGTTGTTAGGGAAAGTGGTGTAATATTTGTATTTGGTAGTTTTCCTTTTATTTTAATCAGTGTTATTTATTCTATGTTTCATTTTAATTGTATGGATGTTTTATTGGTAGTGTAGTTTCAATTTTGTTATTTGTTATTTGACGTTAATCGCTGTTATTGGTAATTTTGTTGTGTTTTTGCATATTAATCAGTCTATTGTTGTGATCTTGTGTTGTCTTTGTTAAAGGTGTTGTAAATCCAGCCCCCCGTTTTACTTACCTGAGCCCCGAATTTCTGTGGGCGCAATCCTGTGTCACTCTCCCACAGCTTTTTGGCTCTTCATTGGATAGATTGATAGCAGTGCAGCCATTGGCTCCCCTTGCAGTCAATAAAATCCAATGACACTGCCGCCACGGGTCGGGCCGAGTGTACGACACAGGAGCGCACCCGCAGGGTAATCCGCCGGGAGAGAGCTTCCCAGAGAGGCTTATCTAATGTGGGGAGGAGCCACAAGAGCTGCCGTGGGACCCCAGAAGAGGATGATTAGGGCCACTCTGTGCTAAACAAACTGCACAGTAGTGGTAAGTATGACATGTTTGTTATTTAAAAAAAATAAAAAAGGAACCTTTACAACCACTTTAAGTTTGCCTGTGTCATAACCATTTCCCAATTTCCCTTTGGGATTAATAAAGTATTCTGTATCCTGTAGACTAGGGATGAGCCGAACACCCCCCCCCCCCCCCGTTCGGTTTGCACCAGAACCTGCGAACAGACCAAAAGTTTGTGTGAACTTTAGAACCCCATTAAAGTCTATGGGACTCGAACGTTTGAAATCCAAAGTGCTAATTTTAAAGGCTAATATGCAAGTTATTGTCCTAAAAAGTGTTTGGGGACCCGGGTCCTGCTCCTGGGGACATGTATCAATGCAAAAAAAAGTTTTAAAAACTGCATTTTTTTCGGGAGCAGTAATTTTAAATGACTTTTTTTCCTTAATAAATGACACTTTGTGCAGAGACAGATCTAAGCACGGGAAACAAGCGCTGCTTTACAGGCATACTTTACACACCCCCTAGGTATAAAAATGTAAAGGAATATTTCACTTTTATTGTTTCACTTTAAGCATTATTAAAATCACTGCTCCTGAAAAAAATGGCTGTTTTTTTAAAAACTATTTTTGCATTGATACATGTCCCCTGTGGCAGGACCCAGGTCCTCAAACACTTTTTATGACAATAACTTGCATATTAGCCTTTAAAATTAGCACTTTAGATTTCCTCTATAGACTTTTCCAGGGTGTTCTGCGGCTTTTCAAATTTGCCGCGAACACCCCAAATTGTTCGGTAGAACAGGCAATGTTCGAGTCGAACATGAGTTTGACTCGAACTCGAAGCTTATCCCTACTGTAGACATAGGAATTGATTTACTAAAACTGTAGAGTGCAAAATCTGGTGTAGCTATGCATAGAAACCAATCACCTTCCATGTTTTGTTTGTCAAAGTTTAATTAAAAAAGCTGAAGTAAGAAGCTGATTGTCTTCCATGCACAGCTGCATCAGATTTTGCAGTCTCCAGTTTTAGTAAATCAACCCCATAGTGTGCAAACAGCTCTTGGCAGGGCTGGGGTGTGGCAATCAGTGTCACTTCCCAAGTTTCCAGTTCTTTATCCCAATGACAAAATGCTATACTTTTCTTTCCATCACCTTACATCGTCCTATTGATAGTTGTAAAGATGGAGGGAAATTTGCATGTGCATTTGTTAATATAACAGATTCCTCCTTCGTGACAGGAACAGTAAATAAAGTGTCAGTGTCAATTATTATTACTTTTCAAAAGCCATTATTCTTGAAATCCATTCAGACACGTGGGGTGTTTGTTGGAATAATTGCAAACAAAAGCGAACATTAAATGGCAAAGCTCTGATGTCATTTAAATAGGATAAATGGAACAATGTGCAGAGGGAATTTGCTTCCTTCATTCATGTTTACCAACCAACGCTTACTAAATCTGAGCAAACAATAGCATTTCCAAACACTCTTAACACAGCAATGTGACATCTGCTGTCTCTGTTGTCCTTCCAAATAAAGAATTCTTATGTTATTCCAAGGATGATTTATTCAAACTGGAGAAAAGAACATTGGGTCATCCGAAGTAACCAATCTGAAATTCTATGTCCATAAAATGAAAGCTGAGACCTGACTGGATACTACTGGGAACAAATTTGATTTTCAAATTCTCAATTTTTCTCATTTCCTTTTCTTAATTTTTAATGACTTGACTCCTGTTTTATATCTGAATTAACCACTTGCCGCCCGCCAATTGCAGATTGACGTCGGCAAAGTGGTTTCAATATCCTGAGTGGACTTCATATGACGTCCTCAGGATATTGAGACGCTGCGCGCCCCCGGGGGCGCGCATCGCGGCGATCGTTGTTGCGGGGTGTCAGTCTGACACCCCGCAACACCGATCTAGGTAAAGAGTCTCCAACGGAGACTACTTACCACGTGATCAGCCATGTCCAATCACGGCTGATCACGATGTAAACAGGAAAAGCCGGTAATCGGCTTTACCTCACTTGCGTCTGTCAGACGCGAGTAGAGGAGAGCCGATGGGCTGATCCTCTGACAGGGGGGGTTTCTGCTGATCGATTATCAGCACAGCCCCCCCCGAGGATGCCCACACTGGACCACCAGGGATGCCACTAGACCACCAGGGATGACAGAAATAATGGATGCCAATCAGTGCCCACAATGGGCATCACTGATTGGCATTGTTTGGCACTGATTGGCATCCATTAGTACAACACATACAGTACAGACCAAAAGTTTGGACACACCTTCTCATTCAAAGAGTTTTCTTTATTTTCATGACTATGAAAATTGTAGATTCACACTGAAGGCATCAAAACTATGAATGAACACATGTGGAATTATACATAACAAACAAGTGTGAAACAACTGAAAATATATTTCATATTCTAGGTTCTTCAAAGTAGCCACCTTTTGCTTTGATGAGCTTCAAGAGGTACTCACCTGGCGCAGCACCCCATCACTCTCCTTCTTGGTCAAATAGCCCTTACACAGCCTGGAGGTGTGTTTGGGGTCATTGGGCCAGATCCTCAAAAGGGATACGCCGGCGTATCTACTGATACGCCGTCGTATCCCTGTTTCTATCTTTGGAACTGATCCACAGAATCAGTTTCCAATAGATAGGCAGAAGATCCGACATGTGTAAGGGACTTACACTGTCGGATCTTAGGATGCAGTACCGCGGCCGCCGCTGGGGGCATTTCTCGTCGAAATGCCGCTTCGGGTATGCAAATTAGCACTTACGGAGATCCACAAAGCTTTTACGCTTCGTTTTTACTCCGTAAGTATTAGTTTGCAAATGCAAAATTAGGGCTGCTTTTACAAAGTGTAAACTGTTTACACCTTGTAAAAGTAGACCCTTCTTTCCCGCGACGCTTTTTTTTTTTTTTTTTCGCCGTATCTTTTTTTTTTCCCGACGCAACTTTTTTTACCCGGCGCGATTCACAAAACTCGGCGTAACGTAATTTCGCGCAATGCACAAATGACGTCCGGAGCATGCGCAGTATGTCCGGCGCGGGAGCGCGCCTAATTTAAATGGGACATTAAATTAGGAACGCCTTGCGCCGGACGGATTTAAGTTACACCGCTGCAAATTTCCAGGTAAGTGCTTTGTGGATCGGGCACTAACTTGGGAAATTTGCGGCGGTGTAACTTAAATGGGAAAAGTTAAGTTACGACGCCTGGCTGTGGATCTGGCCCTTTGTCCTGTTGAAAAATAAATGATGGTCCAACTAAACGCAAACCGCATGGAATAGCATGCCGCTGCAAGATCTTGTGGTATCCATGCTGGTTCAGTATGCCTTCAATTTTGAATAAATCCCCAACAGTGTCACCAGCAAAGCACCCCCACACCATCACACCTCCTCCTCCATGCTTCACAGTGGGAACCAGGCATGTAGAGTCCATCCGTTCACCTTTTCTGCGTCACACAAAGACACGGGGGTTGGAACCAAAGATCTCAAGTTTGGACTCATCAGACCAAAGCACAGATTTCCACTGGTCTAATGTCCATTCCTTGTGTTCTTTAGCCCAAACCATTCTCTTCTGCTTGTTGCCTTTCTTTAGCAGTGGTTTCCTAGCAGATATTCTACCATGAAGGCCTGATTCACACAGTCTCCTCTTAACAGTTCTAGAGATGTGTCTGCTGCAAAAGGTGGCTACTTTGAAGAACCTAGAATATGAAATATATTTTTAGTTGTTTCACACTTTTTTGTTATGTATTAATTTGTTAATTCATAGTTTTGATGCCTTCAGTGTGAATCTACAATTTTCATAGTCATGAAAATAAAGAAAACTCTTTGAATGAAAAGGTGTGTCCAAACTTTCGGTCTGTACTGTACGTTAGTGCCACCTATCAGTGCTCATCTATGCCCATCCGTGCCACCTATTAGTGCCCATCCATGCCGCCTATCAGTGCCCATTCATGCCACCTATCAGTGCCCATCCAGGTGCCCTGTGACTAAGGGAAAGGCATGTACACCATTACAAGTACTTATGAATGTCATTGTTTGGGCATGCAGATTCCGTAACATTTTTGTTCTAAATTTACAATTTTGGTAGATTTCTTAAATGTGTCTATTTTCAATAAAATACAGAGAAACGGCTCAAAATATGGAAATGCCAAACTTTACCATCAGATATTACTTTGTAAAAACATCCAATTGTGAAATGGAAAACAGGGCTAAATTAACTGTCTTGAATCCTTAAAAATAAGCAAATAAATGCAATACGTTGGTGATCCCTGGAAATGCCAAAACCCGTCTTTGCATTGTGAACCTTCACGCATATGTGACTACACACAGCCTTATTTGGGACTGTGCATATATGAATTTACTAAAAGCCCAATGCACATTGGACCTCCTTGGATATTTCTTGTTCCAAGCCTGCACGCTTTACCATCCAAGGACCAGGCAATCATTACACTTATAAATGTTTTATGTGGAAAAAAAATCATTGTAAATGTATTGATAACTTGCAGATGTTTGCAAAATGATCACAGTCCACTGTACAAAATTACAGAGAATCTGAAAAATAGACATAACTACTGCAATTCCTTGAAAAGCAGCTCGATTTACACAAATCAAGTGTAGAGCTACCCCCACAGGAGCGGCTTTGTTTATTGAGTTCTCTGCTCTTTGCCTTAACTCTGTGAATATCCCCAGCCCCTATGGCACACCTGGTTGAAAATTGCTGCAAGCACTTACAGGGACACAATTGTAATAAATACTATTTAGAAATTAGGGCCCGGATTCAGATAGGAGTTATGACAGTGTATCTCCGGATACGCCATCGTAACTCTGAGTGTGCGGGGTCGTATCTATGCACCTGATTCTTAGATGCATAGATTTCCCTAAGATCCGACCGGCGTAAGTCTCTTACACCGTCGTATCTTAGGCTGCATATTTACGCTGGTTGCTAGGTGGCGCTTCCGTAGATTTACGCAAGGAATATGCAAATTAGGTAGATACGCCGATTCAGAAACGTACGTCCGCCCGGCGCATTTTTTTAAATTGTTTACGTAAGGCTTTTTCCGGCGTAAGGTTACCCCTGCTATATGAGGCGTATCCTATGTTAAGTATGGACGTCGGACCAGCGTCAAATTTTCCGTCGATTGCGTCGTTTGCGTAAGTCGTTCGCGAATAGGGCTGTACGTAAGTTACGTTCACGTCGAAAGCATTGCCTATTTGCAGTGTAATTTGGAGCATGCGCACTGGGATACGTTCACGGATGGCGCATGCGCCGTTAGTCAAAAACGTAATTTATGTGGGGTCAGCCTTCATTACCATACAACACACCCACTGCATGGATAATTTGAATTCCGCGGGCTTATGTCGGACCACATACGTTACGCCGACTTAACTTAGGGCGCAAGTTCTTTCTGAATACGGAACTTGCGCCCTAAGTTACGGCGGCGTAATGTATCTGAGATACGTTACGCCTGCCGATAGATACGAAAATGTATCTGAATCCGGGCCTAGATTTTTTTTGTTTCTCATTTTGATGCCAGGAGGATTGCCTTATAGTTTGTTAAATACAGTTTCTTCATTTTTCTTGTGCTGTACATGGAATCACTGCTGAAGACTCTTTGTAGCCTGACTATGAAAGTATGAGCGCACAAAATAAGACCACAAATTAAAATTGCTAAGTGACTGTTAATAAAGAAAAACAGAAAACGTTGGGTTGGAATTCTTTCAGGATGCAAAGACTCCATTCTTCCGAATTTGGATGACTACCAATTCTTTTTGAAGTGAAAACATTTCCAGATCCCAGAATTGTGAGTTCAAAATACTTCCAGATCTGTAGCGAATATGACGGTTCAATTAAAATGACACAAGTCTTGGTTTAAATGAGTACTTAATGAATGAAATCAATAGAAGAACATCACACACATGGGGAAACATTACATGGGTTGTTGAGGTTTTATTCATCTCCGGGCTACATTTTTGGTCCTGTTGCTGTTTTGTTTGTCAGGTTCGACGTGACTTATGTATCCTTATTTAGATGACTGTCAAGAGCTGTTTGCCCAAATATGGATCAAGAAAATATAGGAAGACCTAAAATATTTAATTTGCAGTAAATCATCCAATATGCAGGATGGGTTTTAGGGGAATGAATCATTGTTTTAAACACTTTTTCTTTCTTTTTCTTTTATTATGGTAATAGGAAAGTATAAACTGAGAGGTTTGTCGGGGTAAGCTAAAAGGAACCAAAAACCCGCCATTGAAATAGTGCTAAGCACAGCTGAGGTTTATTACAGCCAACAATATGTATATGTCTCATTTCATTACAAATATCAAAAATAAGGGGCTTTACTTAGGGATAGTGGGTGAAACCATGCAAACTATCCCTTTATTATGGCAATCTATATTTTAAAATAAACTTTCCTTTCTTTTTTTTTCTTTTTTTTTAAGCAGGCAAATACAAAATATTTTATGTTATCATTATGTTGGCTTCCATACAGTCAGGAAAAGAGATGTATATGTCTTGTTTCATCACAAATCCCAAAAATAAGGGGGTTGATCTTTATTTATGGGTACTGGGTGAAACAATGCAAACTATTTCTTTATTATGGTAATATACCTGTTAAACAAACTTTTTTTAAGCAAATAAATACAAAATATTTTATCTCAACATTATGTAGGCTTCTATACAACCAGCGGGTGAAAGTCTAGCAGTTTTGTCACATTATTATTATCATTGCATCCTTTTCAGCTTTACTAAACAAAGTTCGTAGTTAACAGAATTATGTACTATAAAGTTAGTTTTACCAAGGGGGCAGTTGTTCTTTTCTCTCTATATAGATGATTAGTGCAGTGCTAAGATGTATCAAAACCAGGGGTCAAGTCCTGGGGAAAAAAGTGTGGGAACTCCCACCCAAGATCCACTCCCCCACCAAAATTTTTAAAAAATGATACGCTCATATGCATAATTACTAAACCACATTTGTTTTTGTTTTTTTCGATCCACTGTACCTTAGTAATCCTTTGTTACTGGCCGCTTCCTGTATATGGATTCATCAGGTAGTGTGCGGGTATTCCGTCACTTCCTCGATGCCGCAATGTCTCCTGGGAGTTATCGCGGGATTTAGTAAGAACTTGCTCCCAGGAGACATTGCGACATTGAGGAAGTGACGGAATACCCGCACACTACCTGATGAATCCATATACAGGAAGTGGCCAGTAACATAAAGGATTACTAAGGTTCGCCTGCCCCTGACAGTGACTCGAGCTGGGCATTGCCGCTTAGTGAAGGATTGGCTCGGGTGGCTTGGCTGCTCTTGTCCTGCAAAGGGAACTGCGTTCCTGCTGTGAAAAAAGTGCAGGAACTCCGTTCCCACGCGTTCCCGCAGGACTTGAGCCCTGATCAAAACACAATATTAACCACTTAAGACCCGGACCAAAATGCAGCTAAAGGACCTTGCCCCTTTTTGCGATTCGGCACTGCGTCGTTTTAACTGACAATTGCGTGGTCGTGCAAAGTGGCTCCCAAATAAAATTGGCGTCCTTTTTTTCCCACAAATAGAGCTTTCTTTTGGTGGTATTTGATCACCTCTGCGGTTTTATTTTTTTGCGCTATAAACAAAAATAGAGCGACAATTTTGAAAAAAATGCAATATTTTTTACTTTTTGCTATAATAAGTATCCCCCAAAAATATATAAAAAACATTTTTTTCCTCAGTTTAGGCCGATACGTGTTCTTCTACCTATTTTTGGTAAAAACAAATCTCAATAAGCGTTTATCGGTTGGTTTGTGCAAAATTTATAGCGTTTACAAAATAGTTTTATTGCATTTTTATAATTTTTTTTTTTTTACTACTAATGGTATCGATCAGCGATTTTTTTCATGACTGCGACATTATGGCGAACACTTCGGACAATTTTGACACATTTTTGGGACGATTGTCATTTTCACAGCAAAAAATGCATTTAAAATACATTGTTTATTGGGAAAATGACAATTGCAGTTTGGGAGTTAACCACAGGGGGCGCTGTAGGGGTTATGTGTGACCTGAAGTGTGTTTACAACTGCAGGGGGGTGTGGCTGTAGGTGTGACGTCATCGATTGTGTCCCCCTATAAAAGGGATCACACAATCGATGACGGAGCCACAGTGAAGAACGGGGAAGCTGTGTTTACACACAGCTGTCCCCGTTCTTCAGCTCCGGGGATGGATCGCGGGACTCCAGCGGCGATCGGGTCCGCGGGTCCCGCGGTCCCGGTCACGGAGCTTCAGACTGGGTCGTGGGCGCGCGCCCATGACCCACTGCTGGACAATAGCACAGCACGTACGTGTACGTGCATGTGCCCAGTCATGCCATTCTGCCGACGTATATGTGCAGGAGGCGGTCCTTAAGTGGTTAATAGTGACATAAATATATAACATAAATTATAGTAAATGTGACTCAGTGATTAAGTGGACTTAATCACTGAGTCACATTTACTATATACATTTACTATAATTTATGTTATATATTTATGTCACTATTAATATTGTATTTTGACACATCTTAGCGCTGCACTAATTATCTATATTTCCTATTGACTTTGTTTGTTTGAGTGCTGGCTGCTCCTTTTCTCTGTGGTTTAGCGCAGTTTTTTCCCATTTTTTCCAGTTCTTTTCTCTCTAAAAAGTGAAAAATCACTGTGATTAGTAAATACTTTAGTATTAGTAAGCACTCAGGCTTTCACACTGGGACTGCAGGGGAGGAGTTTTTCAGGCGCTATTTTTAGCCATTTAGGGCATGAAAAATGCTTTAGTGTGAAAGGGGTCTATTGTAGGCTCAGATGGACAAAGTGGTATCTTTTGTTGTGTGCAGAAAAGCATATGTAATTTTTTTTTTTTTTTTTTTAACAATCCTTTGTCCCAAGGTTTATGTGTGTCCTGGGGACTTGTGTATTTGTGTATTTGAGTATTTAGAAGTATTTTATAGGTACAAGGTCTGTGGTGTTGTCGTACAGTGCACACAGCGACTAGGCTCAGGTTCTGATTCATTTTCCCTTTTTAAGCTACTCCCACTGTTGGGTACAACCAGGGGCGGACTGACAACTCATGGGGCCCCCGGGCAATAGAAGATTATGGGGCCCCTCTGGCTTACAGATGGCCACCACGCCAGGAGGTAGTGCAGAGGCGGGCAGCTAAAATCTTGGGATATTCACATTAAAAGCATGTCATTTTCGGACAGATCTAAAAAAAACACAGATTTTTACATACTGTCCCTGGTTTTACTGAGCCTGGCAACCCGGATGGGGCCCCCTAGTGGCATGGGGCCCTCGGGCAGTGCCCGAGTGACTCAATGGTCAGTCCGCCCCTGGGTACAACCTGACCGTGATCACTATTTGCAGATGCGCTGCACATGTTGCCGGACTTCTTTCTCTGCCCCATCCCTGGGATTTCCCAGGTTTTTCATAATTCTAGTCATGCTCCCATTTGTCATGTTATTTCGATTTTTTTATTGTAAAGCCAAGCAGATTAATTGTTAAAGATATTGTTAACTGGCTATTGCGCGGTCATACAATACTGTAAGTAAATAAAAAAAAATAACACAAGTAGAGCTTTCTTTTGGTGGGTTTTTATCTTTTGCCATATAAACAAAAAAATAAACAATATTTTCTTCTTTCTGTAACAAAGCATATCTAATAAAATCTGATTCCGTCATAAATTTAGAATGAAATAAAATGTCTTTGGTAAAAAAAAAACGATGGTATGTATTTATTTGATAATTGATCAAATCTGATGTACTGATGACCTAATTTATTGAGGCTCTAAAATGATAGGACACTACAAATTCCCCCAAATTACCCCTTTTTGGAAAATAGTCAGTCTGAAGCCTCGTACACATGAGCGAGAAACTCGACGGGGGCGAAACACATCATTTTCCTCGTCGAGTTCCTTGTTAGGCTGTCGAGGAACTCGACAAGCCAATTTTCTCCATTCCCGTCAAGGAAATAGAGAACATGCTCTCTTTTTGGCTCGTCGAGTTTCTCGACAGTTTCCTCAACGCAAATGTACACACGACCGGTTTCCTCGGCAAAAAAATATCTCCCAGCAAGTTACTTGCTGGTTTTTGCCGAGAAACTCGGTCGTGTGTACGAGGCCTGAGGCATTTAGTAAGAGGCATAGTGAGATTGTAATTTTTTTGTCCCAATTTTTTTTACATACTGTCACCAGTGACGTACAGCATCATCATATGACTGATGTGGCCGTGAACAGGGACACTGACTGGTTAAAGTATGTTTAAAAAAAAAAATGTTTTAATTTTTTTTTTTTACATTTCGTAAGAACAATTTAACAGCAACATTTTCAACTGTCATGAATGGGTTAGCCATTTCAGTGATCTGTGATTGGCTACAGCTAATCAGAAAGTATGGGGTGCTGTCAATGGCCCAGTGATAACTGTGGGCCAATCACAATATAGGCAACACAGCTGTTATAAATTAATTAATTCATAATGACTTTGTTGACATTGTAATCACATAGAAATCACATGATCACCGGGCCACCGATACAGCTGTCGCAGGGGGGTGGGGGTTGGCGATGCATGCTCCTAAACCCGGTGCAGGCAGGTACATGTATTAATTGTGCCTGCATGTGCCAATCTGCCACAGTATATGTTCTGTGGCGGGTTGGAAAGTGGTTAAATAGCAATTCTATGCATTATAATAGGCATGTATGTCATATTTAAGGCTGTCAGTAAAAAAGGGGCACTGTCAGCAAAATTTTCCATGTTTTGTCAGTAAAAAAAGTAGTGGTGGGTTGGCAACCCTGGTAAATAAGCTGTGTATTACTATGCACGGTCTACTTCCTAGGTGACATGATTGCTTTCTATACTATCACCGCAGCACGGTCTTGGTTGGGACCTGACTATCCTGACGGCAGAACAGGATATTGGGTGCACTATGGCTTAACTCCGCCCCCATGGTGATAATAAGTACAGCAATCACATGACCTGGAAAAATATAGTAAAAAAAGGTACAGACAAAACAATTTTTAAAGCCTTTTGTAAATAAATATTTGACTGGTGGTGGGCCCTACCATACAAAGGGGGCAGATATGTGGGTTTAGGACCACTTTAATGAAAGTCTGTTAACCTTGTTTGACCAGATCATTTCCAACATGCTCCTCATAATTTCTCTCACTCTTTTTTTCTGTAAATGCAATCCACAGGCCTCGTATATGAGTTAAACTTAATTTTAAATTTATAGGTCTATTAACATTTATGGAGAATAAAGTGGAAATAAACTTGACTTATTAACTGTATATTTTTTTCCTCTACATGCAAACGAAAGTTAGGGCAAACAAGGAAATGTTTGCCTAATATGTTCGCTGACAGTACAGACAGGATATAAGGCATTGTTTTAGTCATTGACTTATGTATTTAAATGGATGGCAGTGCCAACCTCCGCCTGTGATTTCTGGGACACATGTCGTGTTCTTCCTCTAACAGGTGAACAATGACACTCATTTCATCCCACTTTCCTTGTATGATGTTAAATAATAACATACTTTCAAAGCAAACCTGTCATCATTTAAACCTTTAAAAGAAAAAAATTCTGTTTAAGGCTAAGTTTAGACATGTGACAAGATTGCCTTCGCTTTTCAGAGGTGTTTAAGGGGGGTGAGGCAATATGGCACACCATGTACAAACCCCTTGATATTCCATTCATTAAAAAATGTAGAGTAAAAAAAAAAAAAAAGCACCCACCATGTGAAAAAGTAATTTCTTCGAAAAAAATAAATAAACAAAGTCTTCTGATTTAAACTGCAATCGCGTTGTCCAGAGAAGTAGATCCATGTCAAGCGACATTCAAATATGTTGACCCTGGGTGCCATCATTGACCAAATATGGTCAGTGATATCAGGGATGGTCAGTACTGTATAAGCAGCTGATGGGGGAGGTAGCTGAGCATACATCTCCTAGTAAACCATGGGTGATATCTACTTATCCTCAGATACTGCAGAGGGTCCCAGAACCTATCTTTATAAAACATCTGATCAAGGGGAGCGCTGCAATCATTTTCTACCATTTCTTTCCCGAGAAGAAGGACATCATGCTGGGCTACCCCGTGTTGTTTCAATCACAGGCACATCTTGCCACAGCTTTTATGGTGAGCGAGGGGGAGGAAGGGAAAATACTTCTCATAGTGTGATATTTTCAAACAGGCAATTAATAAAAGCAACAAGATGACACGCTCAAATCTGATGATCGTTACTTGCTCCGGTTATATCACATAACATGGGCTATGACCATACACCATGCAATGTTTGTCAGTGTTCCTGTCTCACTCGACGTACGTTTCGTCTGGTTGACTTCTTCACAGAGTGGCAGCTACCTGAGGAAGTGTACGTCAAGTGAGACAGAAACATTGCATGGTGTATGGTAGTAGCCCGTGTTAAGTGATATAACCGAAGCATGTAACGATCATCTGATCTGATCTGAGCGTGTCATCCTTGGTGACAGGTGGGCACTTGTAATTTGTGAGTGAAAATCATTGTTGCTTTTATTAATTACCTGTTTGAACATATTACACTATGAGAAGTATTTTTCCTTCCTCCCCCTCGCTCAAAAGAAAATCTGTGGCAAGATGTGCCTGTGTTAGAGACAACACAGCAGAACAGTGATTAGAGCTTATTGAAAAAGTCCTCAATCTTTAACAGCAAGTTGATATTGGTGAGATTGGTGAAGGACTCACACTATTTTTTCTTTAAACACTGTGGGCCAGATTCACAAAAGGGATACAACGGCGTTTCTCCTGATACGCCTTCGTATCCCTGTTTCTATCTATGCGACTGATTCATAGTATCAGTTACGCATAGATAGCCATAAGATCCGACAGGTGTAATTGTTTTACACTGTCGGATCTTAAGATGCAATACCGTGGCCGCCGCTGGGGGGAGTTTGCGTCGTAAACCAGCGTCGGGTATGCAAATTAGGAGTTACAGCGATTCCCGACGGTTTTTCGCGTTCGCTACGTCGCCGCTAGTCTAGTTTCCCGTCGCAAAGTTAGTCGTTTTTTTTGGTGCCTTAACTTTACACAGCAATCGTATTGCTGTATAAAGTATGTCCGTCGTTCCCGCGTTGAAATTTTAAAAATAACGTCGTTTGCGTAAGCCGTCCGGGAATACGGAATTACGCTACGCGCGTCGCCGTTCGAAAAAATTACGTCACGGAAACGGAGCATGCGCGGTAGGTCCGGCGCGGGAGCGCGCCTAATTTAAATGGCACACGCCCATTTGAATTGGCCCGCCTTGCGCCGGAGGCCGCCGGCATAGGTTTTCATCGCAAGTGCTTGGTGAATCAGGCACTTGCGATGAAAAATTGCGGCGGTGTAACGTATCTATGATACGTTACGCCGCCGCTCTTCTATGTGAATCTGGCCCTGGGTGTCTAATTAGCTTAACCTCCTGGGCGGTGTTCCCGAGTCTGACTCGGGGTGAGATTTTTGGGCTAGGATCGGTAACCCCGAGTCAGACTCGGGCTCGCCTCGCTGGATGTACAGGGAGTTTTACTTACCTTGTCCCTGGATCCAGCGATGCCACCGCGCTGTGTGAGCGAGCAGGACCTCGCTCGATTCACACAGTGCCTCCATGTGACGCCGATCTCCGTTCCCTGCGACGTTACGACGCACGGGGACGGAGAACGGCGCCAAATTCAAAAAAGTAAACAAACACTATACATACAGTATACTGTAATCTTATAGATTACAGTGCTGTATGTAAAAAAAACACACCCCCCTTGTCCCTAGTGGTCTGTCCTGTGTCATGCATGTCATTTTATATAATAAAAACGTTTCTTTCTCCCTGCAAACTGTAGATTGTCCATAGCAACCAAAAGTGTCCCTTTATGTCAAAAATAGTTTTTTATTTTTTTTTTTAAATTGTTTATTTATAAATTTTGCAAATCGTACAAAAAAAGTACAGATGAATAATTAACAGTATAAAGAGATACAGGTATACATTGTCTTAGTGAACTACTAAGCAAACAAAATCAGCATAAGTATTGGAATAGTGATGTGAAGAGACGATTGTCTTGAGTGGGAGTAAGGGAGTGCATCACAATATCAAAAGAGAAGACTCAGAAAATGGGCGCGATAACATCTGTCCAAGGGCCGTGGAGGCAACATAATCATTCTATAAACATACTGTAAAATTGAACAGAAAAACAAAAATAAAACCCTGCATATAAAAGTGGTAAACACACTAGTGGGAAGCTTAGGTAAATGAAGCAAACTAACTTGATTCGTCTCCTTCAGACCCATAAACTGAGTCATCCCACACTGACCACGTATCAGAAAATGTATCTTCCGTACCCTCTACTGTAGCCGTCAGTTGCTCCATTTTTCTGATGTCAGCCACAGTAGAGAGCCAAAAATAGTTTTAGATCAGCTAAAAAACAGCGATAATAAATTATAATCACTTGCAGAATTGTGCGATAGCGATTTGTGGGGAAATTCGTCATAAAAAAAAAAAAATAATGACAGCAACAATTCTGCAACTGAGCAAATTTCAGTGATTTTGATTTGATTACATTATTGAATAATTTTTATTATAATTATATTATTATTTGTTATAATTATTTATAATTATTTATTATATTATAATTTATAATTTTGTTTTTAAAAAAATGTCATACCCGGGATTCCTATTAGAAGCTTGTTTGGTCAGATTTAAGTGAGTTATTTCTAAAAATGACAGACCTACAATATAAAACGCCAAATTTCCTTGCAAATAATGGTACCGCTTTCAGCATGTTTTTTCTGAAAGAATCATACCGCCAGGGAGGTTAAAGAGTCATTATATGGAGATAAGAACATTGCACAAAAAGTTTTTTTTATGGGAATTTTACTGGTATTATATTGGAAACTCAAATTTAAATTGTATTCATCAATTTTGTGAATATTTGGTGTCATAGTTTACATACGCAGATTTGCACATACACAATACACTTTATATTGGTGACAATATATACCACTTAAAAAAAAGTGTTTATTTATCAATGCACATATACATTGCACTGATTGGTGACAATATATACTACTTATATAATTATTTATTTATTTATCATATAATCAGTTCCACTGCATGTTTACACAGTGTATATTATTACACATATTAGTTTACCGTGTTTACGGTATTTTGCATATTTGCACATGATATATGATTACAAACATACTCAACAGATTTAAAGGGGTTGTAAAGGTTTGTTTTTTATTTTCTAAATAGGTTCCTTTAAGCTAATGCATTGTTGGTTCACTTACCTTTTCTTTCGAGTTCCCTGAATTTCTCACTTCCTGTTCCTCCTCAGTAAGCTTGTCCCCATCATCCAAGCCATTTTGGCTGGGGGTTAGTCAGCATGCTTGCCCCCTCCCTTGGGACTACATCCCTGCAGGGAGACGATATGTTCCCCGCAGGGATGTAGTCCCAAGAGAGGGGGTGAGCACACTGACTAACCTCCAGCCATTACCCTTCCATTGTCTAAAGATGGATAGATTAGGGGACAGTCAAAAAGATTGGGGTAGGGAGTTCCAAAGGATGCGAGAAATTCTGGAGACAAGCATGGGAGGAGGTGACAAGGGAGCTAGAGAGCAGGAGGTCTTGGGAGGACCGAAGAGAGCGGCTTGGTTGGTATTTTGAGACTGGGTTAGTGATGTAGCTGGGGGCAGAGTTGTGGATGGCTTTGTAAATTATTGTTAGTACTTAGAATGTTATACCTTGGTTGAGTGGAAGCCAGTGGAGGCATTAGCAGAGAAGGGTGGAGGACACTGAATGGTTGGTAAGGTGGATGAGTTTTGCAGCGGAATTCATTATGGACTGAAAAGGGGATAGTCTATGTAAAGGCAATCCAATGAGGAGGGAGTTGCAGTAGTCGAGGCTAGAGTTAACCAGGCAGTGAATTAGAAGCTTGGTGGTGTCATTGGTTAAAAAGGGGTGTATTCTAGAGATATTGCGGAGGCTAAGACAGCATGATTTGGACAGGGATTGGATGTGGGCCTGAAAGGACAGTTCAGAGTCTAGGGTCTATAGGGATTCAGTTTGTGGTGTGACATCCAGGCTGATATGTATGTTAGTAAATTAGTGATGTGTGAGGAGACTGATGGGGTGAGCTGAGGGGTAGAGAGATAGATTTGGGTGTCATCAGCATATAAATGGTAGCAGAAGTTATGGGAGGATATCAGCTGACCCAGGGAGGACGTGTAGAGCGAGAATAGCAGAGGTCCAAGGACAGAACCTTGGGGGAACCCAACGGTTAGAGGAGTTGGAGAGGAGGAAGTGACACTGAAGGTGCGGTGAGATAGGTAAGATTCAAACCAACGGAGGGTGAGCCATAGAGACTAAGCAAATTGAGTTTTTTGAGGAGAAGGGGGTGATAAACTGTATTAAAGGCAACGGAGAGGTCCAAGAGTAAGAGTACGGAACAATGACCATTGGTTTTAGCTGCTAGTAAGTAATTTGTATTTTAGGAGAGCAGTTTCTGTGGAGCGCTGTGGAAGAAATCCAGTCTGATGGGGATCAAGAAGGTCAAGGTGGTTGCTCAGTCAGTTGTAGACTAAACATTTAAGGAGTTTGAAGGCACAAGAGAGTAAGGTGATGGGTCTTAGGTTGTTAGGATTGGTAGGGTCCAGTGAGGTATTTTTTTGTTATGGGAGTGACTAGTGCATTTTGGACTGGTTGTAGTCTTGCTGGAGATGATTGATATGAGGATTGGTGAGGGAATATGTCCCATTGTCGTAAGGCCGCAATCCCATCCTCCAACGTAGTGATTGAAGTTGTGGTCCCGTTGTGTGTAATGGATAGTGTTGCAGGTTATTTCCACTTGGGGAGGTCCTTATGTTTCCTTAAGGCCTTGGTAATTGTTGCCAGGTTGCGGCGACATTGTAATGTATGTCTGGAAAGGTCAGGGAGTAGTTTTATAGTGGTGTATTGTGGAGGGATGTTGTCAGGTCTTTGCGACTCTTGTACAGTAGGATTTGTTCCTTTTACGTGATAATAATGAACTCTTCATCCCTTGGAGTTTCCTCAGGGAGAAAAGTGGGTTTAGGGACCCTGTGAATTCTGTCCACTATAAGGTCCTGTGCTGTCAGCATTGGTACCAAGGTGGAGAGCAGGGTGTGGGCATATTGTAGGAGTTGGTAAGGTGGAACAGACTCTGGAATACTCCTTAGTTTGATATTATTTCTTCTAGACCTGTCCTCGAGGTCTGCAACCTTATCTTTCAGCCAAATTATGTCTTCTCCTTGTGCTGTGTGGGCCTCCACTATCATGTTGTAGGAAGATGTATATTTTCCATCTTATTTTCAACATAATCCACCCTGGATTATGGCTTAGACCTCCAATTATTCACCATGGCCTTGTAATTAGGCCATTGTCCTTGGGAGCCACTGCCATTTTGTTGTAGCCCGCGTGGGGTTCCCATGAAGAAACTACCAAGTTTGTGCGGCTGCTGTGGGTTTTTTCAGCGCCTTGGCATCCCTGGGCTTTGCAACGGTCTGATGGCTGTGTTTAGGGCTGTGTATGGCGCCGGTGGGCTCGGATTATCTCTGGTGGACGAGCTAAGCTCCTGTGTTAAGCATCCATCTTGGAGCTCGGTTGCCATGCCCCCCCTCCCTACTTATAGATATTGGTATAAGAACTATTCTATAGAAATATTTGATCATTGTTTTGAGCACAAAGCATTAGGGATATATATTTATTTATTTAAACACATGCTCATTACATAAATGGGATCTGTTTCCTGCTTTGTTGTACCACACAATGGTTGTACTTAAGGGTGCATTCATACCTACAAATGTCCACCCGTGCTCCACTTAGATGCAAAAACCCCAGCAGAGGTTCTTGCAATTAGCTACAGGAGGCAGCTCCATTAAAAAAAATGGAAGCATCCACAGCTAACCACAGCCACTTGCATGCAATCTTCCATGCAGCGATCACATGCAAATGGTCACTATCAGCTGTGGGAGCCAGCATCCTTTGCTTTTACTGGGGCTGCATCTAGCAGATAATCACGAGAACCCCTGCTGGAGTTTTCGCATTTAATCAGATTACGGGTAAATTTACAGGTGTTCCTTCTCACAACACAGCAGCAGATATGCAACTAGTCAGAATTAATGTTGTGGCTACTCTTCCTATGCCTATACATATTATACAATATAATATATAGTATATACAATAAAAAGTGTAGCGATGGATAATAAATTAATAAGTGTTCAAATATGAGTGAATATGTGACACAAAAAATGTAAAGTTAATAATTGGTGCAATGTCCATAGATCATGCAACGTTCTTAATAAACATGTGTGAACAGTTCATAAACGTGAGTGTCCAGTGAAATCAACACTGTAGAAACATAGGTGATGTCAATCAAATCTTGTGCAGCCCGCCACCTCAGGTAAGAATAAAGACTTACCGAAAAGCCTGCGACCACCCTTGTTCAGGGGAGTCAAAGAAGGCTTTGCAGAATGATGGTATCCTCACTGGATCATGGGATGCGCCTTGATAAGCTATAAGTGATGAATGCGCGATTAGAGGGGCAATCCATATACATCAGTGTGTATACTCGATGACCAGGGACAGGTGGGTGACAGCGGAGAGCAGAAGTGGAATTATAGAAGGATCCATCGGTGACAGACGTTCTCTAACTGAGCCGGCGGGTGTCCCTGGTCATCGAGTATACACACTGATGTAGAGAGACGTCATTTACGTAGGGTCATGTTTTATTTACATAAAACACGCCCACCTCTTCAGAATTTTAATTTGGCGCGCTTACGCTGGCAGATTTACGATACGCCACCGCAACTTAGGGCGCAGGTTCTTTGTGAATCCAGCCCAGCCTCACTAAGTTACGGCGGCGTAGCGTATCTGAGATACGCTACGCCCGCACAAACTTACGGCGGGCTATCTGAATCTAGCCCATTGTGTTTAGCCGCAGGACATATATCACAGATTTGTTTTCACTACCTCGTTCATATAATAATTTCCACTATACACCTAGCGCAAATTCCTTTTTTTATAATAATATAATATATAATATACAGTATACAGTATATGTATATTGTACCTAATATAACATTATATAATAAAATACATCACCAAACACATAATAGCGTGAAAAGTTACAATAAAAAATTGCTTTCCTGGAACTGTATATACCGTAAATATAATCTGTGTGTTTTCTACTATGCCTTTTGTGTTTTAAATGTTGTCATGCTTCTATAGCATTAAACTATACACTGTGCTTGATACATTTTGGAGAACATCACATTTATAATGTCCAGGATCTCTGACTAAGGGGGGGGGGGTGTACTAAAGACAAATAGATTGTGCATTTTGCAAGTGCATTTGCTCCAGAGCTTAATAAATTATTGGACGCTCTGCTGACTTCCATTATCCAATCATGTGCAAGCAAAAATGCATTTTTAAAAGTTTTATCTTATTTGCTCTACAGCAACTGCACTTGCAAAGTGCAAAGTCTATTTGCCTTTAGTAAATCCACCCATATGTTTCCATGTATGCATAATCATTGTACCCTTGAATCATTAATGGCAGATATTACATTTTTGTATGAATATTGTACTGTATAGTGCACAAATAATAAAAATGTTATTACAGCGGAGTTCCGCCACAATTTCACTTTTTAAATATAAATACCCCTGTAATACACAAGCTTAATGTATTCTAGTAAAGTTAGTCTGTAAACTAAGGTCCGTTTTGTTAGGTTGTTACAGCATTTAGACATTTTATAAAATAGAAATTGACTGGGGCCATCTTAAGTGTGGGCATCATGAAGCCAGACTGTATGACTTCCTGGATTTCAGCCTTGCAAATCTCGCACATGCTCAGTGCTGCACAAGCAGTGTCAGATCAGGTTTCAGCACCTGTGCTGTCCAAGTCACATGATTCTTTGAGACTGGGGAGTGCACAGACTCCTGGAAAGTTACACCCACTACATTCCCAGGAGTCTGTGCGGTGTAGGTTAGGAAGCATTAAGCACCTAGGTGCAGGAAGTGGGAAGATTAACTATTCTGCCTAGCAACAACACTTTGAAGGCATCTAAAAAAAAAAAAAAAAATTGTAAAGGACTAATGACATTTTTTTAAAACTACTGATGTAATGTTATATTTATGGGTGGAACTCCACTTTAAAAAGGTTGCTTTAAAATCTAAATCCAGTTAAAAAATAAAAATAATTTAAAAGAAATACAAATAACATACATTAATAAATGCACATTAAATGTTTTTCAAATAAAATATAGAGTTTTTGCGGCCATATCCAACTACTGGTACTGTCCCCACTCTTTTCTGCTGCTGCCACTGGTCTTCTGAGGTGAGTTTCAGCCAGCCTCATTTAATCTACTTCCCGTAGGCCCCAGCCATCATGGACACATTCGGTTGGGCTGTGTCATCTCCCCGTACTCACAGTACAGCTGTGTTAAACAATAATCCCAAAATTCTGGCGTATGGATCATCCACTGTCAGTGGAAGAAGAGGAGGTACCCTCATAGAAGATGCCCAGAAAAATAAGGTATGTTTATACAAAAAATGTTTTAAAAAATATCGTTCGGGGTAAATGAAAGATGGAGGGGGCTTTGATAACAGCTTAGAATATGTGCTCACAAAAAATACACAATGCTTTCCTTTTAATCTGCTGCATGTGTTCTGGGCATGATGACCACTTTGCTGATGGACTAGAAAATTCAACAAAAGGTTGATGTGGGCCAATGTACTTAGAAAGCTAGATGAGCTAGTATCAGTTATTTGTCATATTTTTGGACCAATGTTCTAACCTTGTTTTCCATTTCAGGCTCATCCAATTCTCATTTAGAGAAGTATATTTTTCACATATGCCATCCACATGAATAATAATAATAATATCATTCTCCATATTTGCCGTCTCGTCCAATATTCATCAAATGCTGCTTTTCTCCATTTCTCATTTAATGTTGATGTGATTTTATCTCACATATGCAGAATTTATGTTCTTTTTTTTCCCATTGGCTGGCATGGTTAGAATGTCGTACTAGGGGCTTCATATTGTGAAATGTTGGCAATTGAAAACACACGACAGTCTTTTGTGCCAGTGTAATTTAAAGACATGTTCTTTAATGATAAGCACTTTTTTTTCTTTGTGAAACATGAAAACTGCTTTTCATTAAGAGTTACGAATCTGGCATAGGACACCGAGAACTGTTTCTCACTAATTCTTTCCAAGGAAAACTGACAAATGGAAGAAGTCTGCTTTAAAAACTGTTTATTTTAAGGACAGTTGCACAAATTAGGATCTGAATAGTAATGGATAAATTGCCTGGACATTTTTTAAAGCTTAACTTCAGCAGTCAAGGAGCTAAATACACATTTCAAATACAAAGATGGGAATAGTTAAAGGGGTTGTAAAGGTACAATTTATTTTCCCCTAAATTGCTTCCTTTACCTTAGTGCAGTCCTCCTTCACTTACCTCATCCTTCAATTTTGATTTTAAATGTCCTTATTTCTTCTGAGAAATCCTCACTTCCTTTTCTTCTGTCTGTAACTCCACACAGTAATGCAAGGCTTTCTCCCTGGTGTGGAGTGTCGTGCTCGCCCCCTCCCTTGGACTACAGGAGAGTCAGAACGCCCACTAACACACAGCTCCTTTCTCTATCTGCAATGTAGAGAGCGTCCTGACTCTCCTGTAGTGGTCCAGATATCCCTTCCAGACAGTGCAGTTGGGGTAATGGGCCTCTCTGTAGATGACGCTTCAGTTAAATAATATTGCTTGGTCTAGGGCTCTCCCTGGCCTCTAAATGCATAATCAAGAAGTAGCAGCAAACCCAAGAGACTATCTCCTCCTGTAAGCATGTTTCCAACACCATAAGGGAAAGCATAAAATTATAGTAATAGCCCTGCTTTATCCAGTCTTAAAACTGGAGAAATTTTAGGTGACTACTGTAAAAAGGTTTAGGTAATTTAGATTCATTTTTACTAAACTGAGATTTTGATATATCTGTTTATGAAAAATGAACTGCGCTTATGACAAATAGTGATCAAAAAATTTAGCTGCACCACTCTAGTGAGATTTTATCACTAGGGATGAGCCGAAACACCCCAGTACGGTTCGCAGCAGAACATGTGAACAGGCAAAACATTTGTTCGAACACCGTTAAAGTCTATGAGACACAAACATGAAAAATCAAAAGTGCTAATTTTAAAGGCTAATATGCAAGTTATTGTCCTAAAAAGTGTTTGGGGACCCGGGTCCTGCCCCAGGGGACATGTATCAATGCAAAAAAAGTTTTAAAAACTGCAGTTTTTTCGGGAGCAGTGATTTTAATAATGCTTAAAGTGAAACAATCAAAGTGAAATATACCTTTAAATTTCGTACCTGGGGGTGTCTATAGTATGCCTGTAAAGTAGTGCATGTTTCCCGTGCTTAGAAAATGAAATTTCTAAAGGAAAAAGTAATTTAAAACTCCTAGTGGCTATAATGAGCCCCCCGCTCGCAGACCCCCTCAACCACCAGACAAAAGTTGTGGGGATGAGGCCCTTGTCCCCATCAACATGGGGACATCCTTCCCATGTTGAGGGCATGTGGCCTGGTATGGTTCAGGAGGGGGGGTGCTCTCTCGTCCCCCCTCTTTTCCTGCGGCCTGCCAGGTTGCATGCTCGGATAAGGGTCTGGTATAGATTTTTGGGGGGAACCCCACGCCATTTTTTTTATTTTGGTGCGGGGTTCCCCTTAATATTCATACCAGACCCAAAAGGCCTGGTAATGGACTAAAGGGGGAACCCATGCTGTTTATTTTTCAATTACTTTTATCTGTATTGCTGGGACCCGACAATTCATTATAGCCGCGAGTAGTTTTAAATTACTTTTTTTCCTTTAGAAATGTAATTTTGTGCAGGGACTTTTCTAAGCACGGAAACATGCGGTACTTTACAGGCATACTATAGATACCCCCAGGTACAACATTTAAAGGAATATTTCACTTTCATTGTTTCACTTTAAGCATTATTAAAATCACTGCTCCCGAAAAAACTTCAGTTTTTAAAACTTTTTTTGCATTGATACATGTCATAGTCCAAAGTGCAGTGCTTAAAATAATGATAAATATGTGATAGTCCAAATAACAACAAATTCCAATGAAGAATGAAGATGAAAAACTTCCACCAGACTTCAGGGTGCACAGAAGCAAAACACACCATCACCCAGTGCAATCGATCTGCTTACCGGATGGATATGAAAACAAGCAAGTAATCATATGATGCAGAGGCTCAATGGTGGATGGCAACACTTCAAAACTTGGTATGCAGGATTGGGTTGATCCAAAATCACCGGTACCAGAAGGACATCAGAACTCACATAAATGGATGGATGTGTGGTGCAGTCATCAACAGGGCATAAACCTTCTCCAGGTCGTCGAATGTACTGACAATTTTCTTATGAATTTTGTTTTAATATCCATCTGGTAAGCAGATCGATTGCACTGGATGTTGGTGTGCTTTGCTTCTGTGCACCCTGAAGTCTGGTGGAAGTCTTTCATCTTCATTCTTCATTGGAATTTGTTGTTATTTGTACTATCACATATTTATCATTATTTTAAGTGCTGCACTTTGGACTATTATATGTTGTGTTTGATTTATCTACAAACTGTGCTGGCTGCTTTCATTCAGTTTTATTCTTTATTTATTATTGTTAGCGCAGATATTTGTTCACCCTGCTTTACACATTTTATTGATACATGTCCCCTGGGGCAGGACCCAGGCCCCCAAAGACTTTTTATGACAATAACTTGCATATTAACCTTTAAAATTAGCACTTTTGATTTCTCCCATATACTTTTAAAGAGTGTTCCGCGGCTTTTCAAATTTGCTGCGAACACCCCAAATTGTTTGCTGTTCGGCGAAGTGACGAACAGCCTATGGTCACTAGTCATCTCTATGATTCCCATCCGGCACCGGCTGATCGTTTCTCCGGGTCTCCGATGTCACGGGAGAGCCCGAAGAAGCACCGGATGGCGGCGGGGGGATGACGACGTCCCCTCACTTCACCTATAAGAACGATCAAGTGACGGAACTCCATCTGTCATAGCATTAAGGGGTCAGGATGGGCAGGTGTATACCACCACGGGAGATATCTTGTCTATCGTCTCTTCTTTTTATCAAGATCTATATACATCTCGGGTTAACTACACCTTTGTTGAGTTGACTGCTTACCTTGACAGAATTACTCTCCCAAAAGTATCATAGGAAGATCAGGAAACGCTTAATGCAGTGGCTAGCTTTGTAAATAATAAAGAATCAGGGGCAGACGGTATTTCAATTGAAGTTTATAAAAAATATGGTGAAGTACTGTTACCTACCCTACTTAAAACATTTAACTCATCTTTGGTGTAAGGATGTCTCCCGGACTCAATGTCCGAAGGCACGATCATGGTTATCCTGAAAAAAGATAAAGATCCATTATATTCAGAATCCTACCAACCTTATTATCAACAGATGTGAAGATACTAGCCAAGGTTTTAGCCAATAGATTAAAAAGGTGATAACACATATTATTCCCCCTGATCAAACTGGCTTTATCCCTAACATTTCAACAGCTGTTAATTTTTAGGCGAGCTTACCGTAATATGCAGATCCCAGCGATTAACCATACCGATCGTGCCTTTCTGGCATTAGATACCATTAAGGCACTCTAGAGTGTAGAATAGCTCTATCTTTTTGTCAATAGGTTCAACTATTATATTTTAGCCCTAGGGCTTCGATTACGGTTAACCACTTAACCCCCGGACTATATTGCTGGTCAAAGACCAGAGTACTTTTTGCGATTCGGCACTGCGTCGCTTTAACTGACAATTGCGCGGTCGTGCGACGTAGCTCCCAAACAAAATTGGCGTCCTTTTTTCCCCACAAATAGAGCTTTCTTTTGGTTGTATTTGATCACCTCTGCGGTTTTTTGTTTTTGCGCTATAAACAAAAATAGAGTGACAATTTTGAAAAAAATTAATATTTTTTTACTTTTTGCTGTAATAAATATCCCTCAAAAATATATAAAAAACTATTTTTTTCCTCAGTTTAGGCTGATACGTATTATTCTACATATTTTTCGTTAAAAAAAATCGCAATAAGTGTTTATTGATTGGTTTGCGCAAAAGTTATAGCGTTTACAAAATAGGGGGTATTTTTTTTTTTTACTAGTAATGGCGGCGATCAGCGATTTTTTTGGTACTGCGACATTATGGCGGACACTTCGGACACTTTTGACACATTTTTGGGACCATTGGCATTTTTATAGCGATCAGTGCTATAAAAATGCATTGGATTACTATAAAAATGCCACTGGCAGTGAAGGGGTTAACACTAGGGGGCGGGGAAGGGGTTAAGTATGTCCCTGGGTGTGTTCTTACTGTAGGGGGGTGGCCTCACTAGGGGAAATCACTGATCTTCTGTTCATACATTGTATGAACAGAAGATCAGCATTTCCCCCCCTGACAGGACCGGGAGCTGTGTGTTTACACACACAGCTCCCAGTCCCCACTCTGTAACGAGCGATCGCGTGTGCCCGGAGGCGATCGCGCCCGCCGGGCACACGCACGGGAGTCGGGGGCGAGCGGGGGGCGCGCGCGCACCCCTGGTAGCCTGCGAGAGAGCCGACATAGTATGATGGGCTCTCGCGCAGGAGAGCCAACCTGCCGCTGTAGAATGACGGCGGCAGGTCGGCAAGTAGTTAATGATGTATAGTCTTCCTACTTTATGCTATTCTGTGGCACAAGGCAGGGGTGTTCTTTGTCACCACTCCTCTTCGCCATTGCTATTGAACCATTGGCATCCCTTCTCCGAGTGGCTTTGTATGAAATAGGTTTGGTAGGAGGAAATATGGAGGAAAAGGTAGCATTATATGCTGATGCTGTTATCCTATTTTCATCTAATCTTCGGTCCTCTGTGCCAGCGGTTATGTGCTATATGAATGAGTTTTTAGAGCTTGCTATTAATTGTGAGAAGTCTGTGCTTCTGCCGCTGGATTCACTCCCGAAGGATTTGCCATCAATTTGCCCACTACTTGTAACTACTGACAAGATTTCAAATTCAAAGTAGGGTTTGGTGTAAACTTCCTCTTTCAATAATAGGTCGCATAAATTTAATTAAGATGGCCTGGATGCCACAACTTTTATATTTTTTACATACTTCCCCAGTTTGGATCCCTTTGAAGAACTTCATTAAGATTAATAGGATATTAATATATTTGATTTGGGGAAATAAGACCCCCCCGGTATCAAACTAGATATCCTACAATATCTAAAAGAGGCTGGGGGGGTTAGCGGCCCCAAACCCTAGGATTTATTTTTTCGCTGCTCAATTGCAGCAACTAGTACAGTGGCCTCAACTGCTCCCTCATTTCGCTTAGTCTCTTTTGGTGTCCAAGGACACCAGCCGCTATTGGCCCTGAAGGGGGCATTGGGGTGCTCCTCCTTTTCTAATATACCCATCCTGGTACTTATATATAAGGTGTGAGAATCTGTTAAAAGGATAATGGGGGTTTCATTAACTGAATTTAACCCTATTTGGGGCAATGAAAGGCTACCTGAGATACTGAGATACTGACCCTCCAGGGCTTTCAGCGATGGTAACAAGCAGGAATTCTTACCCTCGTTCAACTCTATGAGAGGGGTGTACTGTAATCTTTTGATCAGTTGGTGAGGGAATTTTCTTTGAACCCTAGATGGTTCTATCAATTTTTTCAGCTACGACATGGCTTATATGCCAAATTTTCTTCTTCTCCTGTTTAGTTTCTACTGATCCCAGTGTTGGAAAGAGTGGTTTAGGCATCTGCTACCAAAGGCCTAATGTCCGCTACCCCTTGCTGTTTAATTTCCAAGTGGGGACACTAGTTCTGAGTGCCTGGGGGGGCAATGAATTCCCTTAATTTGCATAGATTTCATGGATTTTCTCTCACTTCCTGTTTGGCTATGGGGCAGGAAGTGAAGGGAAATCTCTGAATGGGATTGGGATGGTAAAAAAATAAACTGACATGGGCTATAACCCTCCCTTACTCTATCCAGAATGAAAAAAAGGTGCTTAAAGTAGAACTATAGGTATAAGTCTCTATTACAGTGTACTTCTAACAAGTTTCTTTGTCCATCTAAAGAGAAATGAGAGCGCGATATTGGTCCTACCTCTGAGGCCTCATACACACGACCGTTTTCCTTGACAGAATCCATCAAGAAACATGGTGGCAGAGCTTTTTTTGCAGAGGAAAACGGTCGTGTGTATGTTTTTCATCGAGGAAACTGTCGAGGAACTCGACGAGAAAAAAAGAGAACTGGTTCTCTTTTTCCTCAACGGGAGTCTCAATTTCCTCGTCGCGTTCCTCGTCGGGCTGGTTTTCGACGAGAAACACGTTTGTGTGTATGCTGAGAAAATCGCGCATGCTCAGAATAATGTATGAGACGGGAGCGCACCTTCGGTAAAAGTAGCGTTTGTAATGGAGATAGCACATTTGTCACGCTGTAACAGTCGAAAAAGTGCAAATTGTCTCTTACCAAACTTTTACTTAACATGCAGTAACATGAGATTGGCAAAAGCAGCCCCAAGGGTTGTGCCAGTGGAATCGAACTTCCCCTGCTGTTGTATGTGTTGTACGTCACCGCGTTTGAGAACGAGGAGATTTGGTCTTGACAGTGTGTACGCAAAGAAAGCTTGTCAAGTTTCTCCACAAGCCTGACAAGGAACTCGTCGAGGAAAACGATGTTTCATTTACGACGAGTTCCTCGGTCGTTTGTACGAGGCTTGACTGTGTCTGGGATAGGATTCTTCAGGCTCTTCCTCTTGTATCTCTTTTACCCTCTTTTAGATTAAGGGTCCTTTCACACTAGGGACCGTTCGTCCGCTCATTACAAGTCCGTTAACAGACTTGTAATGAATCCCTATGGGAACGCGTCCGTTAGCGGATGGAGCATCCGCTAGCGTCCGCGTCAGTCGGGATCCGCTTTTCCGAGCGGAAGAAACCCTATTTTTCTTCCGTTCAGCGGACCGGATGCAGACGGACAGACGGTCCGTCTGCATCCGGTCCCCCATAGGGGACAGCGGAGCAGAGACAGGGCGGTCCCTGCACTGTGTACGGGGACCGCCCTATCCGCCGACAGCTGAGCGGGGATCCCCGCGGACACACGGAGCAGACCCAGAAACGGTCCGCTCCGTGTGGAAGAGCCCTTACACAATTTTATATTTTGCACAGAGCCTATATGTAATTTACCGACCCATTCTCTTTCTGAATGAACATCGTGAGTGATCGGTAGTGTGTGTTTGAGCTTTGGGGTGCACACCCTAATGCAGGGGTCTCCAAACTTTAAAAAAAAAAGCCAGTTTATTGTCCTTCAGGCTTTAGGAGGGCTAGATTGTGGCTAGTGGGGGTAGAAATGTCCGGGGCCCGGCATCAGTAAGAATAAATATGGCCTTAGGGTTGGTGGTCAATAGGAGGAGTAGTGTCCATCTTAGTAGGAGGAATAGTATCCCATCATTGGTATCAGTGGAAGAAATAGGGCCCCATTGTTGGTGTCAGTGGGAGGAATAGTGCCCAAGGCTAGCAAAAGGCCACCTCCGGCCCTCAGGCCACAGTTTGGAGACCCCTGCCCTAATGCAATTAGGCTGTGCACACCTATGTGTGGGTGCTTTTGTTTTTGTATTTTTTTAGCTAGTGTTACATTTTTTTCTATTTTGTGTGTGTATTTGAAAGTTATTATCCTAACAATTCTTTTTTTACTTTTCATTTTGCTGTCTTTTTTTTTTTTTTTTTAGACAATAGAATAATGAGGCTAATGAGGGACTGTTTTTTTGAGAACAGATCCAGGATAGAAGATAGGACCTACTGGAAGCCTTATGATGAATTTAAAGACTATAGTAACTTTAAAAATCAACCTAATTGACTGATGCATTTCGCTCCCATGTAATCACCTTTCCTCAGTCCTACACTAAAAGATTGCAGCAACCTATTGAGATATTATTACCTGTTGTACATTATAGGATGTGCTATGAGCACTAATTAGTCCTCTTTTTTAGATACCACAGGCACTTCCAGGTTTTCAGGAGCTCTTAGGGCACCCTGCGGAAGCATATGGTAAGGGCAAGTAATCTGCAGGGCTGGGTTGTTTGAAAGTTGGGTCCTGCTCTGTGTAGTAAGTGCCCTAATAGTAACTCCTTTATATATAAAAAAAAAGCTGGAGTTGCACACAATTTAGTTTTACTATGATCAAAAATGGTTACCTTAGCCCCAACTTTCAACGACTGCCTTTTCACTGTATGTGCAGCATTATCCATGTCACCTTTGAAGGCTGAAGTTAGGGGAACACTTTGGCATCTACGTCTTGTGTGCCAAAAGACCTGGTCCCTGTACTTACTATATGCCTATGGAAGGGGCATCGATTTAACAATCCTCTTGGGTAGAACCTAATTGGTCTGTGTAAAGCACTGCAGACATACTGGTGCTATATACATAAATATAAGATGATGGTGTCTTGTATTCATAGCGAGAGTGTTCAATGTGAAAATGTTTATATAAAGAAAATCCATTATAGGTAACAATATAGAAATATGGTTACTTTTGTTTGTACTCTACAGAGATATTCAAATAGTAGTTTTAGAAAGATAAGGGGTTATTGGTGCAGTTAAATAAAGAGAAAGAACTGTTTGCTGTAGATAAGGTGTATGGATGGATAGGTGTCATGCTGTTTACATTGATAAGATAAGCTTATAACAGGTATAATGTTTTCTGCCATATCACCTAATGACTAATGGGTAGATCTTAAAGCACCAGAAAGAAAAATTTCCTTTTTAACAAGTAGCATTTAGATCAAATTTATCTTTATGTGAATTGGTATGTAAATTTACCATGTGCATGTGCAGATTATCTAGAAAGTTTGACATTTGAGCCGTTTCCTGACAATAACTGGAGTATGTATAAGCCAATATTGACTTTCCTGCTCAGTAGTTAGTGGGAAAATCGACAGTTTTTATTTACCCCAAATTTCAGTAAAAATCAGGAGATTTTGCCAAAATGTTACAATTTTGCCAAAATGGCACTGGAGTCAAATGAGAAGGCAGCTTTAAGTTTTTTTCTCTTGTTTTAAAGGATGCAACAGGCTTGTAATGTTTAATGAGGGTTACAGAAGTTTTATTTAATTTGGAATAGAGTAAGAGAGGGTTAATGCCCCTGTCAGAATTCGTATTTCCTTGTTTATTTCATCTGTTTCCCATTGGGAAGATTATCTTTCACTTTCTGTCCTATAGACGGGATCTCTCCAACATGAGGGGATCCCAGGTTGTCACCAAAACTAGTATCACCATTGGAATATGTCCAGGGTTCTAATCCCCCTCCACTCTATCCAAAACTAAAAATAAAAAGCTTTGCCTGTAGTTATCCTTTAAAGTGGTTATTAAGTCCAAATGTTTTTTCCTAAATACATTCTCTTCATTAAAGTAAAATACATCCCACTACTTGTCCTACCTCTCTCTGTCCATAAACACTTACTTACTTACTTACTTACTTACTTACTTACACTACTCCAGTGCTGTCTCTGAATTCCGCTCCACACCCTTCTCTTCCTGGTCTCACAGGTGAAACTGAGGTCAGTGGAGCCATAGGCTCCTACTGCTGTCAGTAAAACTCCTGTGATGAGGGAGTGAAGGCGTGGCTTACCAGTGCTGTGTGTGTCTATGGACACACACTGACCAGCTTGGGAGCGCACACGCATGCGGAGGGCACCTCTTAAATAGTCAGCCCAGCAGGGGCAGTGTTAAGTTTTGGTGTAATCTGAGCTAGAGACTGTTGGAGGCCCTTGAGGGTAGTCCTCTAGTCTGGGGGGTAACCTCAGACCTGGGGCTGGAGTGCTGGAAGGATCCTCTGAGCCCAAGGAGAAGTCCTGTCCACAGGCACTGGAGCAATAGTGAGGACAGCAGGAGGCAGCGAGCATGTCCAGGAGATCTCCAGGGAGAAGAAATCTGGGTGGCTAGAGAGTGAGCAGTCTGGGAGGACTGGTGAGTGGTAGTCTAGGAGTCTGAGAGGACTGTGGAAGATTAGCCAGGAGGGCTAGTGAAAGGGACAGATGCAGCCAGATGGGCTGGGATCAGTAGCCACAGGAAGGTAGCTGGACTCTGGGACTTTTTCTACACATGTGGTCCCTGCCTGCAATGGGCTTTTAATGGATCTGGCTGAGTGACTTGTCAGATCCCCCCCTAACAGTGTTCCAGCTGGGTCTGCAAGCAAGTGATGTTCTGGAGGAAGAGGAGTGTTAAAAATGGGTTGTATAAAGTTGAAGTGTCCTTGAAGAGACTTTGTTCCAGTCTAGTGGGCATTCCATAATACCCCATATCCCAATACAAGTTATTAACCACTAAATAAAAATAAAAACCAAACAAAGCTGCATGGACTGTTTTCTGTTTCAGTGAGCCTGTTGAAAATTCAGTGTGCCTGGCTGTGCAGAGTGGGGGATCCCTATTCACCAGCGGCTCCTACGAGGGCAGTGCTACATTTTAAAAGGACTGAAGTATCTCCTTTAAATCTACAGACAGCATAGATTAATAGAACATTTTTTGATCCAGTGGGTGTTTGACAGGTGACAGCTGTCCCATCTGTTCATAGTACATGCACAGTGACATCTGTCAGATAACTGCACCAAAAGTAGTCCCGAAGACCAGATCGATCAACTTGGTTACAACCAACCAGTCGGATTTCTCATGTAATTATTGCCAGCGGCTATTGCCACTAACATAATTCACTGTGTGTTCTCCTGGCGGGGATGACTCTAACCAAAGAGAACACAATTTAACATTTGCTCGTTATAGACCTGCCATTCTTAACCTGGATTCTGCGGAACCCAAGTTGTCTTCAGAGATTGCTAGGAATTCCTTGAGATGTGGCTGATGGACATCCTATATGATGGTGCTTACAAAGTTCAATAACTAAAGTTGGCTATACACACATAGATTTTTTGTTCAGGCTGCGAGCTAAAGGAAAAAAAAATGCAATGCTCCATCCATGTCAAACAACAGGGACTGAAGAATTCCCCTTCTGCCTATTGTGGCTGTCAGAATACCCGAAGAGTGACTGTTGCCGTTTGGCTGCAGTCACTGTTAAGTCAACAATTTTCCACCCAGCTCTTCTGATCCTCAGTTTGAATTTTGTTAAGTGGTGGTATTGGTAGGGCCACCCACAGATCACATTTTGGTTGAATCAGCAGGATGCAGGTGGAATTCGATCCATGTGTGGTCAGCTTAATGTAACTTAGCAAAGCCAACAGCACCAATGATCTTTCTAGCTGTCCGTAAATGTGGTATTCTGACCACCACTGTAAAAGGTTGCATTTGTCTAACTTACAAATCCCCCTGAAGAAGACCATGTGTGGTCGAAACACGTTGGGATACTCACATGGAAGTCACTTTAATGGCACACTACGTACTGTACCATATAGTTGAATATTCTATAACTGTTGACACATGTCTTAAACTGTCTGTAACCAGAGTTTACCAATTTTTAATATATCACAACCATTTGTATCTTCATTAATTTTTTTTAATACATTTCCATCTCTTTGAATGTAATACACTATGGGGGTAATCCACAAAAGGGATACGCCGGCATATCTACTGATACGCCGTCGTATCCCTGTTTCTATCTATGGAACTGATCCACAGAATCAGTTTCACATAGATAGGGAGAAGATCCGACATGTGTAAGGGACTTACACTGTTGGATCTTAGGATGCAGTACTGCAGCCGCCGCTGGGGGCATTTCTCGTCGGAATGCCGCTTCGGGTATGCAAATTAGCACTTACGGAGATCCATAAAGCTTTTACGCTTCGTTTTTTCTCCGTAAGTATTAGTTTGCCGTCGCAATATTAGGGCTGCTTTTACAAGGCCTAAACTGTTTAGGCCTTGTAAAAGTAGACCCTTCTATCCCGCGTCGCTGTCTTTTTTTTTTCAATTTTTTTTTTCCGCCGCAACTCGTATTTTTTTTTTACGCCCGTCGCGATTCTCAAAACCCGGCGCAGCGTAAAACCGCGCAAAGCACGTCGGGAAAATGACGTCGGGAGCATGCGCAGTATGTCCGGTGCGGGAGCGCGCCTAATTTAAATGGGACTCGCCCCATTAAATTAGGAACGCCTTGCGCCGGCCGGATTTAAGTTACACCGCAGAAAATTTCTAGGTAAGTGCTTTGTGGATCGGGCACTTAGGTAGAAATTTTCCGGCGGTGTAACTTAAATCCGAATATTTAAGTTACACCCGCTGGCTGTGGATTAGGCCCTATGTCGCTAAAAAAAAACCTGGGGGAACCTATCCATTTTTGTTTTCGCAACTTTTTAGGGTGTGCGGCCCTTGGACTCTCAACATGTGCGTTTTTTCCAGTCACAGCATTTTTCTAACTGACCCCCGATTAATTGATTTTAGTAAGGGTTCCTCACGACCTGAAAATTCTTTTAGGTGTTCCTTTATGGTAACAAAGGTTGAGAAACTCTGTTATAGACAATGTTGATATCTCCATATAATAATCCCTACTTTGAATTTAGCAATGTGTTATACTGTAAATGTTATAAAAATAAATAATACTTTTAATGCTAAGGCATGTCTTGTCTTCGTGTAAGATTTTATATTGTCTTTATTTTATTCAGCATGAACATTTTCCATGAAGACTTCAAAGTTGTTGATAAAATGTAGAGGAAACTCATGGTCACGGTTTACTGCTGCCTTAAACATCTTATAGCGTACCACTGCTTTCCTGTGTGTTGCTTCGAGTTTCTCTCCTACGTTATGTTTCATTATCAAGCTTTCCTGGCAACCTTTTACACACAGTTCTGTGTTATTGATGGGCATATAAGCTAGGAATCCTTGTGGCTTTTTGCATAAGACCAGTATAAACTTTGGCATTCCATGCTGTGTGGTTCCCTGGATGATAATGTGCCACCATAGCCCCTTTCGTCTGTGTCACATCGCTATAGACTGCCTTCACACTTCCTATAAACATAGGGGCCAAACCTGGAACCTCTGATTAGACTTGATTTTCGTGATGTCCCCCATATGACCTTCAGCAGGAGACCACTTGTACTTTTCGGATCAGCCCACGTAGTTAAACACTGGTTGCTATGAAAACTTTGCTTTCAAAGTGCTCAGGCAATGAGACAATTCCAAGGATTCAGGTATCAATGTTGAAAACTCCAACATAGATGAGAATGCTACACAGTGTAAATAGACACTTGAGAAGCACTTGTAGCTGTTCACATGTGATTGTTAATGTGTTCGCTGTGTCAGGTTAATGAAGATCGTATTTTAAATTGTATTTGTTGTGTAATAAAAGACCTCCTAGGTTAAGTAAGATTGTGAAATCACACAAGGTTTCACGAATAAGAGACTGTAGCTGAACTTGTTCAGGCATTGAGAAACAGAGAATTAAACCGGTATTAACCACTTGCTTACTGGGCACATATACCCCCCTCCTGCCCAGGTGAAATTTCAGCTTCCGGCACTGCGTCGCTTTAACTGACAATTGCGCAGTCGTGCGACGTGGCTCCCAAACAAAATTTACGTCCTTTTTTCCCCACAAGTAGAGCTTTCTTTTGGTGGTATTTGATCACCTCTGCGGTTTTTATGTTTTGCGCTATAAACAAAAAAAAGTGTAAATTTTGAAAAAAAAACAATATTTTTTACTTGTTGCTATAATAAATAGCCCATTTTTTTTTAAAAAAAACTATTTTTTTCTCAGTCTAGGCCGATACATATTCTTCTACATATTTTTTTATTAAAAAAAAATTGCAATAAGCGAATGGTTTGCGCAAAAGTTATAGCACTTACAAAATAGTGGACAGAATTATTATTTTTTATTTTTATTTTTTTACTAGTAATGGTGGCGATCTGCGATTTTTATCGGCACTGCGACATTATGGCAGACACATCGGACACTTTTGACACATTTTTGGCACCATTCACATATATACTGCGATCAGTGCTATAAATATGCACTGATTACTGTATAAATGTGACTGGCATTGAAGGGGTTAACACTAGGGGGTGAGGAAGGGGTTAAATGCGTGCCCTGCATAGTGTTTCTAACTGTGGGGGAAGGGGACTGACTGGGGGAGGTGACTTGATCTGTGTCCCTATGTACAAGGGACACAGATCGGTCTCCTCTCTCCCTGACAGGATGTGGATCTGTGTGTTTACACACACAGATCCACGTCCTTGTCTCTGTAACCGCCGATCGCGGGTGCCTGGCGGACATCGCGGCTGCCAGGCACGCGCATCGGCATCTCAGTGATGCGGCGGGCACACGCGCGCCCCCCAGTGGCTGGAGGCCGGAGGCCGTATATAGACGGCCTCGCGGCAATTAAGATCCACACTGCGGCCGTATAAAGTCGTACGGCTGTCAGGAAGTGGTTAAACCCAAACTTAAAAATGTACAGTAAAACATTGGTTTGAGAGCAACTTGGTTTAAGAGCGTTTTGCAAGACAAGCAAAATGTTTTAATAAATTCTGCCTTGATATACAAGCGATGTCTTGATATACAAGTAGCGTCATGTCACAACTGAGTATAAAAAAGAATAGAGGTGCCTTTAATTAAGCAATATGGTTACATTTAACCACCTCAATACAGGGCACTTTCACCCCCTTCCTGCCCAAGCCATTTTTCAGCACTGTCACGTTTCGAATGACAATTGTGCGGTCAAGCAACACTGTAACGAAATTAAATGTTTATGATTTTTTCCCAACAAATAGAGCTTTCTTTTGGCATTATTTGATCACCTCTGCGTTTTTTATTTATTGCGCTATAAACAAAAGAAGAGAGATAAGTTCGAAAAAAACACAATATTTTTTACTTTTTGCTATAATAAATATAATTTTTTTTTTAAAACACATTTTTCCTCAGTTTAGGCCGATACGTATTATTCTACATATTTTTGTAAAAAAAAATCGCAATAAGCGTATATTGATTGGTTTGTGCAAAAGTTATAGTGGCTATAAAATAGGGGATAGATTTATAGAATTTTTATTATTTATTGATTTTTTACTAGAAATGGCGGCGATCTGCAATTTTTATCGTGACTGCGATATTGCGGCGGACACATCTGACACTTTTGACACTTTTTGGGACCATTCTCATTTATACAGCGATCCGTGCTATAAAAATGCATTGATTGCTATATAAATATGACGTATAAATATGGCACGTACATCGTGTTCCCGGTGACGCGACGCACGCGTGCCCCCTAGTGGCTCATGAAGGCGCAACTTCATGTGACATCCGCCCAGAACGAGAGGCTCATCGGCCCGCCGTCAAATGACGGCGGGCGGTGGGCTAGTGGTTAATGAAGATACAACATTTAGCAACTTATTGCTACACTTAGGCCGCGTACACACGGTCGATCCAAACCGATGAGAATGGTCCGACGGGCCGTTTCCATCGGTTCACCGCTGAAGTGGCCTGACGGTCTGATGTGCGTACACACCATTAGGCATGTCTATTTCGTTTCGTTCCGGACATTCGAATGCATACGAATTCCCGAATTGTAATATTAACAAATTTACCGAATCCGAACAAACGTTTTCGAATCCAAAACCCGCGGACGAAATTTGACTCGAATTCGAAAACAAATTCTATTCGACTAGAATTCGAAAACAAATTCTATTCGAATCGAATTAGAAAACAATTCGATTCGAAAACAAATTTGAATGAAAATTGAAAGCAAATTTGAATCAAAACCTAAAAAATATAAATCGATTTCTAAAAAAGAATACAATAAAATAGAATATAAAATAATAAAACAATAGAATGAAAATCAAAGAATAGTAAAGAACAGAATGGAATTTAATAGAATGTAATCAAATACAATAGAATATGACCTGGCTTCTTCTATCTATCTTCGATCTATCTTCCATTTTATGAAATTCGAAATTCATATAGAATGAACTCAAATTCGAATAGAAAAATATTAGAAGAGTAGAATAATAAAATATATATTTTTATTCTACTCTATTCTAATATTTTTCTATTCGAATTTGAGTTCATTCTATATGAATTTCGAATTTCATAAAATGGAAGATAGATCGAAGATAGATAGAAGAAGCCAGGTCATATTCTATTGTATTTGATTACATTCTATTAAATTCCATTCTGTTCTTTACTATACTTTGATTTTCATTCTATTGTTTTATTATTTTATATTCTATTTTATTGTATTCTTTTTTAGAAATCGATTTACCGTATAACACGCACAGGCATATAACACGCACCCTAACTTTAAGAGGGAAGCTTCAGGAAAAAAACTATCCACGGCCACCTGCCAATAACACGCAGGCACGGTTTACCCTTTATTTTTAGGGTGAAAAAGTGAGTGTTATACGCCAATAAATACAGTATATTTTTAAGATTTTGATTCAAATTTGCTTTCAATTTTCATTCGAATTTGTTTTCGAATCAAATTGTTTTCGAATTCGATTCGAATAGAATTTGTTTTCGAATCCGATTGAAATATTATCGAATCCGGTCGAAATATTTTCGAATTCGACCAGATTTTTTGAAATTCGGATGAAAACGAACGAATTACGAAAACAAATTTAACACATGTAACGAATCTAACTTAACGAAATTAATTAAATAACAAATTAAAACGAAATGAAACAAAACAAATTTTTCCCTTTTGCACATGCCTACACACCATCGTTCCAAAAACCGATCGTGTCAGAACGCGGTGACGTAAAACACACGACGTGCTGAAAAAAAACAAAGTTCAATGCTTCCAAGCATGCGTCGACTTGATTCTGGCAATGCGCGGGTTTTGAACCGATGCTTTTCTGTACTAACCATCGGTTTGGACCGATCGGTCAGCGGTCCATCGGTTCGATCTTAAAGTATGTTTTAAAATTTTGGACCGAAGGACAACAGACCGATGGGCCATACACACGGTCGGTTTGGACCGATGAAACTGAACTTCGGTCCATTCTCATCGGTTTGGAACGACCGTGTGTACGCGGCCTAAGAGGTGCCTCTCTTCTCTTTTATACCCTGTAAAAAATGAGATGATTTCATACAGTAATGTAATATTTAAGATTACTGTATGTGTTATGTTTTGTGTACAGCAGAAAGGAAATGGAGGGGATAGTTTTCTCTATATGCTACCTCTCCTATCCAGGTCCTGCTGCCCCGCTGCAATCTCCTGATCCTACTGTTTCCGCTCTTCTGGCCCTCCCTCATCCCTCCTGAAACTCTTCCGGCTTCCTTCCTCTCCTGCTGGCTGTTGTGGGGAATCTTTCAGGATGGAGAGTGGGGAAGGGGGCCAGTAAATGTGTCATTTACTGTCCCCTTCCTTGTCTGAAATAACAGAGTGACAATGGCTCTGTTTTTTTTTTTTTTTTTTTTTCATCCATAACTGAGGTATAGTAAACTATACAGAGGCTTCCCGTTCATTCATAAGCATAGAAAACACTGTTATTTCTGTTCATTTATTCTGTGCTGCTAAGGGCTCCAGAGATGGAGATTGAGGGCTGTGTCCTCAATCTCCTTTCTCTGTCTCAAAGTTGAAACATTAGAGGTCCGTTTAGACCCCAGATATTTCAAAGAAGCCCCCAATGGGGTCCTAAAAAATAATAAAATTGTAAAATTGTAAAAAATAATCAAAACATAAATTAATAAAACTAAACAACTACTGGCCAAAGGAGTGAACAGGCTAAATATAACTAAAAGATAAACTGGTATTTTTCTTTTTTTTAAACCAAATTACAAATATTCTGGGCTTCTCAGTCTAAAATGTCCAGGCATATTTTTTGTACCAGCCCGGACCTGCTTCCCACTGCCGCCGATGTTCCCCACACACTGTGCCAATGTTCCACATACTGCTGCACACTGCAGGATTGGATAATGTTAGCTGGAGAAATTTAGCAGTTTCACATTTTTTTTTTTAGTAATGTCTACTGTTTTTACATTCCTTCAGGTCCTTTTGTTGTACACCTTGGCGCGTGCAGGATAAACTCCCTCAGTTCCCGGCACAGATGTCCCCAGATGACCCCCTATCCATCATAGTATGTATCCATTTTGGAGCTGATCTGTAAGTAGCAATTTTTTCCAATAGGATTGTTTTTCCCCCCTCCTTTTCCCTCCACTTTTTGATATACTACTAGACTACAATGCTTTTTGTATATAATTTACAGTTTTGCATGTTACATCTGCTCCTGAAGAAGTGGAATACAGCCCATGAAACGCGTCGAGCCCTAAGGATGTAATTTTGTATATTACCATTGTGCGTTTTCTATCAATTTTGATTTTATATATACATTTGTGTCAATCATTAAATTTACTATGTATTTCTTTTTCATTCATACGATCAGCTTTTTACCCAATATTTGTATGTGATAACATGTTATGACCCAGCTATTGATGAATTTATTTTTATTCTGTATATAAATTGTTGTAATCATGGATACATTTTTTTTAGAGTTGTTGATGAGGTTTTTTTAAGAAAAAATGTCTCTCAATATTAATGTATATAATTTCATTGTGTCATAAGTCTACCTATATGCTTATCTAACTTTGTAATATCCATACACAACTCACTTATACCAACTGTTTGTGCAAATACTTCATTTAAAGTCCCAACCTTTTTCTTTACTTATACTGTTTTAAAATATATATATTTTTTTAGGGGGGTGCAAGTAGCTAGACTTGACTAGGGTGCAAAATAGTCTAGCACTGGCCCTGTTTGTCACCAAGCATTTGGTGCATGCGTGTGAGTTGCTAGATGTGAATTGTGGGAAAGCACCAGATTTTTCCTGTACATTTTAAAGGTTTGTTGTAATAATAACAACACATACTAAATAGTTTACTTAAAATAATGATTTATGATCACTGTGAACTCTATCTATCTATCTATCTATCTATCTATCTATCTATCTATCTATCTATCTATCTATCTATCTATCTATCTATCTATCTATCTATCTATTTATCCAATCATGTGCAAGATTTTTTTTTTTTTTTTGCATGCACATGATTAGGTGCTGAGAGTCATCAGAGCCTGCCCTCATTCACTAAGCTGTGGTGAAAAATGTGAACAGCCTATAAACCTCTATCTATCTATCTATCTATCTATCTATCTATCTATCTATCTATCTATCTATCTATCTATCTATCTATCTATCTATCTATCTATCTATCATTGTATCTTTCTTTCCATCTTTCCAATCTTTCTATCTTTCTTTCTATCTATCTGCACAAAACAAGAAACACAGGAGTCAAATATTTTATGTGGTTTTATTTCCTTTGATTCGTTTGGTACGGTTACATTTATTTCAATGATTTTATTTGAAGTGTAAAAATGTATAACAAACAGCAGAGGAGAAAGAATTTTCTCCAAAAATGGAGCAGAATCCGCACAGAAGGGAAGAAAAGAAATAAGGAATTCTTTGACTTTTACTTTATTACCTCTTTAAAGCCAACTAAGCAGCTCTATATATGGCTTCTGGCCCCTAGATGTGACATTATTTCAGAGGCCTTTGTTCTTTAATTTTCCAAAAAGAGATTACTTAATTTCTTCTGGTTCTCTACAACGTCGCTCCGGGATAAGTTCCTTTTGGCAACAGGAAATGGAAACTGTGTTCATTTTTATAATTAAAGTTTTAGCCACCCCTTTGCAACAAAAATACTTTCAAATCACGTAATTGTACTTGCTTGCTGCCACAAATATTTTGGCACTCAGCCGCTACATGTTAACTACCAGCCAGAACTTCAGTCTGTCTTTGTTATAGGGGGGTTGACGATAGCTTTGCAGAGAGTTTTGCTATTCCAATAAAAACAAAAAAAAAGGAGAAAATAAATATGCATGTTGTAGCTACACACTATTTTAAAACGATTATAATCATTATTATTGATATATATATATATATATATATATATATATATATATATATATATATATATATATATATATATATATATATATATATATATATACTGTATATATATATATACTGTATATATATATTTTTTTAATCTCTAAACATAAAAAAAATCTAGAGAAAATAAAATGCATTACATCTCTGCAACAAATTCCCATTTCTAAATGTTTTATCCCTTTAGAAATACTTCAAGCACAAAAAAATACCCACTGATCTGCAAAAAAGTGTAGTTCTGTAGTCCACAGGGAGGGAGGATAACGCGACTTGGGATTTCAGTTAAGTGTGGCAGAGTGCACAGGAGGTTAGGAGCTCAATGGATTTCTGGAAGATTAACATACAGTATCTCACACAAAAGTGTGTACACCCCTCAAATTTTTGTAAATATTTTATTATATCTTTCATGTGACAACACTGAAGAAATTACACTTTGTTACAATGTAAAGTAGTGAGTGTACAGCTTGTATAACAGTGTAAGTTTACTGTCTCCTCGAAATAATTCAACACACTTAATTAATGCCTAAACCGCTGGCAACAAAAGTCAGTACACTCCCTAAGTGTAAATGTCCAAATTGGGCCCAAGTAGCCATTTTCCCTCCCCAGTGTGTCACGTGACTCGTTAGTGTTACAAGGTTTCAGGTGTAAATGGGGAGCAGGTGTGTTAAATTTGGTGTTATCGCTCTCTCATACTGGTCACTGGAAGTTCAACATGGTACCTCATGGCATATAATTATCTGAGGATCTGAAAAAAAGAATTGTTGCTCTACATAAAGATGGCCTAGGCCAGTGATGGCGAACCTTGGCACCCCAGATGTTTTGGAACTACATTTCCCATGATGCTCATGCACTCTGCAGTGTAGTTGAGCATCATGGGAAATGTAGTTCCAAAACATCTGGGGTGCCAAGGTTTGCCATCACTGGCCTAGGCTATAAGAAGATTGCCAAGACCCTGAAATTGAGCTGCAGCATGCTGGCCAAGACCATACAGCGGTTTACCTGGACAGATTACACTCAGAACAGGCCTTGCCATGGTCGACCAAAGAAGTTGTGCATGTGCTCAGCGTCATATATAGAGGCTGTGTTTGGGAAATAGACGTATGAGTGGTGGCAGAATTGCTGCAGAGGTTGAAGGGGTGGGGAGTCAGCCTGTCAGTGCTCAGACCATATGCTGCACACTGCATAAAATAGTTTGCTGAAGACAAGCAGACTAAGAACATGGATTACTGGAACCATGTCCTGTGATCTTATGAGACCAAGATAAACGTATTTGGTTCAGATGATGTCAAGTGTGTGTGGCGGTAAATAGAAGAGGCGTACAGACAAGTGTGCCTTGCCTACAGTCAAGCATGATGTCATGTCATGGAGTGTCATGGTCTGGGGAGCTACAGTTCATTTAGGGAATCATGAATGCCAACATATACTGTGACATACTGAAGCAGAGCATAATCCTCCCCCTTCGGAGACTGGACTGCAGGTCAGTATTCCAACATGATAACGCCCCCCCCCCCCAAACACACCTCCAAGATGAACACTGCCTTGCTAAAGAAGCTGAGGGTAAGGGTGATAGACTGGCCAATCATGTCTCCAGACCTAAACCCTATTGAGCATCTGTGGGACATCCTCAAATGGAAGGTGGAGGAGCGCAAGGTCTCTAACATCCACCAGCTCCATGATGTCATTATGGAGGAGTGGAAGAGGACTCCAGTGGCAACTTGTGAAGCTCTGGTGAACTCCATGCCCAAGAGGGTTAAGGTAGTGCTGGAAAATAATGGTGGCCACACAAAATATTCATAACACTTTGAGCCCAAGTTGGACATTTTCACCTAGGGGTGTGCTCACTTTTGTTGCCAGCGGTTTAGACACCAATGGCTGTGTGTTGAGTTATTTTGAGGGGACAGCACATTTACACTGTTATACAAGCTTACTGACTATTTTACATTGTAGCAAAGTGTAATTTCTTTAGTGTTGTCACATGAAAAGATATAATAAAATATTTACAAACATGTGAAGGGTGTACTCACTTTTGTGAGATACTGTATATAACATATAGTGTATTAACATAAATTTTGTGCTTACCCCCAGAAGGAACTACTGTCTCTTGGGTCCTCTGTTCCTGTGCTCACAGCTCTGAAAATATCACCACACAGTGGGGTTGATTTATTAAGTTTGGAGAGTGTGAAATCTGTTGCAGCTCTGTGAAGATTCCAATCAGCTTCCAGGTTTTATTGTCAAAGCTTAATTGAACAAGCTAAAGTTAGCAGCTGATTGGTTACCATGTACAGCTGCATCAGATTCTGAGTGCTTCAGCTTTAGAAAATCTGTCTAACACTAACGCACCTGGCTGGGTGGTGAATACTTATTGTAGATGTATATGCAGTAACCTGGCAGCAAAAGAGATGTGAATAACAGTAACAACACAACAAATATTTAAAAAAATATCAAGAAATATACTGTGAAAACAAACAATTAGCGTATTAGTAGACAGCAGACCCTCATAAACCCTATACTGGGGCATTCTTAACTAAGGAGAGTTACACATTAATAACAGTTCAGCAGTCTGTAATATACTTTCTCTTTTCTGCTAGCCAGCTTGTTGGGGCCCAACTCTTATGTCAGAGGGCTCAGGATATACATTAAAGTGATATTAACCCTCCTGGCGGTATCCCCGAGCGTGACTCGGGGTTGATTTTTTGGGCTAAAATCGGTAACCCCGAGTCACGCTCGGGGTAGCTGTGCAGAGCCTGCAGCGCGCGCTGGCTTACCTTCTCCTGGATCCAGCGATGTCACCGTGCTGTGTGAGCGAGCTGGACCTCGCTCGATTCACACAGTGCCTCTGTGTGCAGCCGATCTCCGTTCCCTGCGACGTTACGACGCACGGGGGCGGAGAACGGCACCAAATTCAAAAAAGTAAACAAACACTATACATACAGTATACTGTAATCTTATAGATTACAGTACTGTATGTAAAAAATACACACCCCCCTTGTCCCTACTGGTCTGCCCAGTGTCCTAGATGCACTTTTATATAATAAAAACCTTTCTTTCTGTCTGCAAACTGTAGATTGTCCATAGCAACCAAAAGTGTCCCTTTATGTCAAAAATGGTTTTAGATCAGCTAGAAAACAGCGATAATAAATTATAATCACTTACAGAATTGTGCGATAGCGATTTGTGGGGAAATTCATCATAAAAAAAAAAAAAAATGACAGCGACAATTCTGCAACTGAGCAAATTTCAGTGATTTTGAGTTGATTACATTATTGAATGATTTTTATTAGAATTATTTGTTATAATTATTTATAATTATTTATTATATTATAATTTATAATTTTGTTTTTAAAAAAATGTCATACCCGGGATGCCTATTAGATTCTTGTTTGGACAGATTTAAGTGAGTTATTCCTAAAAATTACAGACCTACAGTATAAAACGCCAAATTTCCTTGCAAATAATGGTACCGCTTTCAGCATGTTTTTTCTGAAAGAATCATACCGCCAGGGAGGTTAAATCCTCAGTTTTTAAGCACTTTCATTGGCGGATTTAATAACTTACTGAGTATACGCTTCTTTATCTTTTAATCCTTTCCCATGTTCTAGTTTAAGTTGGTGCCATGATCACTGTCCCAGGTTTCTTGCTTCAGGATAGCTCCTTTCTCTTATAGCATCCTATGGAGCCACCCTTGCATGCAGGGACAAGAGTTGTGTCTCCTTACACTGTAAGCATCAATAGCAACAAATAGCTTTTATAGACTAGGCTTACAAGGCACTCCCCTGCTCCTCCCCCACCTCCCTCCTCCCTTTTCCACGCTAACAGACTAACTTAAAACTGCACTATCCTCTGTTAACGCTTCCCTGTGAAGACCAGAATTTCAGGGGAGCAGCACTGATATGGCATGGGGCCAACAGCATTGAAAGTTGTAAACTGAAACTGCTGGGCTAAGAATTTCATGAATAGTTTACTGGCATACCCCACTTTTTTTTTTTTTTTTTCCACTTCAGACTCAACCTCATAGAGTGTGCGTTATATGCTCATGTTCTGCGTACCAGCCCATTGCATCTCTATATTGGTTTTGCATCATAAGTGTCGCTTCTTTTGTGTGGAAATTTACTTTTTTTTTTTTTTATAAGTATATATTATAATTATTTATTTAATATCATTCCTCATGCTTAAGAGGCGCAAAGTAATTGTGATTTCAATTATCCCCCCCCCTAGTCCATCCCTCCCCTCCCCCCTATCTCACCTTAAACAATCTCTTATATCTCTAGTTCTCTCTAATTTTCTTCTGGTATATCTTTTTAAGTATCTACCCTTAATTTTTCTGCGTAACTCCACGATTTCTTAAAAGTCCTCCATTTATCCCATTTCGTGATTTGTAGGATGTTGTTACCCTCTATAGCCTCTTTTAGTTCTTCCATTTTGTATGTTTCTTCAACCGCATCTATCCACTCCCAGATTAAGGGGCACTCCACCTCTTGCCACTTCCTTGGAATAAGTCTCTTAGCGGCATTGAGTAGATGCGGTACAAGCGTTTTCCTGTAACTCCTTATACCTTCGTCCCCCCCCGTGGAATAGGATGACCCATGGGTCCATCTTGATCTTTTTCCCCGTGATCTCTTCCACACAGGCCAAAATTTGTTCCCAATACCTCTTAATCTTAGGGCATCCCCACCAGAGGTGTGCCATATTTCCTGATGTTTTACATCCCCTCCAGCACTCTCCTGTCTGCTCTTCTTTATACTTTTTTAGCTTATCCGGAGTCATGTACCATCCGGATATGCATTTAAAACACATCTCCGCAGTACGGCTATCTACCGCTGAAGAGTGCGTCAGAGCCAACATTTTATCTATTGTGCCCCCATCCTGCTGTGTTCCCAGTTCCCTTTCCCATTTTCTAATGAATGGGGGTATGTTCTGCCCATCCATCTTCAATAGAATTCTATATAACTTTGAGGTAGTTCCTTTTGATCTTTCCGTGGAACATATTTTTTCTAATTCTGTTAACTGGTCTCCCATTCTCAGTGGTCCTGGGAGATCCTGAATAAAATGTTTAAGCTGCTGGTACCTCCATTCATTGATTTCCATTAAATTATTTTTAAATTTTAACTCTTGTAGTGTTATTATGTGACCATCCTTCATTATATCCCTTAGTTGTACAGTGTCCTGTTTAATCCAATTACCCCCCACTTGTGTTTTACCTGGTGCAAAATAATCGTTATTTTTTAGTGCTATTAAAGGTGAATTATATTCTTTTTGAGTTTTTTTATATACCTTATCCCATATTTTAAGTGCATTTTTTGTTATTTCGTGTGCGTTTTTATCTAGTGTCCTAAATTGGGGAGGGTTCCAAATTATCTTATCCAACCTCGCCTGTGCTAATTCATTTTCTAAACTTACCCACCTTTTTTCTTTGTTGGCTCTGGCCCACTCCACCACCCTTGTTATTACCACTGCGTCATAGTATCCTTTAATATCCGGTACCGCTAAACCCCCCTTTTTTTTTGGTTGTTTTAGGGTCTGGAGTGATATCCTATGTTTCTTATTTTTCCATATATAATTCATAATTAATTTTTTTAATACAGAAAATAATGTTCTCGGGAGGGCTATGGGAATCATCTGAAATTTATATAAGATTTTAGGTATAATAACCATTTTGCAATAGTTGATTCGTCCAATCCATGATATTGCTCTATTTTCCACTCTTTTTGTTTCTATCTTAATTTCATTTAATAGGGGGATGAAGTTTATTTTATACATTTTTTTAGTAGAGTTTGCTAACAATATCCCTAGGTATTTAAGTTCTTTGACCCAGGCGAAATGGTACTTCACTTTCAAGGATTGCTCTTCTAATTTACTTATATTTATACTCATAATCTCCGTTTTGGTGAGGTTTATTTTGAAATTCGTAATTTCCCCGTACTCTCTGCATAGGTTTAATAGGCTTGGGATTGATGTTTTGGGTTCATCCAAATAGAAGAGGACGTCGTCTGCAAAAGCAGAGAGTTTGTATTCCTCCTCTCCTATTTTAACCTCTTTTATTTCTTGGCAGTTCCGGATCCTGGCCAGAAGAGGCTCCAATGTGAGCACAAACAGGAGCGGCGACAGAGGGCACCCCTGACTTGTACCATTTTTCATTGAAAAAGTTTGAGATAAACTGCCATTTATCTTTATTTTGGCCGTGGGAGACACATAAAGTGCTGCAATCCAATCTATCATTCTCTGTCCAAACCCCATGTCCTTCAGGGTAAGCAACATAAATCCCCAGTCTATTCTGCATCGATCGACAGAAGTAGACCTGGGGATCCTGCCGCCCTGATTTCCTGGAGTATCAGGAGTGTTTTTACTCCATTGTCTCTTCCCTCTCTACCTTGAACAAAGCCCGTTTGGTCCGGGTGTACCAATTTTGTCATTTCCTGTCTAACTCTTCCGGCCAGTACCTTTGCGTATAATTTTATATCAGTGTTCAGAAGAGATATCGGCCTGTACCCTGAGCAGCTTCCCGTGTCTTTACCTTCCTTTGGAATAACCGTAATGGTTGCCTCTGATGCTTCTTTACTTAATTTATACTCTCTTCCAAGGCCATTAAAATACTGGCATAATTTTGGGAGAAGAATCTCCTTGTATTTTTTGTAATACATCACAGTGAAGCCGTCAGGGCCCGGGCTTTTACCGGCCTCTGTACTTGTTAGTGCTAGTTTAATTTCATTTTCTGTAATAGGCCTGTCCATCTCTCCTGCCTCCATTTGTCCAATTTTCGATATTCCTGCTTCCTTTAAAAATGTAGTGATCTTATTTTCTTTTTCCCCTTTTTGCCAGTTCTTTTGTTCTACCGAGTATAGTTTTTCATAATATAATCTAAATGTTTCTGCAATATCTTTTGTTGTATGTAAGACCTCGCCTTTTTCGTTTTTAATTTTGTCTATATAGTTCCTTGATTTCTTTTTCTGTACCATCCGAGCTAGATGTTTGCTTGTTTTATTCCCCCACCTGTATCTTTCCCTTGCTATTAAGTTAAGTTCCCTTTTTGTGTCCTGATCTAAGAGTTCTTTAAGTTCATTTCGCTTATTTACTAGGTTTAGATATAGGTTTAGTTGTTTTCCCATTTTCTTATGTTTCTGTTCAAGATTAAAGATCTCCCCCATTAGTTTTTCCCTTTTACTACTCTCCTCTTTCTTCCTCCTTGCTCCTTCAGAGATCAAGATCCCTCTTATCACCACCTTATGGGCATCCCATAGGGTTGCTTTAGAAATTCCATCTATCTTGTTTGTTTTAAAATACTCTTCTAATTCTTTTTTAACCCTCAGAAAACCTTTCTCTTTGATTATTAGATCCTCATTAAGTCTCCAGTTTTGATAGGGCTTTTGATTCCCTGAGATTTTTATGGATATGCTAATGGGGGCGTGATCCGAAATCGTCATGGTTTCTATTCTCGTCTCGACCACCATTTCCAGTATTCTATGGTCTACCAGTATGTGGTCAATCCGAGAGTAGCTCCCATGAACCGGGGAATAGAACGTGTAATCTCGTTGGCTTGGGTTAAAGATCCTCCATGTATCCACTAATTGATTTCTATATAAACTTTCCTTAACCTTTCTTAGTTGTTTGTCTTGGGTTTCTAATGTCTGGTGAGTCTTATCTACTTTCGGGTCCATACAAAAATTTAAGTCTCCTCCCAATATTAACTTTCCCCTCCTATAATCTTTTAATTTCCCTAGAATTCCCAGCAGGTATTTCATCGGGGAGGTATTTGGGGCATATATATTTACAAGGGTGTATTCCTCCCCCTCCAGGTTTCCCCTTAAAAAGAGGAATCTCCCTTCCGGGTCTGTCATTCTGTCCGTTAGAACGAACGAAAAGTGGGGTATGCCAAGGGGACTAGGCATACCCCACTTTTAAGTACACAATGGGGTTTATTTACTATCGCTGGAAAGTGAAAAATCAGGCTCACTTATGCATAGAACCCAATGAGCTTCCAGATTTTATTACCAAGCTTAATTGAGCAAGCTGGGGTTAGAAGCTCATTGGTTTCTATACAGAAGTGAGCCTGATTTTGCATTTTCCAGCGATAGTAAATAAACCCCACTGTGTACTTAAAAGTGAGGTATGCCTGTACTGGGGAATGTTTAATTTATTTTATTCAGTGAATTAGATTAAAACAAGCTTTGGGTTTAATACTACCTAAAATGTTTGGCTAGAACTTCCTTTAAATGATTTATGCACTCCTCCCATTTGCCATGGCATTACGGATGTATAAAAAAATGTAGAAACACAGATATAGAATTAATAACAAGTTACAATAGAAGCTAAAACAAAGACCAAAAAAGTCTTTGGGCAATTCATGTTCCTTCATACTAGACCCATCAAACCATGTCTTTATGGCACTGACTTTGTGCACAGGGGCACAGACATCTTGGAACATGGAACATTCTTGTTTTAGCAAAGTCAAAAGTGCAAAATTGTCTAAAATATATTTGTATGCTGTGGTACTTAAGCAGAACTACAGGCACACCACTGACAGTGATCCGACGCCTACACTGGCAGTGTCTTGGCATGCACAGCTCAATGTTCAGTCTGCAGAGGATTGCAAATAGATAGATACGTGTATCTCACTGCATATTTTTTCTGCAATAAGAAGTCTGCCTGTTCATGACCCATGTAGTCTGGATAACCCCTACTATTTACTTATACTAATACCCCATACTAAAAAATCCTCATCCCCTTACCAAACCCCCCAGTAAAGAGACGACACCTGATTTTGGAGTAAAACCCGGCCATAACAGCCATTTTATTAATTAACATAATTAACCAATTAATTATTCAAAATAATAATAATTTCCAATAAATTCAAATAATTTCAAACAACAATTTCTAAACAACAATTTTAACGGCAAACACAATCCAGCCTGTTGGTCTTTGACGGTACCCCCACCATTTTTCCATTACCACCACTACACTGCAGGACCTTTACCATACCAAGTCCTCCAACCGTAAAATATCAGAGACGCCTCCTTTCCCTCAGTGCAACCAATACCCGTATTCCAGCAGACACCATTCCACTGGAATACACAGAGGGGCCATATCACTGCTGGACCCCCCACCACTTCCGTCATATCTGTTCACTTCACCATCAAAGACCAAAGGACACCGCCACTACCACTGCTATGACGACCCAAATCCGTGATCTGAAAGAAAGAAAACAAACGGACAACACAAAGGGAGGGTGGGTGGGAAAAACTGCCTCCTTCCTCTTCACTGTGCCCCTAGCAGCTCCGCCTCTCCCTTATATAGCGCCCCTCCCCCTTAAAGAGCACAAACTTCCCCACAGTGCCACCCCTCTCTAAACCAGCCCTTAGCCCCTTCAGGTCTCCCAAACATCCTGGTCATGCCAGCCCTGAGTTATTTTCTTTTCTGTCCTTTCACTCCTGGCTTTTCTCATTGTTTTATTTTTAACATTGTGTTCCACTTTAACGATACCCTCCACTGGAAACAACAGTCAATAATTTGGAAGTGTGTCCTCATACTTTTGGCCGTATAGGTAGTTGTGGTGGTCAGGTATCCTCAAACATTTGATCAAATAAAGTATGTCATTATTTTTCAACTTTTAGCCCTTTTTAAAAAAGGTATACCATTCACATTTGGTAGATGTCCTGAAATATGTTATTCATTCAACTTTGTCCAGTTGTATTACTCATCCTAGGTAGTTAACATAAAACAATTTCCTTCTCAAACCAAAGGCTTTCTGATTTTGCTGGGAATTCTGTGGGTGGAGAATGAGATACATGCAGTTTGTGAATCACTGCCATGTCAGCTCTGCTGGTCACATAGTAGACCCCTGGACTCAACTGAAACGAAAGCCCTTTCTCGTGAATAATGTATTTTATTGTGAATATTGTAATATAAATTGAGTATAATTTATATTGTTTATGCATGGTTACTTAGACTAGGCCAGTTGTTGCACATGACAAATTGGGGTTGTACAGAAATAGGCGAAAAACGGAGAACATGCAGATAATGGGGTAGATTTACTAAAGACAAGTATGCTGTTCACTTTTCAAGGGATTGCTCACTTAGCTTAGTGAATTCTGTGAAAATCCACTTTGCAAAGAATACCCAATCATATGAAAGAAGAATTGTAAATATTTTTGCTTGCACATGATTGGATGGTGGAAGTCAGCAGAGCTTTATCTCATTCACTAAACCCTGGGGAATATTCCTTTGCAAAGCGAACAGCCTATTTGCCTTTGGCAAATCATCTCTCTAGATCTATGGTCCCCAAAAGCAACCTTTGCTTTCTTTGTATAGTTTATAGTATATTTCTGTATGACCGGTAGTTGGTAGGGAAATTGGTGGAAATAAAGAAAATTAAAGCCTGACTTAAGTCAAGGTCAGGCATACAAACTGATTTATTCATTATTGAACTACAGTAGTAAGTTCTATGAAAATACTGTTGGCTGCTCATTTCGGAAAGCCTCCCCAAACAAATTCCATACCTGCACTATGCGTTATTGATGGTGCCACACACATGAAGTCATGTGGCTCACCATGTTGAAGTATAGCTAAAGGCAAAACTTTTCTTTTAGTTTTGGATAGAGTTTTTTTTTTTTATGTCTGTGCCCCCATTAGGGAGATTCTCCCTCCTGTTTTCTGTTATCACTGAGAGTGAAGGAAACCAACACAGGAATAGAAGAGAAATCTTCCAGTGGTAGCACTGGTTTCGGTGACCCTTGTGGAAAAATGGGATTCCCCCACTTTGGAAGGATTTTCTCTCACTTCCTCCAATCTACCCAATGGTAAACACAGATGGCAAAACTTAAACTGACCTGGGGTTATAACCCTTCTTTACTCAACAAAAAATGAAAAAAGTGTTAAAATTAGCTATACTATACCAAAATAGGGTTCCGATTTAACACCTTTCACAGAACATCACCAGCTTAATCAAGACATGTGAATTTGATAGGAGTCAAAGATCTACATTAGTCACATTAGTCTACATCATGGGTCTTCAAACTATGGCCCTCCAGTTGTTCAGGAACTACAATTCCCATAATGCCTAGTCATGTCTGTGAATGTCAGAGTTTTACGATGCCTCATGTGATGTATAGTTCCGCAACAGCTGGAGGGCCATAGTTTGAGGATCCCTGGTCTACATTAGTCAAAAATATTTCATTAGGTTTCCTTAACCCCCCTGGCGGTATTCCCAAGTCTGCCTCGGGGTGAAATTTCAGGACCAAAAGCGGTAACCCCGAGCCTGACTCGGGACCGCCTCACAGAGTCCACAGGCACAAGTTACTTACCTTGTCCCTGGATCCTGCGATGCCTCCCCGCTGTGTGATTGAGCGGAGTCCTCCTCGCTCTATTCACAGTGCCGAGTGCCGCTGAGCTCCGTTCCCTGCGACGTTACGACGCATAGGGGCGGAGATCGGCGCCAAATTTAAAAAGTAAATAAACAAAATACATACAGTATACTGTAATCTTATAGATTATAGTACTGTATGTAAAAAATACACACAGCCTTTGTCCCTAGTGGTCTGCCCAGTGTCCTACATGCACTTTTATATAATAAAAACTGTTCTTTCTGCCTGGTAACTGGAGATTGTCCATAGCAACCAAAAAGTGTCCCTTTATGTCAAAAGTGGTTTTAGACCAGCTAAAAATTAGCGATAATAAATTAGAATCACTTGCAGAATTGAGCGATAGTGATTTGTGGGAAAATTCGTCAACAAAAAAATTAAAAGTAATAATTTTTATTACATTATTTGTTATAATTATTTATATTTATTTATTGTATTATAATTTATGATTTTGTGTTTCAAATTTTATTATACACGGGATGTCTACTAGACTCTTGTTTGGACAGATTTAAGTGAGTTATTTCTAAGAATTACAGGCCTACAATGTAAAACGCCAAATTTCCATGCAAAATAATGGTACCGCTTTCAGCACCTAAAATCTGAATTAATCATACCGCCAGGGAGGTTAATACTCAAAGCATCACATGTGGAATTATCATAGCTAGTTATTTTAAAACAAACTTACCGAAAATTACATAATTGGATACTCAGTCTTTTTTATATGTGACCCCCAACACAGCACCATGCTTTGTAGAGAGAACACACAGAATTTATATTAATAACCCAATGGATCCTCCACACCATCAGATCTGCCACCTTGCTTATGCATAAGGTTCAAATCACTAAGTTGCATACATTGCATTATGCATTCCTAGATGAAGGAAAGAAGGCTGGAGACATTAGGCATGGATTCTATAGAAGATGCCACAGCTACACAGCATTTTCCAAGTGGATGAACCACCACAATGTGCTACAGAATTTGTTTGCACTATACAAAATATATAGGGTGTTGGTATATAAAGAGCATATTTTATTGTCTACACACAAATATGAAATACGAACATGAAACATATGTTTATATCTCTGAATATCTTCTGAAACAAGGGCATTCATAGAACATAATGTATTCAATGAATTCATTGTCCAATTTCAATGTTCGATGTCTGGCCATTTTAATGTTCATTTAAGGTAAAATAAAGTGTAAAAAAAACTGATTTTTTATTTTCCATCTATTCATTGTGTCTTTAGGCTTCATTTCAGAGCTGGCTAATAAAGTAATTTGATGTGATGTAATTAAGCGCCAGGTCTGCACTCTTGTCATCATCAAGAGATAAAAAATGCAATGAGAAAGAGCAGAACTCGTGCCGCGTGCCTCGTCCAATACTGAAGTGTAAATTCCAAGTGTGAAGTCACATTTAAGTTTGCAGCTGGAGGGAGAAGACACTTGGGGGAACTTAATTAATTCTAGTCTGTTTATTTAGATTGGACATATCAAATTTGATGATTATATAGGTAATCATTAATTCCTTTAAGAGAGCAAAAAGAAAAAAAATTCCATTTGACGTGAAAACACAAAACTGGTGTGTTTAATTTCATAAAGACCTCTTTTGTTTTTCTTGGTGATATCTGTGCAGCTGAAAACTCAGACACTCTCAGTCATAGTCCAGTTGACAATTTTAGCAATACACACGGGACAAGCTGGTCACAGGTGACAGTTTTAGCAATACACTTGGACAAACTGGTCACAATGTGCTAGCACAAGCAATACATAGGGCTCAGGAAATGGCAAAGTCATTTCCTCTGGGCCCCAAGGCAATCTACGGAGCAGAATCCCTGACATCTCAGCATAACTATACATCTATAACATTTTGTTTATTACACAATTGTTTTTCTGTTTTCTTTTGGTATTTTATAGTATTCATGTGTTCCATAGCTTACTTACAAATTAGTCTTTACAAAAAAAAAACTCTGAAAATACAGGGTCAGCATTAAGATCCAATGCTAAAAGTAGAATCTTCACCAAATCAATTGTCACCAAATCAATCCCTTGGTGGTGTGGAGAAACTAAAAAATATAAAGGACACAGGGTGCCTCTAAGAGTATTAATAAGTCAGTAATTAATGTGGGATACAACCCCAAAACCCCAGTTCCTGGTGAACCAGACAAATTTCAATTTCGTCTATGACCAGCTTAAAGTGGAGTTCCACCCATAAATATAACATTACATCAGTAGTTTTAAAAAAATGTCATTAGTCCTTTAAGATTTTTTTTTTTTTTTTTAGATGCCTTCAAAGTGTTGTTGCTAGGCAGAATAGTTAATCTTCCCACTTCCGGCACCTAGGTGCTTAAGCTTCCTAACCTACACCGCACAGACTCCTGGGAATGTAGTGGGGGTAATTTACCAGGAGTCTGTGCACTCCCCAGTCTCGAAGAATCATGTGACTTGGACAGTACAGGTGCTGAAACCTGATCTGAAACCTATTACACTGCTTGTGCAGCACTGAGCATGTGCAAGGCTGAAATCCAGGAAGTCATACAGTCTGGTTTCATGATGCCCACACTTAAGATGGCCCCAGTCAATTTCTATTTTATAAAGTGTCTAAATGAATGAATGAATGAAAAACTTATATAGCGCGGCACATGCGAACTGAATCGCCTCTGGGCGCTTGTTGTTTGTGTCTCATGCCTTTCAGAAAAGCAGGGTTTTGATCTGCCTTCTGAAAGACAGGTGGTCTTGCTCCAACCGAATGCTGGTTGGTAAAGCATTCCAAAGCCTGGGGCCCTGGAAAGCAAACCTTCTTTCTCCTTTGGACTTGCATTTGGTTTTAGGAACCTTGACCAGATTTTGGTCGGTGGATCGCAGCATGCGATTGCAATTGTGCGGTTTGATCTTGTCGCATAGATATCTAGGAGCCTTCCTTTGGATGCACTTATGTGTCAGGCAGAGTGCTTTGAATGCAATTCTGTCTTTCACTGGCAGCCAGTGAAGGGATCTCAGTGAAGGTGAGATTGATTCCCAAGATTTTTTCCCAGTCACCAGTCTAGCGGCCGTATTCTGTACGACTTGAAGACGAGCGATTTGGTACTTGGGTAGCCCGAGGTAAAGGGCATTTGCATAGTCCAGTCTGGAATTCACGATAGTTCCCACCACGACTGCTACGTCTTCTTTGGGGATAAATGGAATTAGTCTGCGTAGAAGGCGCATCAAATGGTGCGCCCCGCTGACTACTGACCCTATTTGTGCGTCCATTGTCATGAAGGTGTCAAACGTGACTCCCAGACTTTTGACTTTGGAGCTAGGGGCAATGATTTGTCCCAGGATGGGAGATGGTGTCCAGTTTGTTGTCGGTGGTTTCTTCCGACTGGCATCGAAGATAAAGAGTTCTGTTTTAGCACTATTGAGTTTGAGATAACTCTTAGTCATCCAGTTTTCTATTGAAGAGAGACATTTCTCTAATCTGAGATGATGATCCTTTTTATGGCAGATGCGAAAATACAACTGCGTGTCGTCTGCATAAGAGTGATAAAGTAGTTCATGGCTACTGATAATATCAAAGAGAGGACGAAGATAGATATTAAACAGCACTGGTGATAGGGGGGATCCTTGGGGGACCCCACATGGCACCGTGCGTTTTTCTGACGTGAAGGATCCCAGTTTCACTGTTTGTGATCGGTTTCCAAGAAAAGAGGAGAACCATGGCAAGGTATCTTCTGAGACTCCGGCGACTTCTGTTAGTCGTCTCAGTAGCAATTTATGGTCTACTGTGTCAAAAGCTGCGCTTAGGTCCAGCAGAACCAGGAGACAGGATTCTCCTTCGTCTGCGGCCTCGAGTGCATCGTCCCATATTTTCAGTAAGGCCGTTTCTGTCCCGTGTCCGGGACGGAACCCGGATTGAAATGGATCGAGTAGGTTGTGGGTGTCCAGATGCTGTTGCAGCTGATTTACCACCACTTTCTCCATTATCTTGGACAGAGCATTTAGACCTGTTATGGGACGGCGGTGAGTTGGGTCCATAGGATCCAAATTAGGTTTTTTCAAGATCGGCAAGATTGTGCCCTCTTTCAACAGGGAAGGCACTATGCCTTCCTTAAATGACTGATTTATAAGCTGCGTGATCGGAGGCGCCAGGATGTCGGCACATTCCTTCAGTAGCTTAGTGGGAATGATGTCATTTGGTGCTGTGCTGTTGCGCAGCACACCGATGAATTTTTTTGTTGTATCAATGGAGATGGGTTCCAAAGTGAACTTAGTTGATTGTAGAGGCGTTCTGTCGTTGTTTTGCTTGAAGACGGGGCTGAGTGGAGTATTGTTTTGCTGAATACTTACCCGAATTTTTTCAATTTTGTTGATGAAGAAATCCGATAGTTCGTTGCAGAACTCTTGGGTGTCTGAAGTGGGGACTTCTAGACATCCAGGGTTCATGGTCTGGGTGACCATCCTGAAGAGTTCGCGTGGGCGATTCATTGCGCTGTTAATCACCCTGGAGAAGTGAAGTTTTTTGGCTTTGAAAATTTCCTTGTGATAACGCGTTGTTACTGCTTTGTAGAAATTGAGGTGCTCTTCTGACGGACTTCTTTTCCAGGCGGCTTCCGCCCTCCTGCGCTCTTGCTTCAATAGCGACAGCTGGTTGTTGAACCAGCTGGACTTTTTTTCCCGGCTGCGGAGTTTGCGCTTTGGTGCTGCTAAGTCGGCTGACTGTAGCAGAGCTGCATTAATGGCATCCAAAGTATCTGAGGCTGCTAGCTGGGGAGGAATAGCCCCAATTCGGTTTCCCAGGGTAGATCTGAAGAGTTCCGAGTGGAGCTTCTTGTGAGATCTAGCCCAGTGTATTGTCACCGGCTTGGGTACTTTCATGACTAATGGAGTTCTGGGGATTATGAAACTAATTGCATGGTGGTCTGTCCATGGCAAAGGTTCATTTCCCAAAATGTTTATTTTCAGATTTTGTCTGAAAATTAGGTCGAGTGTGTGACCTGAAGCATGAGTTGGTCCGCGTATAAGTTGTTGAAGTCCTAATCCTTCCAGGTGGTCGATGCAGGCATCCGCGATGGGATCCTGTGAGGAGTTAGCCCACAAATTGAAATCCCCGAGCAGCAAAAGATGATTGCTGCTAAGGGAGTAAGTGGAAATGAACTCCGTTAATGCTGAAATCAACTGCGATTTGGGCCCAGGGGGCCTATAGCAGAGGAGAATGTGAACGGTCTCCTGAGAATGAGCTTGAAGTTGAAGCGTAAGGGTTTCCATAAAAGGTAGAGGATTTTGAAGGACCGGTTTAGTGATTGCAATATGCGACTTATGAATCACCGCCAGGCCTCCTCCCCTTTGCCCTATTCTATTTTCCGTTAAGATACGATAGTTTGCTGGCACCAATTCTCCAAGAATGGTGTTGCAATCGTCCGACAGCCAACTTTCCGTAATAAAGAGGCAGTCTAGATCGTTTTGTAGTAAGAAATCATGGATTTCTGATCGGTGTTTAACTGCTGATCTAGTGTTAAGCAAAGCACAAGATATGTGCCTGAGCTGTATTGAATGATTGAAATTTTTGATGATCGATCGATGATCGAACCTCAAAAGTTGATCTGATTTTAAGGCTATTGTGGTGGCGGCAGGTATTGTAGTTGCGAATTGTCTCAGACCCCAAATGGTTTCTGCAGAGTATCGCAACTTAACCATTGTTGCCAGTCACCGAGGGCTGGAGTGCGGGCGTAAGGTGAGAGAGGATTCGAGAATCCTAGCTCAAGGGGAGTTTAGGTTTTTTTGGTCCAGAGGAAGGCAAAAAAACCCTAGGCAAGCTGGCCAATGTGCTGCGGCAGGGAAAAAAAATTCCTTCCTGATCCCTGAAGGCGATCGGCTCAAAACCCTGGATCAAAAGACTGACGGCTATGGAGGGGAAAAAGGGGGGGGGGATGCTGGGTGTCACTGCTGCTGGGGTGAACCAAAATACTGGCCGCCAGGCAAAGTACAGGACCCGGGCTGGGGGGGGCTGTCAGCTTGGTAAAAATAATATTTACCGATGAAGTTGCTGAACAGGGGGCCTCTGGGGGTGTGGTGGTTGAAAAACTAGAGCAATCTATGCTTAGGAAGTTAATAAAGAGAGAGATGAACGGCGCGCCGGTAGGCCGCGGCTGAAGCCGCGGACTTTCCTAAGGTGCGGCGGCCGCGAGAAGGAGCAGGCTGGCGCGGGGGTGAAAAAGCACCAAAAAACGCCGGAAATACACCCAGGGGGGGTGACTTGGGATCACCACAAGAGCGGGTGGCCGTGCGGGCGATGATGCCGGCGAGAGATTGTATAGAGAGCCGCAGTGTGGGGTCAGAGTGACGGCTGCCCTGATAAGGACGGCCGTCCGTGGATCCCCAGGATGTCGGGCCCTGAGAGGCAGGGTCTTACCTGCGGAGGTAAAGAGGAGTCCTTGTGGAGAGCGAGGTGCTGTTTCCTGGTTCCAGGGAGCTGTTTCAAGGAGCGTCTAGCCTAGCAGCTGCCTAGCCTCTGACTGCCAGGTCTGGGTGGAAGCAGGCTCGTATGCGGAAGGTCCGAAGCGCCCTACTCCACCGCTGACACTGACTGAACTGACTGACTGACTGACTGCTGATTGGTAAAAATGCTGTAACAACCTAACAAAATGGACCTTAGTTTACAGACTAACTTTACTAGAATACATTAAGCTTGTGTATTACAGGGGTATTTATATTCAAAAAGTGAACTCCGCTTTAAGCTACAAGTTGTCCAGAATACGGCGGCACGTCTTGTAACAGGAAAAAAAACTGGGAATCAATCTCTCCCTCCTTGAGATCCCTTCACTGGTTACCAGTAAAAGACAGAATAACATTTAAGGCACTATGCCTAACACACAAATGTGTACAAGGCAGTGCCCCCCAATATCAATGTAAGAAATTTAAATCTCACAACCCGATCGCGTTCTCCGTTCTACCAAAGAAAATCTACTCAAGATACCTAAGGCCCGATACAAGTCCAAAGGAGAACAAAGATTTGCCATCCAAGGACCTAAACTATGGAACGCTTTACCAACCAGCATGCGAACGGAAGTGAATCACCTGGTCTTCAGAAAAAAACCTCAAAACCCATCTATTCTGAAGGCAACGTTTAGGAGAAAATGGATACCAAGCGCCCTGAGGCGATTCAGTTTGCATGTGCTGCGCTATATAAGTTTTTCATTCATTCATTCAAGCTGCAATATAATACATTTTTGGGGGTTTAATACCGCTTTAATATCACAGAAATGTACAATGCTCACCTCATTAATTGGCTGGGAAACCACAATGTTGTATAACACAGAAAACCAGCATGAACTTCATTCTCTCAAATAAATGAACATCAAGTTGCTGTTTAAGTACAATAGCTTCCAAATTAATGCTGAAAGTGCACCCACATGGAAGGTCTCATGTGGGTAACATACTAGCCAAGGCAACAACAGTAATAGTGCTTAGGAAGATGGATTGTCACATGGCTGGGAGAACCAAAGGAACTTATTCCAACCAAGAAATTCAAATTGAATAAAAAAAGACCTTTAAAAAACTCTACATGTGTCAGAGCAACCATTGCTCCCATTCCAGGAGTCTCTTCAGCTATTTTATAGACTGTACAGCATTTTTTTTCCAAAAAGATTTTATTCAAATTTTTCCAATAAACATACAGCTGCATACAGTAAATTGGTATACAGGTTCCACATATGACAATCCAGACAGAGGCTTACAGATTGCAGGCATCGAAATTGTCTAGAAAATAATCAAGCTCCATAAGACACATACCGGTATATACACTACAAACAGTGGGGTTGATTTACTAAAGGAAAATCCACTTTGCACTACAAGTGCACTTGAAAGTTCACTTGTAAGTGCAGTTGCTGCAGATCGCTGTAGATCTGAGTGGAAGCTCTGCTGATTTTATCATCCAATCATGTGCAAGCTAAAATGCTGTTTTTTTTTTCCTTGCATGTCCCCTTCAGATCTACAGCGACTGCACTTGTAGTGCAAAGTGGATTTTCCTTTCGTAAATAACCCCCAATGTGTAAGGCTCAAGTGTACATTGTCCTCTCTACTAATCACATGTTTTAGACCAAGTTGGTCTACGATCATTCCCGGCACCTCTCCGAGCCACCAGAGGGGGCCTATTTGTCAGAGCCCTGCATTTCCCAATTGCTCCTCCTTGAGACGGCAACCTGGAGATCAGGACCAGCTAAACCAGTCAGTCCCAAACTCCATGTCCCCTACATACAAGGACACAGATAACCTAGAAGAGAAAAGAGCAGAAAGAGTAAGAGGGGGAAGGTAGAGGAGGAAGGGCAAGGACAAAATAAGGGGGGGGGCAGACAGGGGGGGTTGGGGTCTCACCTGCTACTCCCTCCATCCACTTTCTCCTATCTACAGAAACAACTAGGAAAATGAATACAGGACTTTAAATGAGGCCTCTCTGTTCTTGAAGGTAAATGTATAGATCATGACTGTAGATGGATATATTGACCCAACCCCCAGTGGACAATCCACATGGCCATGATATAATTGATTAATGGTTTGATAATTTTAGAAGATTTGATAAATAAGTATAATATAGAATGCATCATATAAAAATACATAATTCATAGGGTTTACAAAGAAAACCATGATTAATAATAATAACATATTTAATAATAAATCTAAAATGAGCATGATTAGTACGGAGAACATTAATACATATAATAAACATATATATATATATATATATATATATATATATATATATATATATATATATATATATATATATATCAATTATACACGATTGTCATAAAAAATATATAAACAATACATGATATAAGGATAAAAATGTATACAAATAATGAGAAATTCATGATGGCAAATAAGCTATTGCTTGGCACCCTTGAGTATGGACTCTACGCGTTTTGTGGCGTTTAAAGCCACTCATCAGGAGTAGGATGCTATAAGGTAAATGAATATTTTTTTTTTTTTCTCTTCTTTTTTTTTTTTGTTTTGTTTATTTCTGTTTTGGGGATGCTTTTGATGTGTGGAACAAACGGGCGGGGGTGTGAAGGGGGTAGGGAATATAGAAGGATTAAGGATCAGAAGGGAGCATAAACCAGGACTCCGTGGACTCCCGGAGAGGATTAGCCACTAATTAGAAGTTGCGAGGAGAAATATATATGTGTAACTTTATGTTTAAGTTATGAACAGGCTAAATGTAATGTTAATTTCGAATAATTCTGATCCTAAACAAAAAGAAAAATAAAGTATATAAATATGAAAAAAAAAATGAATAAATGGGCAAATGTCTGATATCATATGCTTTCCATCTAAAAGACAAGAGGCACATTTTAGCAACGAATACTTTACCTATGGAGGTAACTCATAGGTATGACTCTGCGGTTCCTAGGATAGATTGGAGATGGTTCGGGATTAGTGCTCTCGTCCGGGGTTGAGGTGGAAGACCCCCTCCCTTTGGCTATAACTCCATAGTCCTCCCAGGGGGATAGGGTGGACTGGGTCGGAGAACCATAGGGCCCCACAGCCAGGAATAGGAGCCAGGTGGCCACAGCTTGACTTCAGGGTTGGAGGATTATATCCCTGGGACATGGTAGTGCAGCTGTGAGTGAGTAAAGTGAAATGAATATACAGCAACCAATGTACTAAAATCATTTAAAAAAGTGTAAAAAAAGGAGGGGTCAGACAAATCAAACAAATAAGGGGGGAAAGAAAGAAGGGGGAATGAAAGAGTGGTAAAAGAGAAGAGAGGGAAGGACAGGTAGGAAGGGAAGAGGAAGAAAGGTGGGGGGAAAAGAGGAAAGGGAGGAGGGGAATAATGGGGGGGACGGGGGAAAGGAAGGAGGGGGGAAACAAGGAAGGAGAAGAGGAGACAAGGAGGTGATTATTTGAAAAAATATATGTGAATGTACCGATGTAGGAGCATGGAATGCATGCTGTGAATTGACAAGATAGCAGGTGTGTGAGATAAAAAGTGTGTGTGTTGGTTTGAATGTGATGAATTGATATGCACACATCTAGCAATAGCGTAAAATAGAGATAATAACCTAGAAACCTAAATCGAAACCTAAATCTAGTTTTTTATTTATACTTCTGTGCCTGCAGGGCTAGCACATTGACACTCTATTGATAGATGTGTGCATATCAATTCATCACATTCAAACGAACACACACACTTTTTATCTTTTAAAATGATCAAACCATTCATCAATTATATCATGGCCATGTGGATTGTCCACCGGGGTTTGGGTGATTATATCCATCTACAGTCATGATCAAAGAGTCTATACATTTACCTTCAAGAACAGAGAGGCCTCATATCAAGTCCCGTATTCCTTTTTCCTCTTTTTTTTTCTGTAGATAGGAGAAAGTGGATGGAGGGGGTTAGACCCCACCCCCCCCCGTCTGTCCCCCCCTGACCTCTGTTGTATTTGGGTACTAAAATATCACTCCCTGGTTTTTAGCCTTCTCCTATCTAGATCTACAGGGTCTTCCGGGATCCCGGGGTAGAGTATTGCATTATTCTTGTTATCAACTGGCTCCACAATAAAAGTGCAAACACACTTATGGGCCACTGATCCAATTAATCTACTATATGGTATATCTACTACAATTATAGGAACAACTCAAAGCTTGAAAACTGGACTCAGGATTCCATGAATGCAAGGAAAGCTTGCCTCATCCCCCTTCCCAGGGCCATGGGACCAGAAAAAGTTTCTACCTTCTACATAAGTTATTTCTATGAGTGGGAAGGGGCAGTGTTGGGGCATGCCACTGACTTTTTTCTCACAGAGAAGAAACATACATATGATGTATTAGTGGTTGCATATGGCCTATAGCCATAAAGAAGGCCATAAGGAAGGTGCTCAAACCTTGTTCATGTCAGCCAAAGTATATGACTATGGGGGCTAGCTTATAACGTACGGATTAGGGCTAGCCAGAAGGACTACATTTGTAGAAGGACATTTCAGCTCCACCTTTAAAGTGAATAAAAGTCATGTCAGTCAAAACAATTTTACACGTTGTACCATGCTTACCTATTGGTTGCTCCTGAACCTAAGAACCTATTACACTGTGAGTTAAGGGCTCTGTGGTGACATCATCTCAGGGTCCATGACACCCGTCACTCACAGGATGTCAATCAGTCTGATAGACTAAGGACATCTAGTGACTGAATGAACTTTTGTGTAATGAAGCTAGGGCACAAAAAAAAAAGATTGTAAGGGATGCTAAGTGTTTTATTGTGAACTATGTCACAATTAAAACATGGGAACAATTCGACAGACTGGTTATACAGAAGTCAGTCGGTAGATTGAACTCTGTACAATTAGCCTGTCCATAAACAGATCTAAATTTGGCTGGTCCTGCTGAACCAGACAAATTTCCATCCATATATGGCTGGCTTTACTATAATCATTAGTCTCATCTAGTGGTCAAAATGTGGCACATTGTACTGAAATGCCTCAATGAGAAAACATACCACACGTTGGCCACTATATGGAGCTCAGCTGACAATTATAGGAAGTATTAGAGAAAATGCAAGAAAAATTTGCACAGCCTGGACGAATGCTTGTGGCATTCGTCCAAAGAATGTTTTATAAATAGACCCCCTAGTGTTTAAAGAAAAAAAACATAGTGCCATTTGAGTCCTGTGATTCCTTTCAACCAATAAATGCCCTTAATATTTCAAGTTGATTTAGCCTCACACCCAGGACACCAGGACAGAAAGTAGAGAAAAATCGAGCCACCGGGGCTACAGAGACCTATATAAACGTACATGTCCTCTATCAAAAATGTAAAAAATATATATATACTTTAACAGTGTAGAGTCATTTTTTTTAAAGATTTTACATTATTCATTTTAGAAAAGTCAGTGTATAAACAGTTAAACTTATAGAAAATGTAAGACAAAATCACTTTCCCTGTGTCAGAGTGGCAGATATCACAAGCCCGCTGCATGACACAGCTGAGGTACAATAAAACGTAAACACAAATATCTAAGAGTGGTTTTGGCAACATGGACACCTTTCCCAGGTGCTCAAACATCAAGAACAAGCAGGAGAAAATAAAAGAAAAACGAGCCTTAAATGAAAAGCCCAGTGAGATTTGCCTTTCAATGTACCCTGATGAAAGAAGCTTCAACACACCAATCCTTTCGGAAGCTGGTAGAACTCTTGCCTCATGCGCCCAGTAAACAGATGGTGTTGAGGCCATTGTCCTGGCAGCATTCCACACTTTTACCTTACTGCCTTTAACAAAGAGAGAATGTCTTCCACTCTCTTATCTGTAGCAGCTCCAGAGCATGACCCTGTCTGGATTAGAGAGGAAGAAATTCTTACAATCCCCCTCACCTTTGGTTTGCTCTATTAACCCCTCAACCTACGAGTTCACGGCATGAATGTCCACCATGATTCATACATTTTTCCCACCATTGGCTTTTATAGGACTTAAGGATTTTTTTCCTCTTGGAAAAACACAAAACAATGTTTTCTACTAAGCTTGCAAACATTCGTTTAAAAGGGAAATGTGTTTTGCTAAAGCCTTAACAAGCGCATTTTTTTGTGTTGAAGCGCGCTGCGTTATGCAGTCTAGGAATTTTTAAATAGGCTGTTGCCATACCCCAGGGCATGAAAAATAGGTCCCGTGCCATTTTTAACACTGCAAGGCAGTGTAACCTCTGTGCATTGCGGTGTGGTGAATTATAGAATGCTGTATATTTGACAAATCACTTCTGTTGGTGCACATGCATGTAGACAAGAACGTGGCTGCAAAGAGACTGGAAGAGATCTGCAACACTGAAATGAAAAATAGGATGAAAAAAATACAAAAACAGTATTTTACACTCTTGTGTATCAGTTTTATATATAGCTATGTATATATTACAGATATACTGTATATCTATCTATCTATCTATCTATCTATCTATCTATCTATCTATCTATCTATCTATCTATCTATCTATCTATCTATCTATCTATCTATCTATCTATCTATCTATCTATCTATCCATCTATTTCTCTATCTATCTATCTATCTATCTATCTATCTATCTATCTATCTATCTATCTATCTATCTATCTGTCTGCCTATATATATATATATATATATATATATATATATATATATATATATACTGTATATATCTATAGATATATATATCTATTGATATATATATATATATATATATATATATATATATATATATATATATATATATATATATATATATATATACTGCAGCCCCCTTTCACATCACAGTCCTCACTTCCCCCTCTACCCTTTCACATTAGTGTCTTTGCCCCCCTTCACATTAGAGTTCTTAGTCACACCCCTCTTTCATAATCCTCAGTCTACCCCTCCTCACATCAAAATCCTCAGTCAACCCCATTCTTTTTACATGAAAGTCCTCAGCAAACCCCCCCCCCCTTTTACATCACAGTCTCAAAGTGGTTCTTAAGATAAAAAAAAAAAAAAAAACTTCTGTGTGCAGCAGCCATCTCAGCCCCCCATAATACTTACCTGAGCCCCATCCCGATGGCTTCTGCTGCTGTCAATCAGTCAGTGAGCCAATAAGGAGAGAGAGGGGGCAGTGAATGAACACACAGAGCAGTAGCTCTGCTTGGGTGCCTCCATAGCAAGCTGCTTGCTGTGGGGGCACTTGGCAGGAGGGAGAGGCAGGAGAGCTAGTGAGGGACCCCAGAAGAGGAGAATACGGGCTGTTATGAGCAAAACCACTGCACCGAGCAGGTAAGTATAACATGTTTGTTATTTTTAAACAAAAAAAAAACGAGACTTTAGTATCACTTTAAGTTCCTCCCTTCTTCCCTTCTTTTCCCTTTGTCAACAGACGTCAATGGGAGTGCCTGAAAAATGTGTGTAACACATGTTTTTCACAAATGTTGTGCCTATTAACCATTTTCTTCTCCTAGTAACTCATTTTCTATTGGCCAAAACAAAAACCTTCAGGCCTTGTCCATTGATCTGCGTTTCTGTGCACCCCACCTACTCCACAATATGCTGTTCAGTCTGAGAAGTAACCTTAGTAATAGATTGTTACATTCGCGACGCCGCAGTAGATCTGCGCGAGGCGGTCAGGAAACCGGTTAAAGTGCCTCCACTCTGGATGTAGGAGCACAGGGGGCACATTTGGACAGCAGCATTGTCAATCTGGAGGGAGGGGAGTGTTAGATGTACTAGCAGATTTGTGTTTAAATTATTTTTATTGAACTTTTATACAAATATAAAACCTTACATACTTTTACAAAAGCAGATGTACAAATCAATCAAAAAACACAAAACATTAAAAAAAAAAAGCATAAATACAGGAATGGATCTATCCTATAGTATATACTCCTCTTAAATTTTCCAGGGCTATCTGAAAAAATGGAGAATGGGACTTCCCCCCCAATCTTCCTCCCTCCCAAATCACCCACCCCCAAGAGGAAGAAAAAAACAGGGGGGGTGACTCTCCTAACTCCCTACAATCAAATTGTTTCTTATTGTGTGAATATTATTACCATCAGTGTAAATACATCTGCGACCCTCTCAATTCTGTTTTATTTTGGTGAGGAAGGGAGAGAATCTCGTCCCTCTCCCCCCATTACAATCCCCCCAAAATAAAGAAAAAAATTAATAAAATTAAATGTTTAGTTTTTAACATCCACACCAAACCCCCCTCCCCCACCCCATACTAGCAGATTTGGATAAACTAAAATATTGAAGCTGAATTCTTGCTCACACTGCAGTTACACAAACAGTTGCTTCAAAAGTTTTTTCCTTTCGGGATAACATTTTGCATAAATAAATAAAAACGAATCATTGTAATCACCACGTCAGTGGTAGGTAAATGGTCTGTCTCAACACTGTAACTTGCTACATTTTCTGGACAGCTTGTTCTTTTTAAAAACAACAGACTTACAGATCACCAAGTGAAATAAAAGAAAGAAAGCCTTCAAAAACGAAAACGAATGCAGCTATCACATATAAGAATTGCAACTGCAATATAATAAATGGTTGCTTTTGGGTTTAATATCGCTTTAAGATAAAATGCATTGGGGTGAAAATAGTGTACTTTGCAGTTGGAGTTGCTCCAGAGCTTAGTAAATGAGGTATCCAATCACATGCAAGGAAAATTTAAAAAACGCAATTTTTGATTGCATGATGTAAGTCAGCAGAGCTTCCCCTCATTTACTAACCTCTGGAGCAACTTCACTCGCACAAACTGTTTGCCTTTAGTAAATAACCCCCATTGAGCGTTTAGTACTATTTCAATACTAGATCTATGGTGAGGGGCAAGTTATGGTTAAGTTTAGACCCAACAAAGTTGGGTAAGGGTTGTAGGGATGGGGGTAGAGATAGGGTTGAGTATTAGGATTAGGTTAAATATTAAAGCGTAGACTACAAGTCAGTAAATTCCATTTGTTTGCAGTGTCAAACACCCTGCACCGAAATCTGCAAGGCTGAGCTTTTGGCACTGAATGGTAACATCCTGCTTTCTTCGAACGTTCCATAAAAGCCTGCCAGAAGGATTAGGGCTGCCTCTTTTAATGATGTGGCATCATAAAGCCTTCCCCCACCACACGTACATTGTGCTGCTGTCTAGCACCTGAGGATGTTACCTGTCATCACCAGGAAGAGAATAAGAAACTGTTGGTTTTTACCGGGTGATGCTTGGCATCATTGGGCAGCTGAGTATCACAAGAGGTTTTTCACCTTAAGGCATAGAATGCCTTAAGGTGAAAAACCTTGAGGGTTTACAACCGCTTTAAACCAAAACTTTAAAAATGCCTAATTCATTTAAATAGCATGCCTGGAGGGTGCCCTAATCCTGCCTGTGAAGGGGTGCATCTATTTGATGTACAGAAAAGGCTGCAGCAGCACTGACATATGACACACCGCTACACAGATCTTGGTAAAGAGCCTCTGACGAAGACTCTTTACCACGTGATCAGCCATGTCCAATCACGGCTGATCACGTTGTAAACAGGAAGAGCCGTTGATCAGCTTTCCCTCCCTTGCATCTGACAGGGGGGGGGGGTCGGCTTTTCCTCACTTGCGTCTGTCGGCTGCTCTCCTGACAGGGGGGATCTGTGTCATTGTTTATCAGCACAGCCCCCCTTCGGATGCCTACCCAGAACCACCAGGATGCCGCCAGAACCACCAGGGATGGCCACCACACTGAACCACCAGGTATGCCACCGGAGACAACCAGGGAAATTCCAATCAGTGCCCAGGCAACTGCCAATCAGTGCCCATCCCCAATGCCTGCCAGTGCCATCAGTGATACCTATCAGTGCCATCTATCAGTACTGCATATCAGTGCCCATCAGTGCCACGTATCACTGCCCATCAGTGCCACCTATCAGTGCCCAGCAGTGCCACCTATCAGTGCCACCCATAAGTATCCATCAGTGCAGCCTTTCAGTGCCCATCAGTGCCCACCAGTGCCACCCATGTGTGCCCATCAGTGCTGCCTATTAATGCCCATTAGTGCTGAATATCAGTCCATCAGTGCTATGCTATACTTGTAAATTTTACTAGGAACTAATGGGTTTGGACTTTTTTTTTTGTTTACAAACATTTTTTATTATGGAAAAAGGTCAAAGTACATAAAACATTACAATGTAGGTACATGTATGCATACAAAAATCTTTAACTGTGAACATTGTACAGAGAAAGGGAAAAACATGAAGGTGTTAGTAGACATTTATTCTAAACCAGAAAGGTGGCATCCCAGAGATTTCATTTTTTTTGGAAGAGGGGCATAGAGTCATATAATGTATGGTGAATTCTCTCAGAAAGTTTGATGTTCATCACAAGGATTTGAGGCCAAGGTACCGACGTGGAGCGTCAATTAAATGCTATGGCCCAATGAATGGAGCTGAGGAATGTATGGATCAGCCTTGAGCTGGATGTCGGGATATCTTGTATAGAGGAGAACAGAAGACATATCTGGGGTGTGAGAGGAATCTTTTTTCCGGAGATTTTATCTATAACAATACTGGCCTTGTGCCAAGTGTCCTGGCACACAATAGGTATAGTAAAACACTAAGGGTTTTTTATTGTAAAAATATCATATAAAAACAGTTATACATATAAAATCTAAAATTTCAATATTATAACTGGTCCACATAGGTTATCACAATATTTGTGGTAAAATACACTTTGCTTATACAAACTCAGTGAGTACAGTAGAAACAATCAAGGATGCGACTGTAAGGTAGATAACCAAAAAGTGGGTCCAGAGGTAAAGGAGGATTTGCTCTACATGTTACGCGTTGTTGAAACGCTTCCCCAGGAGCATAAACATATGAATCTATTAAAAATATATACAAACAGGTAAGTATGTTATACTTACCTACTCTGTGCAGTGATTTTGCACAGAGCAGCCCGGATCCTCTTCATTTTCGTTCCTCCAACAGCGGTCCTGGCTCCTCCCCCTTGCCTACTGCCCACAATAGCAAGCCACTCACTATGGGGGCATTTGAGCAGGCTCGCTCCCGAGCAGAACTCATGTGAATGGACACATGGAGCATGGCTTGGCTACACCTCCGCTCTCTCTGACATTGCCTCACTGGCTGTGATTGACAGCAGCAGGAGAAAATGGATCCTGCTGCTGTGTGAGCAGATGGGGGGGGGACTGGGGGGTCAGTTGCACCCAGAAGGTTTCTTAGCTTAATGCATAGACTGCATTAAGGTAACTTACTGTTACTTTGCACAGCTACACCAGATTTGCTGTGCCCTAGTTTTAGCAAATCCGCTCCTTAGGGTCTGGAACAGATTTTAAGGGGGACTCCATGCAAGAAATAAAAAAGTGCAAAGTCCCCCTAAAAATCCATACCAGACCTTTGAGACCCATGCAAGAAAGAAGGGAGTTGTGGGTCTCTTGGCCCCCAGATACCAGATCCAAAATACCAATGCAATATAATTGCAACATAGAAATAAAGACACCCAAATATTTGGCAAGTGCTTTATAAAAAAAAAAGAAATCTGACAAATTGGCGCACACAATCAATCCCAACAGTACCCATAGCTCCCTAAGCTGTCATCAGCTATTAAAGGGGAGGGGATTGTGGTATGATCATTGCCAAATATGGCCATTGACATATTTGCTTCATCTAATTGCCCAAATATATCCAGTGGCCATAGTTGGACAGTGATGTCATTGCTATCCCCTCCCCTTTGTGATTGTAAAGATCTCCTTTTCATTCAGTTTAAAACAGAAATTAAAGGCAAAAAATGTGTGCATAGATATGTTTTCTCTTTTTTATAAGTGATCACATGCCCTCTGTTCTCAGCTGCATAAGAGCTGGGGGAGGAGAAGCAACAGTACACTGAGCTTCCCGGGTAATGGCTGGGCAGCCGGGGCTGAATTCCCAGCACAGCTAAAGAACTGACCATTGTGTGCTCTCTTGCTTAGTGGGATCAGGATACATTCTTATACAAGTACATAGTACAGCAGGCACATTACAGGAATATGAAGTGTTGGGGTAACAAAAGCTTTAAGTAGAGGGGATTCCCAGTAGCGCCAGTGGTTCCTAGATATATCCCAGGTACAGGCACCTGCGGCAGGAAGCTGTCATAGATGGAAGCTGTAGAAATACAGTTTCCGTATATAATTTTCAGCTCCCACTGAACAGGAGGCCGAACGGTCAAAAGTTTGGATGGTTGTCCAAACGCCCGAACACCCAAAGTTCGGTCCCAACCTAGGTTGAGATCGAACCGTTAACTCATCCCTAATTCCAACATATGTAGTTAAAGCATCTATGGTCAAAAAGTAAAATTACATATTCACTTCCACACTGTATTTCAATTATTTCAAGCTTACTCCTATTAATCTGAATGATCTTGAAGTTAGTAAACTTACATACTTTGTGAAGATCCCCCACGCATTTACTTTACTTTCTTGAATTCTGTGAGACGTAGTCACTATGTCCTGTGAGTAGGCACTGCTGTGTCACACATTTCACAGAGCCTGCATTCTGAACCACAGAGGTGCTGAAAGGATGAATTTTAGGAGGCGGAGTGAGTACAGAAATCACTTATTGCATGCAACAAGGTACCATGAGATATGTAGTCCTTATAAATTGATAGTAACAACAGAGGAGAAGCTGCAAAGCATGCAGGGAATCTAGGAGGTTGTCAAAAGAGCTAACCAGCAGACAGACAGAACTCAGCACATTGAAATCTGGAGATAAATTAAAAAAACATTCTTTATGTATACCCCAATTTTTTTTTTTTTTTTTTAAGTTATTAGATTGGAATCATGTATTGTAAAATCCATACTAATAATAGTATTAAAATCATTGATAGCAATATTGGAAATCTGAAGAAAGCCCCACCTTCAAAAAAATGGGATACAGCCAGTACATATTTTATCACATTAGAAAAACAATACTATGTTTTCAAGAAAAAGTTAAACTATATGATATGGCAATGACCACCTTGATTTGACCATATAGGAAGGAAAGTAATATAACCATAATTAGGGCTCTTTCACACGGGCGGCCCGGCCGTTCAGGTCCGCCTGCCAGTTTTTTAGGCGGACCTGAACGGGCGCTCCCTGCTCCTCTATGGAGCCGCGGATGTCAGCGGTGACATGCCCGCTGACATCCGACCCGCTCTGATCCGCCAAAGTGTGACGGAGGAAAAACAGACGGTCCGTGTTCATCCGATCCCCTCATAGGGGAAAGCGGAGAAAAGACAGGGCGGTCCCTGTACAGTGTGCAGGGACCGCCCTGTCATCCGCTGGCTCAGCGGGGATTAACGGAGCGATCCCCCATTACTGATCCGCCCCGTGTGAAAGGGGCCTTACTGTATTATTTTAAAAATTCCCTTACAATGTATACATTTAGCAAATTCTCAAGATGTAAATATATAATAGTTATTTTTGTCCACTTAGCTTTTATATATTTAGTATAATATGGTTGCAAAGAGCTTTGTTCTTTTCTCCTTGTATTTTATTAATTTTTTTTGAAAATCATTATACAGCAGTGCAGTGTTTCACGGCATGTAGTAACTACAGACAATAGATATTTTGTAAAAAGTGTATATTTATTTATTAAATGATGTTAAATTATATTTGCTTAAAGGGGTTTTCCACCCATTTTGTAAGTTTATTAAAAGTCAGCAGCTACAAAAAGTGTAGCTGCTGGCTTTTAATAAACCGACACTTACCTGCTCCACGGCTCCAGCGACGCGCCAAACGGGGCTCCGCTCCTCGCCCCCCCTCTTCATGCTCAGTGTGGGCACCCGGCCGTGACAGCTTTCGGCTTCACGGCCGGGCACCCACTGCGCATGCGCGAGCCGTCTGATTGGACAGGCGATCGCCGAGGACCTGTGACGTGTCCTGGGCGATCGCCTACAGCAGCCCCTTCCTGTAGGTGATTAAGCTTAATCGCCTAGGCAATTAGGCTTAATCGTCTACCCGGAAGGAGGAAGTGGGACAGGAAGTCCCACTCCTCCTGAAGCCCCCACTCCCCCCCAAAAAAATTACATGCCAAATGTGGCATGTAAGGGGGAGAGGAGTGGGTTAAGAGGAAGTTCCAAATTTGGGTGGAACTCCTCTTTAAGTTCACACAGATATGACATCCATTATGATGTCCTTAAAAATGCATTAGCAGAGATACTGCATCTATAGTGGCTGTATCCATCCAACATTCTTTAAATGTAAAGTACAGAAGCCTGAGGCTCAGCATGATAGGAAGCCAGGTAACTAGCATTTTTAGAGAAAGTTCAGCAATGGCAACGCACATATTTCTCTTATTTTTGTCCATTTTGTCTTTATATATCCAGTAGAATATGGTTGCAACGAGCTCTGTTCATTTCTCCTTGTGTTTTATTTGACTTGTTTACCTTCTGTTAAAAAAATGATTATACAGCAGGTGCAGTATTACACGGCATGTAGTAACTACAGACAATAGATATTTTGTAAAATGTTTACTTATTTATTAAATGATGTTAAAGGGGTTGTAAAGGGAATTTTTTTTTTTCATAATAAGCATCCTTTACCTGCAGACATTCCTCTTTTCACTTCCTCATTGTTCGTTTTTGCTCAGAAGTTGCTCTATTTCTTCTCTGTTCTGTTCACTTCCTGCTTGTCTGATTGTTACTCACCACCTTGACGGGAGGGTTTACTGCGGTGGTCAGTGACGTGCACGCCCCCTCCTGGGAACTACATCTGTGCGGCAGGACGCTCTCTACGTGTTAGAGACTTCAAGGAGGTGTGAATTACTGGGCGTGCCGCAGTTCATACTGGGAGATGTAGTTCTTGCATGAACCAGTGCCTCAAACCAGGAAGTGAATGAGAGAACAGAAACTAGAATGCCGGAGGTGATATAGATGAAGGAATTTAATAGGTATTTACTTGTTTTTTAACAGAATCATTACACTATTCTGTCTGTCTACCTTGCAGACATTAATATTAGGCAATTTTTTTTTATCCTTTAGTGACCCTTTAAATTATATTTGCTTAAGTTCACAAAGATATGACATCCATTATGATGTCCTTAAAAATGCATTAGCAGAGATACTGCATCTATAGCGGCTGTATCCATCCAACATTCTTTAAATGTAAAGTACAGAAGCCTAAAGCTCAGCATGATAGGAAGCCAGGTAACTAGCATTTTTATAGGAAGTTCAGCAATGGCAACGCACATATTTCTCTTACGCCATTTACTGTATATTGTCATATGTAACATTATACAAATGGAAAGCTTGGAGTAAAACAACATTTACAAATACCACAGTTAATAATAGAAAAAGGGGCTGCTTTCATTTCCATTTGGTAACCGAATATCACAGATCAACTGACACATCTGGAGGTATTTGGCGATGAGCAAAGCCTGTTATAATGGGGTAAATATAGACGAAGCTGAAAAATGCTGCCATAGACAGCAATTACAACACTGACATCTGTAGGTTTAAAATAAGTACTGCACAAATAAAACAGGCAATATTATTATTATTATTATTTATTATACAGGATTTATATAGCGCCAACAGTTTGCGCAGCGCTTTACAACATCAGGGAAGACAGTACAGTTACAATACAATTCAATACAGGAGGGATCAGAGGGCTCTGCTCGTTAGAGCGCACAGTCTAGAAGCCCACTGCCTAGCAATTGAATGTAATATTAAATACAATGGGCCAGATCCACAGAAGAATTACACCGGCGTATCTATTGATACGCCGTGTAATTTCAAATTTCCTGCATCGTATCTTTGTTTTGTATCTACAAAACAAGATACGACTGCATCTGGGATCGATCCGACAGGCGTACGTCTTAGTATGCCGTCGGATCGTAGGTGCATTTTTCCGCCGGCCGCTAGGTGGCATTTCCATTGATTTCTGCGTCGAGTATGCAAATTAGCTAGATACGGCGATCCACGAACGTACGTCCGGCCGGCGCATTTTTTTACGTCGTTTGCGTGCGGCTTTTTCTGGCGTATACTTAAAGCTGCTATATGGAGGCGTACTCAATGTTAAGTATGGCCGTGGTTCCCACCTCGAATTTTGAATTTTTTACGTCGTTTGCGTAAGTCGTTCGTGAATAGGGATTTGCATAGAATGACGTCACCGTCGTAAGCATTGGCTTGTTCCGGTTTAATTTCGAGCATGCTTACTGGGATACCCCCAAGGACGGCGCATGCACCGCTAAAAAAAAACGTTGTTTACGTCGGGTCACAACGTATTTACATAAAACACGCCCCCATCACATCGATTTGAATTGCGCGCCCTTACGCCGCCAAAGATACACTACGCCGCCGTAACTTACGGCGCGCATTCTTTGAGGATTCGAAAAAAAAAAAAGTTACGGCGGCGTAGTGTATCTTAGATACGCTACGCCCGACGCAAATATGCGCCGATGTACGTGGATCTGCCCCAATGGATTTTAGATGTGTTTGTAATATATTAGGGCTGGGGAAATTAACGATTAATTCCTTGATTAATCTTTAATTTTTTTGATAGATCAAAATTCTTTTGATCGATCAAATGCAAGTAAATAAAAAAAATAATCGATGGGAAAGAAAAACATGGCAAGTAAGAATTTAAAATACTTGATTTTTCTCTGCTTTTACCTGCATTTTTTACGTTGGTGACAGGGTCTCTTTGATAACGGAACAATTCCAATTGTTTTCCATTAAATTGTTTTTGTTGAGATTTTCTTTGCTTACTACGAGTTCGGTTTTTTTTTTAGCTTTCACTGTTCATTTTTTCTGTTTTTTCAATTGCCTTTATTAAATGTATTTCTGAAAAATCGATCAAATTGTTGTGTGTTGAATTCCCTGTTTGTCTGCTAATTGTTTTCAAGGGTTGAAAGTCATGGAAATTGTTCATAAATTGCCACGTGTGGCCAGCATTACTGTCCCATTAACTGCAATAGCAATATGCCAATAAAGCACTTAATAGTGAATGTATGAATGGTGGCTATATGGTGAATAAACTTTGAATTCTGTCTGGTTTAGCTCTTACTTTTATGTGGAGTTATTCCATGCAGCCAGCCTGTCAAAATCAATGACACATTGAGAGACACAGTGGCTATATGGATCTTAATGCACATACCAATATATTCATCTCACCGCTCTGGGCACATTATCACATTATCTACATAAAGAGCTGTTCATAGGTACGGGTCTATGCATCCATGTGAATGAGGCCTAAGAGAGGATTACCTGTACACTGATAGCCCCACCACTACATACTGCACACTGACTGCCCTACCACTACCTACTGCACACTGACTGCCCTACCACTACCTACTGTACACTGACTGCCCTACCACTACATACTGCACACCGTCTGATCTGCCACTACATACTGCACACTGACTGATCTGCCACTACATACTGCCAGTGCTCACTGACTGATCTGCCACTACATACTGCTCACTGACTGATCTCCCACTACATACTGCTCACTGACTGATCTGCCACTACATACTGCTCACTGACTGCACTGCCACTACATACTGCACACTGACTGATCTGCCACTACATACTGCACACTGACTGCCCTACCACTACATACTGCACACTGACTGATCTGCCACTACATACTGCTCACTGACTGCACTGTCACTACATACTGAACACTAATTGCCCTGCTACTACATACTAACCACCTAATGCCTTGTCACTGCATACTACACACTGATTGCCCTGCCATTACGTACTGCACACTTACTGCCCTGCCATCACATACTGCTTACTGACCACCCTGTCACTACATAGCACTGACTGATTGCCCTGCAATGTGCAACGACATGCTGCTGCTTAACTGCCCTGCCACTTCATACTACTCACTTACTGCCTTGCCATTACATACTGCCCTAACTGGACACTACATACTGCTCATTGTACATACTGCTGACTGACTTCCCTGCCATTACAGTACATGCAGCTCACTGACTGCTTTGCCACCACATACTGCTCTCTGCCCTGACACTGGATACTGCTCCCAGACTGTATTTTCCTTTACTACAATTCATAGGTTTGCATTACCATGTTTTACTACCCTGAACTGCATACTGCTCATTGCCATTTCTATGTATTGCCCTGTGATGACACTACAGTCACATCAAGCACATCAAGCAGATACATCCAGGAAGGTCCTGTGAGATCCCCCATGATTTTAAAGGTGGCCCTGCCATTACCCCCTTCACCTCCAGCATTCTCCTGAGGCCATCATTAAGGATACCAATGAGGAGGGAAGAAGGCTGCTCTGCTTCCTGACTCCTGACCTCCTGAGTTTGCCATATTGTTTTCAGACGTTGATGTCCAGTGCTGACTGCAGAACCTTGCACGTGATTTGGTATTCTTTGCAAAGTGAAGCTTTACCTCATTTACTACGTTTTAGAGCAACGGCTCTTTGCAAAGTGCACTGTCTATTTTCCAATAGTAAATCACAGTGGGGCAACAAGTGCATATAGGACTTTAATATGCTATTGAGGTCAATAACAAGATAAGGTGAGCGCATATATAAGAGCACTAGGTGACTGCATGTGTCACAAGGATGGTTTCCGGAGGACGTTAAAGTAAAATCAAGTTCAGAAAACAGCAGTGGATAACTTTTTTTATTTGTGAATGATATGTGGACTTTTAATTTATTACACAGTGATGTCATTAAAGAACTGTGCACAAATATGTTTTCTCGTTCAATAGATTTTTATTATTCAAATACAGAAGCAGGTAGAATACAATGTGCACAAATATTTTTTATTTATTGTAGTTCGATTGCGCCACATCTCAATATTAAAGCGGTGATTCACCCTAATAAAACATTTTTTTTTTTTATAGCATTAAATTAGGCATAGTAGCGTGAGCTACAGTATGCCTGTATTGATTTTTTTAGCCCCGTACTCACTGTGCAATCCTATATAGAAGATTCAGACTCCTCGCGGGGAATGGGCGTTCCTATCAAGAGGGAGGATGATTGACGGCCGGCTATGGCACGTCACGCTTCTCCGTAAATAGCCGAAATAGGACTTGGCGCTTCACGGCGCCTGCGCATAGTCTGTGCGCAGGCGCCGTATAGCGCCGTGAAGAGCCGAGACCTGTTCCGGCTATCTTCGGGGAGCGTGACGTGCCATAGCCGGCCGTCAATCATCCTCCCTCTTGATAGGAACGCCCATTCCCCGCGGGGAGTCGGAATCTTCTATAGAGGATTGCACAGTGAGTACCGGGCTAAAAAAATCAATACAGGCATACTGTAGCTCGCGCTACTATGCCTAATTTAATGCTAACATGTTGTTAGTGTGGGTGAACCACCGCTTTAAATACATGTATTTTGAAGTATAGGGGAAAACACTTAATGTTTTTGCAGCAGTCACAGTGGTTTGGCATAAGGAGTATTTATTACAGAACTGAACAAATTGTTTTGTTATCTGTTTCCAACAAGATTAGTTGACTCAACGATGGTAAGAAAGAATGTCCTAACAAACTATTTTTCCGGCTTTCCGTGCGAAACATTCGAACAAATATCTAACCGCGTAAGGCTAGCTTAAGCTACTGATTATGACGATGAAGAGTGTATGGCCACATTAGCTGTCATTATTGCTGTTAAAAAAAAAAGAAGCTGCTATCTAAAATTATGGATAGTTAAAGAACATTTTTCAGGAGCTTTGATTAGCAATGAACAATTGAGCTGATTAGTGAACTTCTGGAAGCACTTATTAAGATAACACACATGCGTGAGATGGCTTTTAGCAGCTTAGATAAATAAATTTCAGCTTTGCCCAGAGAATGAGTGAGACAAAGTATCCAAGAAAGATAGATTGTCCCCACCTCATGGTGACACCTGGACCCTTCTCCTTATCTTGCAGCAGAGACATTATCAATAGATCGTTCCAGGGTTTATTTATTATCCTTTTCTTGAGCGACTTTCCCTGATTAATTGCTCTTTAGTAATTGCTGCTGTTAACTAGACCCACATCTGATTAATCCCAGTGCTTTTCATTGCTGAGACACCAGAATTACAAAAGGGAAAGAGGTCAGCCTCCTGTAGATAGGGACCATGGATAGGGGGTAGTCCACTGTTTATTTGCTTAGGTCTTGTTTGCTGTTCCTCCTCCACTGCCTAGTAAAAAATTCTCCAGTTCCCATTCCATCTCTTAGGATGACTGGAGCTACAGTGAACAATCATCTCCAATAATGTTTTCTTTAAAAACTTCTGGTCCTACAGACAAAATTAAGATCATGTTTCAGCCAGCTTGAATCGTACATCTCCATGTGGCTTCCATGAGAAAGCCTTTTTTTTTTGTTGAGGAGACAGCATGTACGTAAGTAACATCAGCAATTCCTGAGAAGCTCTTGTCCTTAAAGTTGAAAAGTAGGTGGTGTTAACAGTCCAGAGATATCTATGGAATCAAGGGAAGTTGCCAAAATTAACACATAGAGGGTATTCAGTATCAAAGTTTTCAGAAATTGGCTCCATAAACACCATACAGGCTTAAAAAACAAAGCTGAAGATTCATGCTGAGTATTCAAATAAAATATGTTTGATAAGAAACATTTGGGAAATCCAGAAACAGACAACTGATCACTACTCCTGTGACCCCCCGCCGCTCGCAGTCAAGTATTACAACTGTGTCAGCATCCTACTGACGATAGTGTGGCTTTTGGTGAGATAAGCATTTTCTTTCAACAAGAGATTTAATTAAATGTTGCAGAGAGAAACTGTATGAGCGAGACCAGTCCCTGAGAATGTCAGATTTCATGGGGGTGGGTTACAGTACTGTGACCTAGTTTAAAGTAGATGTAAATACTAACTGGAATACATTTAATTTGTTGAAGTACCATGAATCATAAACAACTGTCGTGTTTTTTTTCCTCATAAAATACTGTTTGTACCTTTTTTCCATCATTGGTGTCATTGTTCTCCTCCAGCCTCTTTCTCCATGGAAAAGCTTCCTAATAATGACAACAGTGGAGGATGCAAGTCATGTCTCCACTGCAGATGGTATTCTCAACTAGAAACACGTAACAGGAGCAGGAGCATTGAGTGAGACAGTTGTCATCCTATAACCGGAAATGGCCAAACAAGGACCTTCATGGCACGATCATGAGGGATTCTTTTAAAGAAAGCTGCAGATTTAAAAAAACTAAAAGCAACTTTTAAGATTAATGTGTTGAAATTTATATGAAATTTTAGTGATTAGATTTGAATTTATGTTAACATGATATTATAAATTAGAATCTAGACATGTGCACACTGAAATATTTCAATTTAATTATTTAGTTACTTCCGAAATTTGATTTTATTTATTTTGTTTAGTTAAAAAATGCATTTGTCTGAAAATCCAAATTAATTAAGGTCGAATCTGTCAATTGAAGGCTTATGGTGTCTGTCGAATGTTCTAAGAAGATTCGACGGAGCAGCTAAACTGTACGGTGCCGCAATTGTACATTTCCGCCCACAAGCTATAGTAGAATTCTAATGTTGTATGACTAATAATAATTATATTTATTCATTATTATTACTAGTCAACCAACATTAGAATTCTTCTATAGCTTATGGGCGGAGCATTTGACCATAAATGTCCATTTGTAGCGATCGTATGTTTTTAGCTGATTCGTCGAATCTTCATGTCTCTATAATGTCGAATCTTTTCTCTCTATGTCGAATAATCTTGGACTAGTATAGTTAGGTTAGGCACATTCGACCGCAGATTCGATAGACACAGATCTCTATTGTCACCATCATGTCGAATCTTCTATCTATATCGAACTGTTGTAAAAATTTTGAAAGATTTTGGATTCTGCTTGTTTGTTATCGTTTGCTAAAACGAACACGAAAACCCCCAAAATTCAGACGAAAATGCATTCGGACGAAAAAGACTGCACATGTCTAGAATCCAAAAACTATATCGCGTCTGATCCATTAAATCAAATACACTTTACCAAAAATCCTAATACAGAGGAGCTTGTAATCTAATTTGCCTGTTATGGAATATAGATACACATGGGAAGCAGAAGAGACTTGCAAATAAAGGGAGAGTTCATTGTGACTGCCCATAGTGCTTTCTTATGAATCTTTTTAGCACATTTATCCATTGATTTTTCAAACATAAATATTTATCTATAGAAAAAGGATGAATGATTGTGAAACGTCTTTGATCGTCCTGGCTCATATCAGACAAAACTGTAATTGAATTGTATGAAACTCCATAATCCACAGAATAACATATATTCATGCTTGGGATCTAGAGATTCAAATGTGTAATATAATATAATATACCATAACATAGAGAAGCTTCAATAACTGGGTATTATATAAGTCCAAGTAGGGTATCTTCACCTTATGTAAGAGCATGGAAATATGTTCCTTAGAAGTGGTTGTTTAGGGACTGCAAGCCAAGTGTGAGGCCAGCACAGGGTGGACTAATGTAGGCACGGTTCGAGCACACCCCCCCAACGTCACGCTGCGTGCATCAAGGTAGGAGGACGTCCCTTCCTGAGCTTAATAGACACTCGGCGGTTGGCGCCAAATCGACCTAATGAGATACACGTGGATCCCTACTGGCCATGACCTCATTTAAAATCCCAACTGTTTGTTCTTTTCCAATGTTTAGTGACTGTAGTAATAGTGCTACTGAATTAACGACTTCCCAGCAGCCAGAGATTTTGTTTTGCAAGTAGGCAAACAGGATTTTTAATTTGCCAGCATAGCGAACAGCCAAAGTTTGTGGCAAACCCTGTGTTGCCACAAACTTGAACCCCAAGCCTATTTATGCGCTATCCCACACATTCATGGATTTGGCGTTAAAGCATTCTAATGGCCTGAATAATATTTTTTTCTTAATTTAAAAAAAAAAAATTTAAGATTAGATTGATGCTCATTTTGTCAAGGGGAATCGGGTAGTTTTTTTTAAATCGAAGCAGTACTTACCGTTTTAGAGAGCGATCTTCTCCGCCGCTTCCGGGTATGGTCTTCGGGACTGGGCGTTCCTATTTGATTGACAGGCTTCCGACAGGCTTCCGACGGTCGCATACATCGCGTCTCGAGTAGCCGAAAGAAGCCGAACGTCAGTGCGGCTCTATACGGCGCCTGCGCACCGACGTTCGGCTACTTTCGGAAAATAGTGACGCGATGTATGCAACCGTCGGAAGCCTGTCAATCAAATAGGAACACCCAGTCCCGCAGCCCATACCCGGAAGCGGCGGAGAAGATCGCTCTCTAAAACGGTAAGTACTGCTTCGATTTAAAAAAAACTACCCAATTCCCCTTGACAAAATGAGCATCAATCTAATCTTAAAAATTAACTTTTCGGGTGAACCTCCACTTTAAGATGTATTAACGTGCGAATGCGCATAAACGCTCCTAGTGTTAATGCACGCATATGCATTTTTTCAGTCCAAACGCACATCTTCAGAATGTGCATATGTGATGTTTTTTTTTTTCCTGCTTCTAAATGCTCTTGCCTCTAAACTCCTGAAAAAAATCTATCACGTAGAATCGCAGTGGCGTAACGTATCGTATATACGTTACACCGCCGCAAGTTTTCATCGCAAGTGCCTGATTCACCAAGCACTTGCGTGAAAACTTACGCCAGCGGCCTCCGGCGTAAGCCCGCGTAATTCAAAGGGGCGTGTGCCATTTAAATTAGGCGCGCTCCCGCGCCGGAACTACTGCGCATGCTCCGTTTTCAAATTCCCGCCGTGCTTTGCGCGAAGTGACGTAATTTTTTCGAACGGCGACGTGCGTAGCGTACTTTCGTATTCCCGGACGTCTTACGCAAGAATTTTTTTTTTAATTCGACGCGGGGACGACGGCCATACTTTAACATGGGCTGTGTAAAGTTAGGGCAGGTAAAACGACGACTAACTTTGCGACGGGAAACTAGACTAGCAACTACGTAACGAACGCGAAAAACCATAGTGGATTGCCGTAAAAACCTCATTTGCATACCCAACGCAGGAATACGACGCAAACTCCACCCAGCGGCGGCCGAGGTACTGCATCCTAAGATCCGACAGTGTAAGACAATTACACCTGTCGGATCTAAGGGCTATCTATGCGTAACTGATTCTATGAATCAGTCGCATAGATACTCTGAGAGATACGACGGCGTTTCAGAGAAACGCCGTCGTATCTCTTCTGTGAATCGGGCCCAGTGTGTGCATGAACACATGAGTTAACACGGAGGGACGTTTAGAGACAGAAAAGAAAATATCAAACACCTGTAAAACAGGTGTATTTGAGCTGAAGTGTACATGAGGCCTTAAAATGGAACAAGCCCTTATTGACCTCTGTAGCTGCAGGCACTGAGGAGGAATGTATTCTCAAAATTCAACCAGAAGTAATGAAGAAGTTCTAGGCAGATCTGGGTAATTTGCTTTCTCCACTCTTCTTGTGATCTTGCTCTGTGTTTACAGAGAGATTAGAAGATTAGAAAGCTGCTAAATCACTGCTGGGAGGGGAGAATTGAGCTGTTTAAATAATAGTGAAAGTGTTTCAGGTGTAATCTCTGAGGATTAATTGTAGTGCCTATAGAGGTCAGCAAGGGCTTGCTAATTTGGAACATATAAATATTTAAATGTCCATGGTTTAACTGCATTTTCACTTTATAATGTTGTTAAATTGTCTGACCAATGAGTTAAACCAACCCTTTGAGATAAGGCATACCTGTAAAAGATTGTGCATATACTTAAGCCTGATACACGCTGTTTGTTTTTTCTGATCAAGCCAGCGGGATGAATGGATAAAAAAACTGTCAGTTCCGGTTGGAGCCGCAATACTAACTATGCAAAGTTAAAATAGCGATCTCCCCCACCCAGCTATTGTGTCCTGACAGGGGGATTCCCCCCCCCCCGCCAGAAACCCCTGCCAAAACTCAGATCAGCGCTCTCTGCCATCGGCTGAGAGCACAGATTGGGAGTTAGCTGCTGGTTTTCCAATTGGCCAGCTTCTCTTGGACAGACCGACATACACATGGGCCGAATGTTGGACATTTTTTTTTTTGTAAATGTCTCCTGACATTTGGCCTGTGTTTACCTGGATTTAGATGCCCAGAAGTGGTTATTTCCAAATGGGGACCATTTCTCGTGATTGAAGAGCAAAGCAGACAGGAGGAACGGGTAGAATATGGCCCAGTTTTTTTTTATAGGTACGGGACATTGGTGAGGGGAGAAGTGACATGTTCCCATACACACAGCATAACTTAAAAAAAATAAAAAAATTATGTTTACTTTCCTACAAATCCTTACATGCTCTCTCTTTGCCATGTTAAGGAGGGGGCTCGTGGAAGATTGTTTTAACATAATTAACCCTGTCTGAACTGTGTGCAGTTCTTAGAAACATAGAAAGGTGATTGCAATTTTTTTTTTGGAATCGGCCCTCCTGCTTTGTATGTTAATGAGGGATAGCTGACTTTGTGTGGTGACAAGGACACTGTGAAACTCCCCAGATATTCTAAGGCCCCGTACACACGACCGAGTTTCTCGGCAGAATTCAGCCAGAAACTCGGTCAGAGCTGAATTCTGACGATAAACCCGGCCGTGTGTACACTTTCGGCCGAGGAAGCTGACGAGGATCTCGGCGAGGAAATAGAGAACATGTTCTCTATTTCCTCGTTGTTCAATGGGAAATTTCGGCTCGCCGAGATCCTCGGCGGCTTCACAAGGAACTCGACGGGCAAAACGATGTGTTTTGCCCCTCGAGTTCCTCGGACGTGTGTACGGGGCCTTAGAATCATCCATGACACCTTCTCCTTGGAAACTTCTAAAAGGTAAGAAATTATTATTATTTTTTTGGTATGTTGTGTGACAAACACATGATAAACATTTAGTGGGGATTTCTCAAATTTGACTGCAAGAGTGAAAATATCATTTAATGAAAAATTATTTCTGATCATAAGAAAGGCAAAAAGCGCTTAGTAATGAAGGCCTCTTGAGCCCCTATAGGGAAAGAGAGCATTAAATGATGGGGGCATGGCCAGGTGCCAGACAAGGTAGTTGTGTGGGCACTAAGGATTGGTGGAACAATGGGGGATGGGCTGGGCCTGAGCTCAGAAAGTATTGCCCCAGGGAATTCTCGGGTCTTTCGGGAAACATGACTGAAAGAGCTGCCCACCCTCCCGACCCTTTTTTCCTATGGTATGTCACAGCTTGCTGCGGTTTCTTGACCTTGCCAGCATAAAAGTTGATGTAATGGGCTATGCCCTTGATGGAAATTGGAAGTAGGCTGTCTGTCCAGCTCTTATGGTAAGGACAGACCTTCCCACCTTTTGGAATTGTGTGCTCACAGTACAACTGTGACTGGCACTGGTTTAAAGTGTTCACATGTTATGTGTTGGAGTTTAAATAAAGCTGTGGCCTTGCCCTTTCCAACCTAATGGTTGTAAGTGTGTTTATTTAAATGGGCTGAAGGGACAAGGGTGAGGGTTCTATCCATTTATGTTACATTTGATTTGTACCAAGGCCCATTGCGCCTCAGCAGTCATGAAAGTGCTTCATCTATTCTGCTTAATGAATGAAGATCTCATTTGAAACATTGTGTAGCTTTCAATGTCATTGTAGCTGTGCTACCAAAGTTGCAGTTATGAGTCCATGCCACACACAGGCTTCAATTAAATGAATCACATGTACACTGTGTAGACAACTTGCAGGGTAATAGCTGTTGAAGACAAAAGGACAATTATAGGCTCCAGAAATCATGGGAGGGAAAAATTACTAAAATGTTATTCATGTCATCTTACGTGCAATGATTAAAGTAAAACAGAATATTTTATTAAAATAATCACACGATACAGTTTAGTGAATGGGATATAAATGGCCATCGGCAGTGGACGTGCCAAACAGTATTTAATTGAAGACCTATAAATCTGTAATTGCATCCTTATACCTGTGTGGCATTCTGCGTACATTGCTTTACTGGATTTCCCAAACTTCCTATTGCAAAACAGTCATATTGCATAACATACCTCACATGAATGGGACTGTGAATGTACAATTCAAGATATCTTATATATAAAAGCATCTTGTAATTTTCATGTACTCGTTGTGTCAGGTATAGTTACCACACGGAAAGGCAACTTACAAAAAATATAGTGGGCTAGATTCAGATAGCCCTGCGTAATTTTATGCGGGCGTAACGTATCTCAGATACGTTACACCGCCGTAACTTAGGGCGCAAGTTCCGTATTCATAAAGAACTTGCGCCCTAAGTTACGGCGGCGTAGCGTATGTGGTCCTGCGTAAGCCCACCTAATTCAAATGAGGATGATGTGGGCGTGTTTTATTTAAATTAATTGTGACCCCACAGCATGCGCCGTTCGTGAAAGAATCCCAGTGCGCATGCTCGAAATTACGCCGCAAATCGTCAATGCTTTAGACGTGAACGTAACTTACGTACAGCCCTATTCGCAAACGACTTACGCAAACGACGTAAAACTTTCAAAATTCGACGCGGGAACGACGTCCATACTTAACATAGGATATGCCTCATATAGCGGGGGAGGTAACTTTACGCCAGAAAAAGCCTAACGTAAACAACGTAAAAAAATGCGCCAGGCGGACGTACGTTTCTGAATCGGCGTATCTACCTAATTAGCATATTCCTTGCGTAAATCGACGGAAGCGCCACCTAGCGGCCAGCATAAATATGCAACTAAGATACGACGGCGTAAGAGACTTACGCCAGTCGGATCTTAGCCTAATTTCGGCGTATCTTGCTTTCTGAATACAGAAAAAAGATACGCCGGCGCAGCTTTGAATTTACGCGGCGTATCAATAGATACGCCAACGTAAATTCTTTCTGAATCTAGCCCAGTATCTTCAACTGGATCAAACATGGTGTGTAATAAGTGAATTCCAATTTACAATTTGTTTCCTCGTAACTTGGAAAAGTTCCCCACCATTCTTAGGTGTCCGTTTATGAAACTGTGATCAGCGGTGATCCCAAGGATCACCGCTGATTTCAGGCCATTAACAGTTTATGAAACAGAGATGATCAGGGGAGAACATGTTCTGTCCCGCTCATCCACACACACTGAGAATCTGTGATTCACTGACACAGAAACTACCAATTTATGAAGCTGCGATCTCAGCACTTCACTGGTGATCTGTGTCAGAATTTATACTCCGTGATTCACCAGTTTAGAGGTGGAAAATTGGGGAGTGAAGAAGAAAGATTTTTGACTTCCTCTTTCCTCGTTCAGACCTCACAAGACAGAAACAATGTCCCCCTGCCATATCTATGTGTATATATATATATCTATGTATATTTATATATATATATATATATATGTATATATATATATATGTATATACAGTGGAACCTCGGTTTAAGAGTAACTTGGTTTGAGAGCATTTTGATTTGCAAGCAACTTTTAAAAAAAAAATCTGACTCGCAAGAACAGCAGAATTCAAGCTAAATATGCCTGCAGTATCTCTTTTGGCCTGAGGTACGGGGGTGCAGAAGCCGAGCAGAAACCCCAAAAAAGGCCTGCAGTACCTCATTTGGCCTTAGGTACGGGAGCGCAGGAGATGAGAAAAGCCGTACATTGGCCTGCAGTACCTCATATGGCCTGAGGTACGAGGGGAGGGGGAGTGAAATGATCTGAAGTGTTTTTGGGCCTTTTCGGAAGTTTTTGGTGCTCTCTGGCGCCCCCCACCTCTGGCCGCATTCGGTATTGTATCCCATTAAAGTCAATGCGGAACAAATTATTTTCGTTTCCATTGACTTCAATGAGAAAACTCGCTTTGATATGCAGTACTTTGCAGTACTCTGGAACGGATTATGCTAGTAATCCGAGGTTCAACTATATATATTTATATATATATATATATATATATATATATATATATATATATATATATATACACAGTACAGATCAAAGGTTTGGACACACCTTCTCATTCAAAGAGTTTTCTTTATTTTAATGACTATGAAAATTGTAGATTCACACTGAAGGCATCAAAACTATGAATTAACACATGCAGAATTATACATAACAAAAAAGTGTGAAACAACTGAAAATATATTTCATATTCTAGGTTCTTCAAAGTAGCCACCTTTTGCTTTGATTACTGCTTGGCACACTCTTGGCATTCTCTTGATGAGCTTCAAGAGGTAGTCACCTGGCGCAGCACCCCATCACTCTCCTTCTTGGTCAAATAGCCCTTACACAGCCTGGAGGTGTGTTTGGGGTCATTGTCCTGTTGAAAAACAAATGATAGTCCAACTAAACGCAAACCGGATGGAATAGCATGCCGCTGCAAGATGCTGTGGTAGCCATGCTGGTTCAGTATGCCTTCAATTTTGAATAAATCCCCAACATATATATAGTTACATAGTTAGGTTGGAAAAAGACACAAGTCCATCCAGTTCAACCATAAAAAAAATAATAAAAATTAAAAAATATCGTACAATCCCATATACCCAATTCTTTACCCACGGTTGATCCAGAGGAAGGCAAAAAACCCCAGCAGAGCATGATCCAATTTGCTACCACAGGGGGAAAAAATCCTTCCTGATCCCCCCAAAGGCAATCAGATTTTCCCTGGATCAACTTTACCTATAAATCTTAGTACCCAGTTATATTATGTACATTTAGGAAATAATCCAGGGCTTTCTTAAAGCAATCTACTGAGCTGGCCAGAACCACCTCTGGAGGGAGTCTTTTCCACATTTTCACAGCTTTTACTGTGAAGAAACCTTTCCGTATTTGGAGATTAAATATTTTTTCCTTGACCGTAAAGTGAATAACTCAACACCAAGTTCACTATATGGACCCATTATATATTTGTACATGTTAATCATATTCCCCCTTATTTTCCTCTTCTCATGAGAGAATAAATTCAGTTCCTTTAATCTTTCCTCATAGCTGAGCTCCTCCATGCCTCTTATCAGTTTGGTTGCCCTTCTCTGCACTTTCTCCAGTTCCCCGATATCCCTTTTGAAAACTGGAGCCCAAAACTGAACTGCATATTCCAGATGAGGTCTCAATGGAAAAAAAAAGGAACTCTATCTCTAAGGCCCAATGCATGCCTTTGTGTTCTAGAAACACATGCAGAAGCACACATTTCTGTGAGCATTTCCAAAAATTCACACATTGTGCTTGTGTTTTGTGGTGCTATTATTCTTTATGACACCCTCCACTGTGGCTAGAAGATGTGCATTTTGTTATTACAAAAACAGGTAAGGGTCGGTTCACACTGCTGCGCGGAGCAAAATTGCATGTGATTTGCACCGCACTGTAGTGCAAATCACATGCGATGTCCGTGAGATGCAATTTCAGCCATACAGTATGGCTGAAATCGCATTGCATTCGGACTAAACTCGCACAGGACCCTTTTTTTGGTCCGTACCAGAATCTGATGGCATTAATTTCCGAACTGACAGTTCGCAGTGCGATATGCAAGCTGAAATAGGGATTTTGTTAACATTGTATGACACTCCCCAGCAGTTTGCATATGGCAGTGTAAACTGCCGTGCGAGTCTGGTGCCAAAGAAAGGTGCAGGAGCTATTTTGGGGCGTTTTTTTTTTTCACATGTAGGGCAGCCCATTCAAGTGAATAGGGCTTTCACATTGCAGTGAAAGGAGAGGCTCTTTCAAAGCGCTTTGCATGCGCTATTTATAGCACTATAGCGCCTACGAAGCGCCTCAGTGTGAAAGCAGCCTTATATATGTTATATACTTTTCACTGGATTGGTTTATATTTTTGTGGTGACCACTTCTGTGAATTATTTTAAACTTGTGATATTCTTTTCCATTATTATTCTGCCTGCATATTTATATTATATATGTGAGCACTAGATTATATACCGTATTTATCGGCGTATACCACGCACTTTTTTGCCCTGAAAATCAGGGCAAAATCGTGAGTGCGCGGTATACGCCGATACCCGCTTTCCCACGCCGAGTTTTGAATACTGCGCCGACATATACCGAGCGCAGTACACTCAGGCATAGTCGGGCAGTCTCGGCTCCTTCCGCGCTCACGTCCTGGACGTACAGGACGTCAGCGCGAGAGTTGCCGAGCATTGCCGACAATACACGAGTGTACTGCGCTCTGTATATGTCGGCGCAGCATTTAAACTCGGCGCGGGAAACGAGCGGGGAGGACGCGAGGACGCCGCAGAAGGACGCCAGACCCGACGAAGAGGACACCCGAAGCTGCAGAAGGACGCCGGACCCGACGAAGAGGACCCCCGAAGCCACAGAAGGACGCCGGACCCGACGAAGAGGACACCCGAAGCCGCAGACGAACGCCGGACCCGACGAGGCCACCGATGGACGCCGCACAAGACACCAAAACTGTAAGTACAAAAAAAACTTTTTTCCACAGGATTGGGGCAACTTTAGGGGTGCGCGGTATACGCGGGAGCGTGTTATACCGCGATAAATACGTTACTATATATTGGTTTAGCACCTTTCCATATATTGTGAATATTACCACGCAATTACCAGTTAAAGTAATGCTAAATAGCAAAATATGGCCTGGTCATGAAGTGGGTAAAACCTTCTGTTGGTCAAGTGGTTAAAGGCTGGAGGGCATATTCAGCATAATTTTAGTGAACTTTGGAAGTCCTGGCATGGATTTGTTGGGGTTGATTTACTAAAAGGGAAAAAGACTTTGCACTCTGCAAGCTCCAGAGCTTAGTAAATTTTGCTGACTTCCATCATCCAATCATATGCAAGCAAAAATGCTGTTTTATTTATTTTCTTCCAAGTGATTGGGTATTCTTTGCCAAGTGAAGCCTTAGTTCATGTACTAAGCTCTGGAGCAGCTGCACTTTGCAAACTGCACTTTGCAAAGTACACAGCCTATTTGCCTTTAGTAAATTAAACCCTCAGGCCTCGTACACACGACCGAGTTTCTCGGCAAAAACCAGCAAGAAACTTGCTGGGATTTTTTTTTTGCAGAGCAAACCGGTCGTGTGTACATTTTTCGACAAGGAAACTGTTGAGGATCCCGTCGAGCCAAAAAGAGAGCATGTCTTCTTTTTCCTCGATGGGAATGGAGAAACTTGCCTTGTCGAGTTCCTCAACAGCCTAACAAGGAACTCGACGAGGAACACGATGTGTTTAGCCCGCCGAGTTCCTCGGTCGTGTGCAGAGATGGACTGGCCATTGGGACTACAGGGAGTTTCCCGGTGGGCCGATGGCTCAGTGGGCCGGCTTCAGTGACAGCAGACCGCCGCCCCCCTCCGCTCCTTTGTCTCTCCTTTCCCGCAGCGCTCACCTCCTCTCCCTCCCAGCAGCGCTCAGCTGGGGGGGAGCAGAGAAGCAGGGGGAGGAGCAGGGGGGACAACAGAGGAGCATGGGGGAGAGGACAGACAGCTGACTCAACAGCTATGGCCTGGGAGTTTATCACTTCTGCCTAATCTTGTCCCATAAGGGGGGGGCGCAAAAACTGATTCTTTGCCCCGTGTAAAATAATGTCTAGCTTCCCCACTTGTACTGCTTATAAGAGTACCAGTACCAGCCGTTCTACTCTAATAAAGTAGAATGGCTAGTGAAGGGGGAGAGGGGGCTTGGGGGGCCGGGAGGGGGGTGCGGGAGTTGTCTGGCCGCCATGGGAGAGACCTGTCAAAGTGGGCCAGTCTGGATGAAGTCCAGGGCCACATTTTTGTCCCAGTCCAGCCCTGGTCGTGTGTACGAGGCTTCATGAGTAGCATTGGAAGTCTTGGCAAGGGTTCTGGATGTCCTAGCAGAGACTCTGTGAGTACCATGGGAAGTCTTGGCAGGGATTTAGAGAAAAGGGGTTGTGGAAGTCCCAGTGAGGATTCTTGGTCATAGCTCACACAGAGCATTGGACTTCAGGTATAATAAAGCTAATTGGCCTAGCACTGTCAAATGGAGTGTGTTTGGTTCCCAGCGCTGAAAGGACCAGCACTGGAGCAAAGGGAAGGCATAAACATGCTGCTGGGGGCTGAGGAAATAAAGCATACCAGCTGGAAAGTTTTGCTTTAAAGTACATTAATCATATGAGAATTCTATTGTGACAGGGGCACTTTGTTGTCTTTCAGTATAAAATTGCATAATATGTATTGTATTATCATATCATTTCAGTTGCAATGGATATTTTGAAGAGCTCTTTACATTAGTGGCAGCAAGCTCACTTTCCTTTCAGTTTTAATAATGTTAAACTGGTATCAGCAGTTTCCAGACATTGACATGTTCAACATCCAGAAGGAATTCCAAAACTTAGCATGGTTTCTTATTTTATTTTATGTTCCTTCATAATCTTTTGTGTCATAAATCTGTGTGGTCATACTGCTCATGTATGTCTGCGGGAAGGAAGGGTCATTGACAGGTTACACCAAGACAAGTTTCAAATGCAAAGACTTTGGAAACAATTTCGGAAAGGAAATCTGCCAAATGAAGTGACTGCACTCCTTCAGCCCGTGGCTTTATCTAAACCTTGGTGGTGATTAGTCAACACAAACTTATCACCAAGACCTCATAAATGCATTGATGTGGCACCCAAGTCTTTGAAACCCATCCAGAAAACGATGTCCTTGTGAAACTGAAGTTTTCTAGACTTGACCTGACTCAGGCCTTCTTGAAGACAAAGTTACTGCTCAGGAAGCCTCCACCAAATGCCTTGTGAAGTCTTTAACTGATCTGGCATGATCATGTAAACAATCAAGTTATGCTGATAGTTTAGACAAACTAAGAAATGGGAGAGGGGTGAAATGTGATTATGTTATGTGATTCTTGGGGATAAAACAGAAAATAAATCAGATTTTCATTTTTTTTTTTAACATATTTTATGTCAAAGTCTGAAATTCTGAGATTTGCTGTTTTAAAGCTCATGGTAACTTTTTTAAGGCCCCCTTGCCATAGGAAAAATTATGAGGTAAGGCTGCAATACTCCTCCACTATGGTGCTTCACTTACAGTAATTCCTTTTAGCCACAAGACATCATCAGTCTTCCAGTTTGGATGACAACCAGTACCATTCAGCCAAGAAAACTGAGGACATACTAGGAGTGCAGGGGGGTCATAGACCTATCCTTTGATGGGGCACCATCACAGTGCCCTGCAACTCACTTGCTTGATTTACTAAAGACATATGGGCTGTTTACTTTGCAAGGAAATTTCCACTTGCTTTTACTATCACTTGTTAACCTCACTGGTGGTATGATTATGTCAGGTTTTTGATGTTGAAAGCAGTACAATTGTTTTGCATGGAACTTTGGCGTCTAGTAGACATCCCGGGTATGATAAAGTTCGAAACATGAAATCATTAATTATAATATAATAAATAACTATAAATAATTATAACAAATAATAATATAATAATAATAAAAATTATTCAATAATGTAATCCAGGCATGTCCAAAGTCCGGCCCGCGGGCCGATTGCGGCCCTTGTTCCGGTTTAATGTGGCCCCCCTGGTAATTTGGAAAAATATATCGTTTCCGGCCCCCAGGGCCACTAAAGATATATACTGTATTTATCGGTGCTACCCCTGAGGGGACAGGGAGGGGGCAGAATGAGCGCCATCAGATTACATACAGGAGAATCTCTTGTTTACTCAGCGGGATATGAACTAGGAAGTCCTGTCTCCCGGGCTGCCATTGGATGACTGTTCTGTCTATCATAGCCCTCTCTATCCCGCCCCCTCCCTGTCCCCTCCATGGCTGCAGATGGGCAGGGATCAGGCTTCACTGATGGCAATGGTGGGGCTGCATTCATGGCAATGGTGAGGCTGCATTTATGGCAATGGTGAGGCTGCAGATGGGCACTGATTAGGCTGCATTGATGGGCACTGACCCTTTATTTTACTCACAGCTCTTTATTTAAAGTTTAATTTTTTTCCTGAAACTTCCCTCTTAAAGTGAAAGTTATATATCCAAATAACACTCCAGAGCTCTTAGTTAGTCCTGGGCGGCGAAAAAAAGATATATATATATATATATATATATACATTATATATATATACACACACACACACATATACACACACGCACACACACACAAACATAGACAAATAACACGCCCAAGCTCATCTCCCCATCAAACACAGCCAAGGCAAGATAATTCTTGTTGGCCAGTGTATTAGTGCTCTGACAAAAACACTTAGACCGAATTTTAATGGTTCAAAGAATGTCAGGCAAAATGGTCGGCCCTCATGGATGTTCACTTCATCAAATCTGGCCCTCGTTAGAAAAAGTTTGGACACCCCTGATGTAATCAAATCAAAAACACAGAAATTTGCTCAGTTGCAGAATCGTCGCTGTCATTACTTTCAGTGTTTGATGATAAATTTCCCCACAAATCACTATCGCACAGTTCTGAAAGTGATTCTAATTTATTATCGCTGTTTTCTAGCTGGTCTAAAACCAATTTTGACCTAAAGGGACACCTTTTGGTTGCTATGGACAATCTACAGTTTCCAGGCAGAAAAAAAAACAGTTTTTATAATATAAAAGTGCATGCAAGGCACTGGACAGACCACTAGGGACAAAGGGGATGTGTTATTATTTTATACAGTACTGTAATCTGTAAAATGTGTTTTTTTTTTATTTGGCGCCGATCTCCGCCCCGTGCATCGTAACGTTGCAGGGAACGGAGCTTGGCAGCACTCGGGCACTGTGTGAATCAAGCGAGGAGACGGCTCGCTCACACAGCGGGGAGACATCACAGGATCCAGGGGACAAGGTAAGTAATCTCTGCCTGGATACTGCAATGCAATCCTGAGCCTGGCTCGGGGATACCGCTAATGGTACTGGATTTCCACCCCGAGCCAGACTCTGGATTACCGCCAGGGAGGTTAAATGAGGTGAAAGTCATGTGCAGAGAAAACTTTTTGTTTGCACATGATTGGTTGTTGAAATAAATAAAGCTTCACTTCATTCACTAAGCTAAGGGAAAATTCCCTTGAAATGTGAAAATTCCCTTGCAAACCCTGTTTACTTTGTAAGTCAAGCCCACAGTGTAAGGCTGTGATTACACGGGCAATCTAGATCTTTAGGGTACTTTGATCTCTGTGCACATTTGGCATGTCAATAGCTGTGGCCAGATTTGTACCATGTACAAACCAACAACTGGTGCTGCCAGTGTTTGCATGTAACCACTTAAAGTAATATTAAAGGGTTATTTTTTTGTTATACTTATCTGCTCTGTGCAGTGGTTTTGCACAGTGTAGCCCCAATACTCCTTTTTCCAGGTCCCCTGCAGGTGCTCCTGACTCCTCCCCCCACCACGTGCTATGAGGGCACTCATGCATGCTTGCTCCCAAGCCAGATCTGTGCATCTCCGCCCCCCGCTCCCTTGTCACTGGCTCTGATTATCAGCAGCAGGAGCCAATTGGCTGTTTCTGAGCCAATTCGCAGCAAGAGAGCGCAAAGAGGGCCTAGGCTCCTGTGCACATCACTGGATCGAGATTAGGCTCAGGTATGTATTTAGGGTGAGGGCTGTGAGGGAAGCTGCATGCATTTTTTTTTTTTCATATTACTGCATATAATGCAGTAAGGTTAAAAGCCTTCTGCCTTTACCCACTTTAACTGAACTGTTACATGCAGTAAGCAGCCCTGGGCACAGGAAATGTTAAGAAAATAAACATTCAGATTAGCTTCTCAGAAGCTGTTAAGAAGTTATACACGCAAAATGGATCAAGTGATTTTCCACAATCAGTTTTCAGATAGTCATGTGGATGAGTGTACATAACCTCTCTATCCTCTCTCTCCATTAACGGCTAACTGCCAGGTAATATACCTAAAAAGAAGTAAGATCCTTTAAGGAGCATTTCTAAGAGATTGCAGCAAAATGATTGCTTTGATTAAGTAAATAATTCTAGAAATGTAATTAAAGGAGTTGTAAAGGAAAAAAATGTTTTGGCTAAAATTAATGTCTGCAAGGTAGACAGACAGAATAGTGTAATGATTCTGTTAAAAAACGAGTAAATACCTATTAAATTCCTTCATCTATATCACCTCCGGCATTCTAGTTTCTGTTCTCTCATTCACTTCCTGGTTTGCGGCGCTCGTTCATGTAAGAACTACATTTCCCAGTATGCATTGCGGCACGCCCAGTAATTCACACCTCCTTGAAGTCTCTAACACGTAGAGAGCGTCCTGCCGCACACACGTAGTTCCCAGGAGGGGGTGAGCACATCACTGACCACCGCAGTAAAGCCTCCCTTAACGGTGGTGAGTAATAATCAGACAAGCAGGAAGTGAACAGAACAGAGAAGAAATAGAGCAAATTCTGAGCAAAAACGAACAATGAGGAAGTGAAAAGAGGAATGTCTGCAGGTAAAGGATGCTTATTATGAAAAAAAAATGTTTCCTTTACAACCCCTTCAAGAAACGGTATACTGCCATTTATATGGATTATTAGTGTTAATTTTACTAAAAAATAAATAATAATATGGGACGTTTTTGTTTTTATTTGCATTCCTGTTAACCTTATGTACAGGTGCTTTGACTTTTAATAATTATTATAAGCTAACTGTAACTATTAATTGCCCAAAATGTTACAGTTTTATTATAAATATTTAGTGCAAAAAAAATAAATCCAAGAGAGTTACTGTATTTATCGGCGTATACCGTGCACTTTTTTTCCCCTAAAATCAGGGCAAAATCGTGGGTGCGCGATATACGCCGATACCCGCTTTCCGCGCTGTGTTTGAACCACTCCGCCGACATATACCGAGCGCAGTACACTCGGGTATACTCGTGCAGGCTTGGCTCCGCTCGCGGTTACGTCCTTTGCGTCCTGTACGTCCTTTACTCGAGAGGAGCCGAGCCTGCCCGAGTATACCCGAGTGTACTGCGCTCGGTATATGTCGGCGAAGTGGTTCAAACACAGCGCGGGAAGCGGGGATCGGCTGAAAAACACAGCAGGGAGGACACCACGATGGCCGCAGAAGGACGTCGGACCGGACAAGGCCGCCGATGGACGCGATGGACGCTGGGCAAGACACACGACGAGAGGCATCCAAACTGTAAGTATTTTTTTTTTTTTCAGGAATTTTCCTTCTAGGTTGGGGGTGCGCGCTATACGCCGGGGCGCGTTATAGGAAGATAAATACGGTATCTAAAATGTAGCTAAAATGTAGCATGACAGACCAGCTTGCTTTGCAGAGCCCTAGGTCTGATTGAAACTTCAGACAAAGCCGTCTGATATGAGAAAAATCACTGCTGGGACAACTCACTAGGAATGATTTAATAATGGAAAAAATAGCATTTCCATGCTGCAAAGGTAATGTTTACTCAGCTAAGTTAATATGCCAAAGCAGTATGCACTTTGAATATCCTATACACATGATTGGATAAAATAAACACTGCTTCACCTTATTTACTACTCTGGGTGAATACTAGCTTTGCAAACTAAACAACCACTAGTTATTTAGTGAATAAACCCAGTTAAGTTACATGAGCAATGGGGTTCTTGCAGCCTTGGTGAAAGGGATACAAAGCTTCAAATATGAAGGAAACTGGAGTGCCCCCTGCTGGCTAGAAAGAAGACTGCATAATAATAATATACAACATTTGAAATGTATAGTATACCACGTATAACCTGCTAGATCATATTTAGAGCTGCTGACTAACTCTTATCACCTTCTGGGCACAATTGACATTAATAGGCACAAAAAAGACAGTGCTCCTGATTCCCGTTTTTTCCCTCCTGGAAACGATAGCAGATCTCGCATGCATACAAATATCTCATGATTTTCAAAGATAGTAAAAAAAAAACGAACCATACCTTTTACTACATACTTTGGACTCTTTACTTAGGGCCTCAAGAAATGTAATAGACATCAGTAGTCATTTTTCGAATATATATACCAAAAATTTATAGACACTATAAATTTAATACAGACAAAATAATATATACTGATTTAGGCTATATTTAACAATTGTAGCAGAATATATTATGTGCTAATTTTATAAAGAAAGATTATTTATTTGCAAAATATTATAAAAGAAACAAAGAAAAATGTGTGTCTTTTTTTAAATTTTCTATATTTTTTTAATCACTCAATGTTGATTAAATACACCAAAAGGAAAGCTTGATTTATTTCCAAAAAATAATAAAAAATTCCATATGGGTATAGTGTTGCATGATTGAGTAATAGTCATTCAAAGTGTGACAGCACTGAAATCTGAAAAATGGCCTAGGCAGGAAAATGTCCAGTACTGAGGTAGTTAAAACCATTTTAAATTCTAATCTTATATGGGTAAATTGACTCACTCTCTAGCTTCTTATGAACTTTAATTGCAGGGTTTCCCAAGATGTAGTTTATGTCTCTAAACCCAACCACAATGGTGTTACAGCTAGATTCTCTGGTTGTTTGGTTGCTCTATGTTATGAGAATCCACTGGAAAGACGTAACACTAGTATTTGGCTTTGTAATAACCAGAACAGAATATTTTAGTGAAATTACAGTATCACACTCATGGGATCCCTGAGCTATAAAATAAGCCAAGTTTAGCGGTACCCCCGTAGGGGCTGCTGAATGTTGTAGTCCGTCTGTCAACCTGCTCAGCCAGGCACACAGTTTTCATTCACCCTCAGACAAAATAACAGTCCTTGAACTTTGTTTTGTATTTTTATTGAGGGGAATAAACTTGGATGGGGATGGGATGCTCATGAGATGCCCAAGTTGATTGCAGAAAAATATACAAGGGACTGACTATATACACCTCCAGTATATACAACTCCAATCTTCAACTCCAGCATTTCACTTGATTGCAGACTATCTCTCCTCAACACCTTCAGCACATCACTTGCTTGCACTTCCTGGACCAGCTAGCACTGATTTTTGTGTCGGACACTGACTCAGCCGGGCCTAAGGTGAGTGCCATTTGCAGGCAGGGATCGTGGGCCCCTTTAGTGTAGTAAAAATATAGAAGTCCTTAGTGCTAGCTGTTCACGTGGCTACTGAGACCAGTACCACATCTTAAGGCCCTGCCAGCCCTCATGGCTGCAGCTGCCTCTATCCACTGCCCATGATACCCCAGTCCACTCCTCTGGCTCTGCACCCATCTCAGACTGAAATCTCCAGTTCCTCTCAGGCGTGCATCCCCAGTCTTCTCCTGACTGTGTGTCACTCACCAGCCCTCTTGGCTGCGACCTGTTGTACCTCTCCTGGAGACTTTATCTAGCAGTGCTCTTAGGTGGTCCTCTCCTGCTCCTGTGCCACCTGTCCAGGACACCTCAATGTGTCCATGTATCCAGAAGGCTCCTGTTCACACCCAATCCTTAGGCCCAAGGTCACCCCCACCAGACTGGGGAGCTCCCTCCAAGGCCCTACAGCTTAGCACTCCATCTCCAGCTTCCACCTGAAAAACTCCTCCCCCAGCTGGGCTGACCCATGGTATTTAAGGAGGCCTGCCCCCTGATAATCCAGTTTGGAGATTGGTCAGGGCTCCCCAGAACACCCCAGACAGCTCCATCTCCCTTCTCTTCCTTCCTTTTCAGAGAACACTACAACATTCTGTAAGGAAGTGGGAGGTTTTGGTGATGTTGCCTGTGAATCACCCAGCTCTACTTTGAGTCACCCCCAACCCAGATCAAAACACACCCAGGCTTGGCTGCCAGTCAAGCAAGGAAATGTACCTACTCTCACAAAAACATGCACTATCCTTCTAGCACACTAGAGGGTGCTACACAAGGTACGATTACACATAGCCAGGGCCCAGTCAAATTGAAACAACAGTTTTTTGGGTGGAGTACACTAAATGTATTTCCTTTTTGGGTATGGAAGGCTTAGAACATCTGTCATGTTTTACTGTTGTGTGTCCCACTCTTGGGAAGCTTTCCCTTCACCTCCTGTCCTTGGTAAAACATGTTGTAACCTTGATTGGTAAGTAAATTATAATCTTCCATGGAGATACAGCCCACAATATAAATCCTAAAAAATCTCGAAATCTTTCTCAACGCTACATACAGAAGTACTTTTGTTACTTTTTTATTTCTTTTCCTTCCAGCTACATCATCCAGAGATCACATATAGGGTGTACGCATGTAACTCTTCCCTGCTTTAATACACACTAAAAGATTTTGGGCTGGAGTTACAATTTAAAACCCAGGTCCATCCTTCTTGTATTCCTTGCCTTGCAATGTCGATGACACCAAAAGTCTTGCAAGTTTTCATAGAATCTAGATCAGCTTCCTTACTTTCAAATTGTGCAATGACCAAAGGCACCCAGTTTTTCCTGTCTGACGTGGATGTCATGGACAAACCCCCTGTAGTCCAGAAGATGACATCATGGTGCACTGTGAAACTCATTACGTCCCAGATCACATGCCACACACAACAAAAAAGCTGCTCTGCATGTAGCTCCACCCTTTACTGGTGTGTGAGAGGTGGCCACTGCCAGTCTTCACTTTTAACCTAGTATAAACAAAGAAAGTTCTCCTAAAACCTCCCAGATAAAATGAAAGGCTGGTACAATACATAATATCACATAGTTGTATCATTCCCTCAGTACTCCCGTCAATTCATAGAATAAACTCAACACATGTAGGACCAATTTTAAAGGTCCACCTTTAAAAGGGGCACATTTTAGGAGGCAATTGTTTGTAAAGCTGGAGTTAGACTAACTACAAAATTGGTTTTGTCTACTGATGACACATTGCCTTCTGCCATTTGTGGCTATGATAGTATTATACTGATGGGAGATTTCAGTCTGCGTAATGTATAAATTATATTGCATGCAGCAAGTCAGCACTAGTATCTATCTTGACCAACGTCACACATGCTTTAAACAGGAAGCTCCGCTCATACAGCCACCCCTATTATTCAGCTATTACACTACAGCTTGAGAAATCACAGGCATCTTTGACCTGACAAAACTTGCTACAAGGTGTGTAAATCATAAAAGAACAATAATGATAGAAATTAAAAATAGCATGTATTTCTAAACAACCTAAAATGAGTTCCACGCATACATATTTCTCTAAATGATTTAACTATGGATAGATTATTATTCACTTTAACATTACCCAGAAATATGATATAAAAACACCATTATTACTGGCCTATTACAACTACACGCATATTCATTTCAATGCATTTTAAATGCAGTGCTAAGCCTTTCTGTGTATGTTGCACTTGTTTTATATGTATTTTTCATGTTTGATATGCACATGTAAAGTGATTTTAAACCCTAAATATTTTTTAACTGAATGCATTCTCTGCATTAAGGCAAAATATGCCCAGGAGCTGTATCACCCTCTCACCCCTCTCATATTTACCTGATGCTGCCTGTGTCGATGGGCACAGGCAGTGTGGCGCAGGACCGAGCCCACAGGTGTGCCACCATAGGAAGCGGCTCTCTATGCTGACACACAGACAAGAGGAGGAGAGGAGCATTGACAGGGGTACCCAAGAAGAGAAGGATTGGGGTCGCTCAGGGCAATTATATTGCAGAAAAGCAGGTATGTATAATATTTTTATTATTTTAAAAATATAGACTTTACAATCACTTTACATTTTAATTCCAGACAGGCAGCATATCCCTGCCCATCCTTGCCCAAAAATTGCCATGTGCCCATATTTGGTCAGTGATGTTATCACTTTCCCTGGCCATTTGTCTTCAAATCCATGGATTCCCAGACCAATAATTTTTTCTGACATTCCTAATTTGCATACTTTTTCTGAATCAGTGGTTAGGAAATATAGAAGCCAGGGGATAATGTTGTCACATATCCAGTATTATACAGGATCATCCAAGATTTGAGGTTAAAATATTGTGTCCTATATTGTGTCCCATATTGTCTATTAGGGATGACCTCAAGGTTGGGTCCAAACATAGGCTCGGACAGAACTGTGGCTCTTTGGACTTTTGTCAGAGTGCCAAACTCTTTGCTCATTCATCAGGAATTGAATGTTGCATATAATAACCATGTTTAAACCTTTACTATATATCACAGCTTCCTGTCATTGTGTGCTAAGGACACAGCAGGTGCTAAAACTCATATACAGTAGCGGTAAAATTACAGGTACAGACTGAACCTTGAGCTCATACTTAAAAGATCAGCCCATTGGCTTAAAAAGAAAAAAAAAAATAACTGAATATGGACACCTTTACCACATGGGAGGCACATAAGAGATCTGTTAGATATTGCTCGAAAATTTGGAAAACTGAGGGTTCCCCCCATAGAAATGTAATTGAGCATGTTGAGCACTAGGGATGAGCTTCGAGTTCGAGTCGAACTCACGTTCGTCTCGAACATTGCCTGTTTGCCAAACAGCGAACAATTTGGGGTGTTTGCGGCAAGTTCGTGAGAACCCCGTTAAAGTCTATGGGACTCGAACATTTGAAATCTAAAGTGCTAATTTTAAAGGCTAATATGCAAGTTATTGTCATAAAAAGTGTTTGCGGACCCGGGTCAATGCAAAAAAAAGTTTTAAAAATGTTTTTTTTTCGGGAGCAGTGATTTTAATAATGCTTAAAGTGAAACAATAAAAGTGAAATATTCCTTTAAATTTCGTACCTGGGGGGGGTGTATAGTATGCTTGCAAAGTAGCGCTTGTTTTCTGTGCTTAGAACTGTCCCTGCACAAAGTGTAATTTCTGAAGGAAAAAAAGTAATTTAAAATCACTTGTGGCTATAATGAATTCTCGGCTCCCGGCAATGCAGAGAAAAGTCATTCATAAAAAAAAATGCGTGGGGGTCCCCCCAAATTCAATTAGGGTCTGGTGTGGATTTTTTTTTATTTGGGGTGGAGTTTCCCTTAAAATCCATACCAGACCTGAAGGGTTTGGAATGGATATTTGGGGGAACCCCACATCATTTTTTTTATTTGATGCAGGGTTCCCCTTAATATCCATACCAGACCTGAAGGGCCTGGTAATTGAATTTGGGGGGACCCCCACATATTTTTTTTTATGAATGACTTTTCTCTGTATTGCCGGGAGCCAACAATTCATTATAGCCGCAAGTGGTTTTAAATGACTTTTTTCCTTCAGAAATTACATTTTGTGCAGGCACAGTCCTAAGCACAGGAAACGAGTGCTACTTTACAGGCATACTATACCCTCCCCCCCCAGGTACAAAATTTAAAGGAATATTTCAATTTTATTGTTTCACTTTAAGCATTGTTAAAATCAATGTTTCCGAAAAAACGGCTGTTTTTAACAATTTTTTTACTTTGATACATGTCCCCTGGGGCAGGACCTGGGTCCCCAAACACTTTTTATGACAATAACTTGCATATTAGCCTTTAAAATTAGCACTTTAGATTTCAAACGTTCGAGTCCCAACAGACTTTAACGGGGTTCTAAAGTTCACACAAACTTTTGGTCTGTTCGCAGGTTCTGGTGCGATCCGAACGGGGGGGGGGGGGTGTTCGGCTCATCCTTATTGAGCACATGCAAGATAAAATTGTACAGGTGTTGCCCGCCATGAAAGAACATTTAGCTCAGCAGAGGATTTATAATCGTGGGGCCCAGATCTGTACCTTTTTACCTGCCGATAGGGTGTTGATACTAGTCTCCATTATGGAAATAAATTCCTAGACAAATGGCAGGACCCTTAGATCGAAAAAAGAGGTGAAGTAAATTACAAGAATAACGAACTAGGGAGATTGAAACCAGAGCAGATATATCATGTGAATTGTGAAAACCATGGAAGGATAAGGAATGCTTAGTAGCTGAGGGTTCTGGCTCAGTCTGACTCTTTAATTCCTGAAATTTGGAATAGCAGAAACTTTCTGAAAAGTTCAGCAACAGGAAGTAAGAGATGTTGTGATCTGTATAGAGCTGTATTCTCAGAGTTTAGGTTACCTGTGAATGAAGATGACATTATAACTCAACCAGGGAAAAGGGTAAAACTAAAACCTTATTGGATTCCTGAAATCTGACAAAAGGATTATATCCATTTATATCTCTGCCATTAACCCCCTGTTGTTTTGCCAAATGTATGTATCATCTGTGGTTTGGGGCCATGATGTGAGGATCCTTTGATTATATGAGCCAGTAGGTATATTGTATGACATTTTCTTAAATATACACTGACTGCCATTATGTGAGCTGATCTCTGGTTTTTGTATTGATTATTTTAGTTGGCCCTCATTAATCCTTGGTAAGAGACTATTGGAGCCAGCCCTCTCCTTTGTTTGCTGGATACTACCCCACTCTCTATATTACTTATTGAACAAGGCTGACTCTCTTGCAAGGTATTTGCCATCTACATACCTATGTATGTCGTGAACTGTTATTTAGACACACATTGTTTTTAAAGATATGTGCAATTGTTACTATAATTATGAACATATATGTTTTATTCCTAGATAGTGAGACCCGTTTCTCCTTTTTTCTGCAACCTACTAACCCCGAATGTGAAATGTGTTGATGCATTAGAGCTCACTATACAGTTGTATTCAAAATTATTCAACCCCCACTGAAATTGATTGTTTTGCCCAGTTTGACATTGATTTTGATCATCCTGTCATCCTGATTACAATTGAATCAAAGAGGCACGTGTAGGTCAGACAAATATAACATAACATTTATAATGAAATAACCACAAATGTCTTTTCTGTGCTCACATCATTATCAGTTTTATTCAACCCCCAATTGACATTCAATCTTAGTACTTAGTACAACATCCTTTTACAGTTAGAACAGCTTTTAAACTTAAAGCATAGCTTGACACAAGTGTCTTGCAGCGATCTACGGGTATCTTCACCCATTCGTCATGGGCAAAAGCCTCCAGTTCAGTCACATTCTTAGGGTTGCGCACTGCAACTGCTTTCTTTAAGTCCCACCAGAGGTTCTAAATCGGATTTAAGTCTAATGACTGCGATGGCCACTCCAAAATATTCCAGCCTTTAATCTGCAACCATGCTTTAGTGGAGTTGGAGGTATGCTTGGGATCATTGTCCTGTTGAAAGGTCCAACGTCTCCCAAGCCTCAGGTTTGTGACGGACTGCATCACATTGTTATCCACTATCTCCTGGTACTGAAGAGAATTCATGGTACCTTGCACACGCTGAAGCTTCCCTGTACCTGCAGAAGCAAAACAGCCCCAAAGCATGATTGACCCCCCGCCATGCTTCACAGTAGGCAAGGTGTTCTTTTCATCATAGGCCTTGTTCTTCCTCCTCCAAACATAGCGTTGATCCATGGGTCCAAACACTTCTAATTTTGTTTCATCAGTCCACAGAACACAATCCCAAAACTTCTGTGGTTTGTCCACATGATTTTTGCATACTGCAGTCGACTCTTCTTATTCTTTGGAGACAGCAAGGGGGTGCGCCTGGGAGTTCTGGCATGGAGGCCTTCATTACGCAGTGTGCGCTGTATTGTCTGAGCATAAACTTCAGTACCCACATCTGACAAATCTTTTGTCAGTTCCTCAGCAGTCACAAGGGGACTTTTCTCCACTCTATGCTTCAGGTAGCGCTCAGCAGTCGAAGTCAGCATCTTCTTTCTGCCACGACCAGGTAGCGTTTCAACAGTGCCCTTTGGCTTGAATTTGCGAATGATGCTTCCTATGGTGTCTCTTGGTATGTTTAACATCTTTTCAATCTTCTTATAGCCATTGCCCTTCCTGTGAAGAGTAATCACCTCTTCTCTTCCCGGACCATTCTCTTGACTTCACCATGTTTGTAACCACACCAGTAAATGTCTAGAAGGAGCTGAGTATCACAATCATTTTAAAGCTGCCTGATTGGTGCTTATTAGGCTTTATTGCTGCTCCCTGACATCCACAGGTGTTTTCAATACCTGATTGAAAACACTTCAATGAACCTCTGTTCTTCAGAGTGGTAGTCTTTAAGGGGTTGAATAATTTTGAACACAACTGTATAGCATGTATCTTAATATATATGTTTTTCAATTCATTTTTCTATGCTCTTTTTGTCTACCATATATGTAATTTTTTCTCAATAAATGTTATTGTTTTTCACTATTCCTCATTGTGCCTTCAAAGTTCTACTCCGGGTCACCTCTTGGGACCCTTTTCTGTATTTTCACAAATTATTTACGGATGTGGCAATGTGAGTGCTTTTCCTCTTTACTTCTATTTCTTGAATGTTGTCACATGACAAGATATAATAAGCTGTTATTTCGGAGCTGCGGGACCAGTTCTGTCCTTCAATGAGCACTACTCATATCTATCGAATCAGTCGATCCCTGACACAGTTTGTACCCAGATGGGGTGTCTGGACTGACGACCAAAGTTAGTGCACTCAGGATTTCCCTTTCTACAAATGACACTCAGGAAAACTCTGTATGACAGAGATTTTATACTGTCGATTGTTATTGGTTTTCTCAGATGTCTAACCTTGTTGGTATTATGTTCTGCCCCAGAGTGAAATGGTGGCATTAAGTTGTAATGTACTGCTTTTCAATAAAACATTTTGAAACTCAAAAAAAAGAAAAGAAAAGATATAATAAACTATTTACTAAATGTGAGGGGTTTACTCACTTTTGTGAGGTACTGTATATGTAAAAAGGGCTATAGTAAGCTAGTTGTTTTTTTGTTTTTTTTTGGACTATCTAGAGCGCATACAAGAGTGCGTGGTCTGGTCAAAACAAAAGAAGGGCAGAAAAATATTAGAAAGGGTTGTAGAAAACCATCTAGAGATCGAGTTGAGCTTGGATGCTGTAAGATGGGGTTGTCAGTTGGAGAGATGCAGGCAGGCCTAATAAGTTATTATCCCCATGGCTTGGCGGGAGCTGCTGTGTATAGCAACTACCCCATGTGGTGCAAGAATCAAAAGCTGATACTATTTTAAATAATGCAGTTTGGAGGTCAACAAATATGTTTACATTTTCAAAAAATGTGCCTGAAAGATATATTTTAACTTCAAAAAATCTCATTGAATTTGACAGAACATGAAAAAAAAAATTGCTAAAATGCCATGCAAACTGTGTTGTATTTAATAGGTGCTGTTTTTTTTTTTTTTAAAAACTATGCTTATAAATCAATTGCTCATATAGTATAAAAAAAAAACTTTCACTACCTAATTTGACTAATGCTTTGGTAATTTTTGTTTTCATAATTGTATTCAATCTGTAATATCTAAATATTTATTCAGTTTATCCTATTTAAACCCATAGTTAAAAAAAATCACTGTTTTTTTTTTTTCACTCTTGCTATTCTTTTTTCTACACCCTTTCCAAGTGGTTCTATATATCTTAGATCCTGACTTTTTGAGTGGTTTTCTCCCTGATATTATGTTATTTTACATATCTCCCTTAAATGAATGTTTACAGGCATAATAGTTAACTGATTCCTTTTAAAAACGATTAAAAATAGATACAAATCAATCATATAATGTACCTGTAGTTTCAGTTTCGTGTTTGCATGTTATCCTGCCTCTGTGCTGTATAGAGCCATAGAGAAGTGATGGTTTGGAAAACGAAACTAGAAGCTCCCAGTACTGTTGTCCAAAGGAAACAGACAACCAGCAAGTGTCCAAAACAGAGCAGAATTACAGCAACATCAGAGCAAAACCGAACAATGAGGACATGAAACCAGGACTGCAGTAAGGTAAAGGAAGCTATTTAGCTAAACAATTTCCTTTAGTGACCCTTTAAGTGCCTATCAAATGTCCTTGAAGTAGCATAAGCTTTTATATTATTTTTTCATTTGTTTAATTGTCATCCTATCAATACTCTCTGAAATTACAAAAAATTGTATTTGTTCTCAGAAAATCATTCATCTTTCCAATTTCTTTTTATGTATTTATTTATGCAACACCTTCATTATACGTGTTTCTGTATATATATGCTGTTTTATGTCCTTTTTTTAAAAAAACTAATAAAAACAGATCAAATATAAAAAAGAGCACCGGCCCAGCATGTGCAAAAATAAAAAAAACACAGCCCTCCACAGGCTTACTTCTCTGCCCGGTTCTTTCCCACGTTCAATGATGCCCAGAACTCTCAAGGGTTAGAGCCTTAGAAAACATGTAGTTTTATATATAAAATAAAATAAAAAAGATACTTTTTCCAATAGTCCCCCTGTTAATAAAGCCTGAATTGAATTACCTTTCCAGCGACCTGTGTATAAAAAAGCTGCCTCTTCTCCACTACTCAGCAGCTCCAAAGTAATCTACACTCATGTTCCATTGTCAGCGCACTGGTTCCTCCTTCCCAACAAGAGATGAAGGGAGGGACCACAGCAGCCAGGTGAGAAGCCAGTAGTCGATTTTGCAGCAGCTAGAAGGCAAATATGTGGTGGCTTTTCAATAAATGGGCCGCTGGAAAGGTAAGAATTTTCAGGCTTCTTTTACATGTGGGCTGTTAGATAAAAAAGACCCTTTAGTGGCAGGGCAAATTTAAGTTACTGGAAAGAAAAGACAATAGTGTAGGGATCAACTCCCACCCCCATGTTGAGGGCATGTGACCTGGTATGGTTCAGGAAGAGGGGGGTGGGACTGCCAGGCTGTGTGCTTGGATAATTTTCTAGTATGGATTTTGGGGGGGACCCCTCTCCGCTTTTCGTTTACATTTTGGCATGGGGTTCCCCTTAAAATCCATACCAGACCCAAAGGGTCCAGAATGGACTGGGAGGGGCACCCCACACCATTTAATTTCACTTTTTTATTGCCCCCAATGTATTTTTTTTGTTCAGCTGTCAGCGGGAATCTCATTGACAGCTGATGACTAATCGACCCTGCTTCTTATCAACCAGCTATTCACTGCACCCCTCATTGGGCAAAGCTTTGCCCAGCATGAAGCATGGGCAAAGCTTTGCCCAATCAGGGCTTAGAATGTACTGTGCAGCGAATACATTTTTGTTGTTTGCTTCACATTATCATCAGCATTCATTGAATTTGGAGGAATGTTTTTATCATTATTGTTTTCATTTTTAATTCAATTGACCTTACACACGGACTGAGTTTCCATTCAAATTTTTCATCCCTTATTTTAATTTTGACCTTTATTGGAGATATTTGATTGACAGTCTTCCGACAAGCTTCCGACGGTCGTATCCATCGCGTCACGAGTAGCTGAAAGAAGCCGAACATCAGTGCGGCTCTATACTGCGCCTGCGCACCGACGTTCGGCTACTTTCGGAAAATCGTGACTCGATGGATGCGACCGTCGGAAGCCTGTCGGAAGACTGTCATTCAAAATAGGAACGCCCAGTCCCGCAGCCCATACCCGAAAGCGGCGGATAAGATCGCTCTCTACAACGGTAAGTACAGCTTCGATTTTAAAACAACTAGCCGATTCCCCTAGACAAAATGAGCAGGAATCTAAGGGTAAAAAATTGTATTTCCGGGTGAACCTCCACTTTAAGCTTGGCCAACCTGGGACTATATGCCAATGATGGGTGAGTTCTTTAGGCAGGCAGTTATTTTTAAGTCCAATCAATATCCATTTATAAGCACACTGCATTGAGAAAATTTAATCTTTTTTTTTTTTTTTTTTTTCACATTAGCATTTATGACCATAGCAAATTGCACATAAGGGGTAAAATTTTACTTGGCAAACAATAATTTATCATAGAAAATAATGCATTACTGCACAAATATACTGTATATGTATTTAGAAATATGCAGTGTTTATATTTCATAGTTTAAGGCATATGTAAAGCTTTTTTTTTTTGTTTCCTATAGGAAAGGCAAGAACAGGTTTATTTTGTTGTTTGTATCCTGGGGAGATTTTTTTCATTTCCCATTTTGGAGAAACAACAGAAAGAGAGAGGATATTCCCCTCTTAAATAGTTGTCGCTATCATTGGAAAACTTTCACTTTCTCAGTGACAGTGGTCACCAAGACAAATAAAGGGGATAATCTCCCTAGCGGGAACACAGGCAGCAATACAAACATGACCAATTAGATAAAAACATTTTTTTTTAAGGCTCGTTCATTTTTAACTAATACTGTGAGAAACACACTATTTAATTTGTGAGGCTAAATCCGAGGCTAAACTACTTTTTTTTAAGATATTCTTTAAAATGTTTTAATTAAAAATATAATGTTTAAATAGGAAAATTAAATATTTCTTAAGTTAAATTGAAAGAGCCATAACTTGATATTCATTGAAATATATCATTCTAGGTTGACACAGTAAGTCAGGGTGAATTGATACAAATCCTGTCTTATAAATCGTAACTGAGGACCTCCCAGGCAGTGAGTTTTATGCACTGACATTGTACATCATGTATATTACCCTTAATATCTGATGATTTATATATGCTTTGAGTACCCACCCATTTGCTTTGTTATTCTCAGGTGGCAATTAGGAAAAAAATGAAATGTAACACACATTGGGACATAATAATTGTGAAATCTTTGGCAACGCCCTTGGTAAAAATAATAATTATAACATCTAAATTATTAAACATTTGGAAACAACCACTGTCTGCTGTTGCTTCTGAAATAGCCTTGCTCTGTTCCATGAAGATTCAAGTTACATTTAGGGCTCTTTCATAGATTGCACTGCCTCAATGCATTCACGTTAATGCAGTGCATGTAATGCACATAAATATACACTGCTCCAAAAAATTAAAGGAACACTTTTGAATCAGAACTCCTGGGATATTGATCTGGTCAGTTAAGTAGCAGAGGGGGAGGGGTGTATACAGAGGGCGTTGTTAATCATTTTCAACTGCTTTGCTGTTATTTGAAATTAACAACAGGTGCACTAGATGGGCAACAATGAGACAACCTCCAAAACAGGAATGTTTTTTCAGGTGGAGGTGTCTGACTTTTTTTTCCCTACTCATCTTTTCTGACTGTGTTTCACTAGTTTTGCATTTGGCTAGGGTCAGTGTCACTACTGGTAGCACAAGGCGATACTTGGACCCTATAAAGGTTGCACAGGCAGTCCAACTCCTCCAGGATGGCACATCAATACGTGTCATTGCCAGAAGGTTTGTCATGTCTCCCAGCACAGTCTCAAGAGCATGGAGGAGATTCCAGGAGACAGGCAGTTACTCTAGGAGAGCTGGACAGAGCCGTAGAAGGTCCTTAACAAATCAGCAGGACTTATATTTGCTCCTTTGTGCAAGGAGGAACAGGGTGAGCACTGCCAGAGCCCTACAAAATGACCTCCAGCAGGCCAGTGGTGTGAATGTCTCTGACCAAACAATCAGAAACAGACTTCATGGGGGTGGCCTGAGGGCCCGACGTCCTCTAGTGTGCTCTGTGCTCACTGCCGGACACTGTGGAGCTCAATTGGCATTTTCCATTGAACACCAGAATTGGCAGGTACGCCACTGGTGCCCCATGCTTTTCACAGATGAGGGCAGGTTCACCCTGAGCATATGTGACAGACGTGAAAGGGTCTGGAGAAGCCGTGGCGAACTTTATGCTGCCTGTAACATTGTTCAGCATGACCGGTTAGGTGGTGGATCAGTGATGGTCTGGGAAGGCATATCCATGGAGGGACGCACAGACTTCTACATGCTACACAATGGCACCCTGACTGCCATTAGGTATCGGGATGAAATCCTTGTACCCATTGTCAGACCCTACGCTGGTGCAGTGGGTCCTGGGTTTCTCCTGGTGCACGACAATGCCCGGCCTCATGTGGCGAGAGCATGCAGCCAGTTCCTGGAGGATGAAGAAATTGAATGGCCCCCACGCTCACCTGACCTAAATCCAAAAGAACACCTCTGGGACATTATGTTTTGGTCCATCCGGTGCCAGCAGGTTGCACTTCAGTCTTTTCAGGAGCTCAGTGATGCTCTAGTCCAGATCTGGGGGAAAATACCCCAGGACACATCCGTCGTCTCATTAGGAGCATGCCCTGATGTTGTCAGGCATGCATACAAGCACTTGGGGCCAAATAAACTACTTAGGACCATTTTGAGTTGTTGCAATGAACTTTCAGCAAAATGAACTAGCTTGCTGCATAATTTTTTCACTTTGATTTTCGGTGTGTCTTTGAATTCAGCCCTCTGTAGGTGAATAATTTTAATTTCCATCAAATTATGTGCCATCCTCTCACTCCTAACACATTACCCAGTCCAAATCAGTATAGTTATCCAGCATGATATTTTTGCACATTGAGATCTGATATGTTTTCCTTAAAAAAATTTGAGCAGTGTATATATATATTTTTTAAATGGAGCTTCAAGGGTCATAGCTCAGCCACCTGATGTCATTCAGAGTCAAAGAGTCCTAACCCACCACTGGTAAAAATGTGGGGCTCCTACTACCTATGGTTCCAGAGATATGGGGCTCCTTGCACAGCCTGTCAGAAGCTATGTACAGAGCAGCCAGTTTAAATACAAGCTGTCACACTCTGTTTGCAGCAGACTGAGAGGTTGAGCTCACAGTGCCTCTCTTCACTTCTTGTCAGGGGCACTGAGCTCAATGGACAGCATGGAGTCTTTGACCAATGGTAAAGTACCATTAGCCCCAGCTGTCCAAACAAAATGCTGCAGTGGAGGCACGCCTCTTACTGCAGTGTCATAGAAGAGGGCATGTGTCTAAAAGACAAATTCTCCATTCCAGGCCAGCCCTTGTAACTACAAGGAAAGAACATGGGCTTATGTGTATAAGGTTTACCCACAACCCCATGTTTTTCTCACACAGTTAAGTGGGAGAAGTGAATCTGCTGCAGTCGAAAAGGTACTGTTATAATCAAGGTAAAGCATATATTATTATGCTATATGTTATAAGACAATAATTTATTATTTATCTATTTACTGTGAAATTACTAGACATGTGCATTTTCTTTTCGTCCAAATGCATTTTCGTCCGAATTTCAGGTATTTTCGTTATTGTTTTAACAAACACAGAAAACAAAAACCTAAAGATCTGACATAAACAAATGCTTTATTTTCGTTTTCGTTGCGGTCGAATGTACCTAACCTTAACTCTATTAGTCCAATATTATTCTACATAAAGAGAAAAGATTCGACATTGAGAGAAAAGATTCAACATTATAGAGACATGAAGAAGAGTCGACATAGAGAGAAAAGATTCGACATAGAGAGAAAAGATTCGACATAGAGAGACATGAAGATTCGACGAAGTAGCTAAAAACATACAATCACAGCAAGCGGACATTTATGGTGAAATGCTCGGCCCATAGGCTATAGAAGAATTCTAATGTTGGTTGTCTAGTAATAATAATTAATAAATATAATTATTATTAGTCATACAACATTAGAATTCTTCTATAGCTTGTAGGCGGAACATTCGACCGGAAATGTACGATTGCGGCCTCGTACAGTTTCGTTGCTCCGTTGAATATTTTCTGTCGAATGTTGAAAGTTTCTGTCGAATCTTTTTTTTTTTTTTTTTTTAAGATTCCGTCAAATCTTTTTTTTTAAAGATTCCCTCGAATCTTCTTAGAACATTCGACAGACACCAAAAGCCTTCAATGACAGATTCGATCTTAATTAATTTGGATTTTCGGACGAATGCATTTTTTTTACGAAAAATGGGAATAACTACATAAATTTATTTTTCGGACGAAAACAAAATTCCGAAACAAAATATTTCAGTGTGCACATGTCTAGAAATGACTGGTTTGAAGTTATAACTTCAAACTTCGGTAATTTGTCCATCAAGCCACCTGCTTGAGTACAGTTTTTGAAAATATAGTAAATTACCTTAAAAGCAATATATAATAATTATTTGTATATGACTTACTTATGGTAATTAACCCCTTGCCACCCAGGCCAATTCTGACACTTCTCTCCTACTTGTAATAATCAAAAAAATTTTGCTAGAAAATTACTCAGAACCCCCAATTGTTATACTGTATATATTGTTTTTGCAGACACCCTAGGGAATAAAATTGTGGTCGTTACATGGTGGCTAGTCGGCAAGTGTTTAAGTAATTGCTTTGCAATTAGCGGAAGCATTGTCAGCCTGATGCATGCACTCCTTCAGTTTGCTATTGGGGTTATTGTCAGGTGTATTAGTTGGGCAGCCCAACAGCCAACTGAAGGAACTCACAAAGTAAGCCAACAATGTTGCTGTTATTTGCAAATCTATGGCTTAGACCCCTTTCACACTGGGGCTGGGGTGGCGTTGGCGGTAAAGCGCCACTATTTTTAGCGTTGCTTTACCGTCAATTTCGCTGTGCTATTCAGTCGCTAGCAGGCAGTTTTACCCCCCGCTAGCGGCCGTGAAAAGGTTAAAAACCACTGCTCCAAAGATGCTGCTAGCAGGACTTTTTTAACCGTCCTGCTAGCATAATGCTCCAGTGTGAAAGCCCTCAGGGCTTTCACACTGGAGAGACAGCAGCCGCTGTTTCAGGTCAGTTTGCAGGCACTATTTTTAGCGTTATAGCGACTGCAAACCGACCCAGTGTGAATGGGGTCTTAGAGAAGTCATCCTTTACCAGGAGGTGCTGTTACTTGCAGGATCTTCAGGTAAAAAACTGCAACAGGTCTACAAAGACCAGTTTGCTTAAGAAACTTGCATATAGTGCATCACAGTGCATGTGGTATAGTACATTACTGTGATAATAAACCCTTACATAAGCCCACTGAACTGACTAGCCTCAGGTGATACACAGTGATGAGTTAAAATCTGCTACCTAAGCTATACCTGTTTTTCTTCAGCCTTCTATAGTACACAATTTAGATGATATTTTTTTAGCTTTCAAGAGGCAGAAGACAGGTATCTGATGTCACACACTGTACAGCAAAGAGCACAGAGCTGAGTGTAATCTGAGACCTCACTGGAGGGAATGTACACACACCCCTTTACACAGCCTCACTGGAAAACTTGCACAGCTGAGTCACCTGCTGTGTACCGGGGGATCTTTAAGGATTTCCTGGTGTCAGGTTAAAATGTTAGAAGTGATACCTATATAGCGCCATCGATTTACACAGCACTTTTCATATACAGGTGCATCTTATAAAATCAGAATATCATCAAAATATCAATTCAAACAGTGAAACTTGTATATTTTTTATAGATGCGTTACACACAGTGATATATTTCAAGCATTTATTTATTTTATTTTTGATGATTATGGCTTACAGCTAGTGAAAACTCAATATTCAGTATCTCAGAAAATTTGAAAATTACACAAGACCCCCCCAAAAAAAGTTTTTTTTTTATAAAGAAATGTTGGCTTACTAAAAAGGATGTCTATGTACAGTGTAGTATGCACTCAATACTTGGTCAGGGGGGCTCCTTTTGCAGGAATTACTGCATCAATGTGGCGTGGCATGGAGGCGATCAGCCTGTGGCACTGCTGAGGTGTTATGGAAGACCAGGTTGCTTTGATAGCGGCCTTCAGCTCATCTGCATTGTTGGGTCTGGGGTCTCATCTTCCTCTTGACAATACCCGACAGATTCTCAATGGTGTTCAGGTCAGGCGATTTTGCTGGCCAATCAAACACAGTGATACTATGATCATTAAACCAGGTATTGGTACTTTTGGCAGTGTGGGCAGGTGCCAAGTCTTGCTGGAAAATGAAATCAGCATCTCCATAAAGCTGGTATACATGGGGAAGCAGTAAGTGCTCTAGAATTTCCTGGTAGAGGGCTGGGCTGATTTTGGACATGATAAAACACAATGGATCAACACCAGCAGATGACATGACAACCCAAATCATCACTGACTATGGAAACTTCACACTGGACCTCATGCGACTTGGATTTTGGGCCTCTCCATTCTTCCTCCATACTCTGGGACCTTGATATCCAAATGAAATGCAACATTTTCCACAGTCTGAGACACTGTATTCAAAGTCCTTTTTTTAATTGGTGTTATTTAATATTCAAAATTTCTGAGATATTGAATTTTGGATTTTTACTATACGTGAGCCATTATCATCAAAACTAACGCATCTATATAATATACGAGTTTCACTTTTGAAATAAAATCCTGAAACAAATTTACTTTTTTATGATATTCTAATTTTATGAGATGCACCTGTAGGGTATATATACTATATATTGAACATTCACATAAGTCACTGCCCTCAGGGGTCTTACAATTTAAAGTCCCTAACTCACACATAGGGACGAGCTTCGAGTTCGAGTCGAAAACTCATGTTTGACTCGAACATTGCCTGTTCGCGGAACAGCTGACAATTTGGGGTGTTCGTGGCAAAATCGAAAAGCCACAGAACACCCTGGAAAAGTCTATGGGAGAAATCTAAAGTGCTAATTTTAAAGGCTTATATGCAAGTTATTGTCATAAAAAGTGTTTGGGGACTTGGGTTTAAAATCACTGCTCCCGAAAAAACTGCAGTTTTTAAAACTTTTTGGCATTGATGCATGTCCCCAGGGGCAGGACCCGGGTCCCCAAACACTTTTTAGGACAATAATTTGCATATTAGCCTTTAAAATTAGCACTTTAGATTTCAAACGTTCAAGTCCCATTGACTTTAATGGGGTTCTAAAGTTCAAACACAAACTTTTGGTCTGTTCACAGGTTCTGGTGTAAACCGAACAGGGGGGTGTTCGGCTTATCCCTACTCACACATGTACATTTGCATACTAGGGCCAATTTAGGTAGGAGAGGAGATAATTAATAGTGTTGAGCAGAATATGCCATATTCGATTTCGCGATATATCTCGAATATATATTCGAATATTCGAGATATATTCGCTAAATTCGAATATTCGTGATATTTTATCGAAATTAATTGAATGCGATTTTTCGCTATTGCGAATGCGAAAATAATTGCGATTTTTTAATAACTGCGGTAGGAGCGCTCTGATTGGCTTAGAATATTCGTGATATTTTATCGAAATATCGCAACATGCGAATGCGATATTTATTGCGGAATTTCGAGATATGCTGGAGGAGCGCTCTGATTGGCTTAGAATATTCGTGATATTTTATCGAAATATCGCAACATGCGAATGCGATATTTATTGCGGAATTTCGAGATATGCTGGAGGAGCGCTCTGATTGGCTCAGAATATTCGTGATATTTTATCGAAATATCGCAACATGCGAATGCGATATTTATTGCGGAATTTCGAGATATGCTGGAGGAGCGCTCTGATTGGCTCAGAATATTCGTGATATTTTATCGAAATATCGCAACATGCGAATGCGATATTTATTGCGCAATTTCGAGATATGCTGGAGGAGCGCTCTGATTGGCTCAGAATATTCCTGATATTTTATCGAAATATCGCAACATGCGAATGCGAAATTTATTGCAGATATTTCGAAAACTGCTGTAGCAGCACTCTGAAATCGAATATGTATGATATTTTAACCAAAATACATATTGCGATTGCGATTTTTCGATCGCGCATGCGCAATTGCGCGAACAACACGCGACCATTTCCTGGAGCCTTGCCAGTTTCCAACTTATGATCGCAGCGCAATCACACAGCAACATGGTTGGAAGCAATTTCACTAAGTCTGAGGAAAAGTTGCTGATTTGTGTAAGTATTTTGACCACTGTTATTTCATCATCTTCAACTGCATTTTAGTCTAGTTTAAAAGTTAGTATATATGATCAGATATTAGTATTTCACAAAAAATGTGTCTCCTGCTTTTACAAAACTACAAGTCCCAGCATGCCTGGACAGCTGCAGACACCCTGGTTGGCAAATGTGTATTTAGGCACTTTTCCTTGTTATTTAGCATAATGAATTTAACATTTTATTGGACATAGGACGTATGCGAACGTCCTGAGTTCAGTGTCCTCAAGGCCCAAGGACGTTCGAATACATATTGCCCTTTAGATGTTGCAGAACTACAACTTCCAGCATGCCTGGGAATGCTGGCACTTCTAGTATTGTAAGTTCTGCAGGCCCACATTTTTCAGGCCTTTATGCACGGGTCTCTAAACTGTGGCACCCTAGATGCAGCAAAAGTAAAATTCTTAGCATGCACTGACAGACCGTGGCTGATGGGAGTAGTAGTTTTGCAACAGCTGGAGGTGGACTGGTCTTGAAACCCAGAGTTAGGTAACAAACCCGTAGTGTTTTGCAACCATTCTGCCTCCAGCTGGTTATTTTCTGTTGAAAAGCCTGTGGCGTGCAAAACACAACCCAAAAACTCCACCCGGTGCAAGGAAAAATTTGCACACACCTAAAGAGTGACATCACAAAAAACTGCGACGGTTGCATACGTCAGTGGTCCTCCGAAAAGGTCCCGTCTCTGACCCCCCGGGGCGTTAGGCTCCTAGGCTCCTGACAGGGAAAAGAGTTACTGTGGTCCATACAGCCGAAGCCATATGGACCCATCTCGGTCCAAGCAGCGCAATCAACACGCGAACAACACGCGACCATTTCCTGGAGCCTTGCCAGTTTCCAACTTATGATCGCAGCGCAATCACACAGCAACATGGTTGGAAGCAATTTCACTAAGTCTGAGGAAAAGTTGCTGATTTGTGTAAGTATTTTGACCACTGTTATTTCATCATCTTCAACTGCATTTAAGTCTAGTTTAAAAGTTAGTATATATGATCAGATATTAGTATTTAACCAAAAATGTGTCTCCTGCTTTTACAAAACTACAAGTCCCAGCCCAGCCCAGCATTTTAGTCTAGTTTAAAAGTTAGTATATATGATCATATATTAGTATTTCACAAAAAATGTGTCTCCTGCTTTTACAAAACTACAAGTCCCAGCATGCCTGGACAGCTGCAGACACCCTGGTTGGCAAATGTGTATTTAGGCACTTTTCCTTGTTATTTAGCATAATGAATTTAAAAATTTTTTGGACATAGGACGTATGCGAACGTCCTGACTTCAGTGTCCTCAAGGCCCAAGGACGTTCGAATACATATTGCCCTTTAGATGTTGCAGAACTACAACTTCCAGCATGCCTGGGAATGCTGGCACTTCTAGTATTGTAAGTTCTGCAGGCCCCCATTTTTCAGGCCTTTATGCACGGGTCTCTAAACTGTGGCACCCTAGATGCAGCAAAAGTAAAATTCTTAGCATGCACTGACAGACCGTGGCTGATGGGAGTAGTAGTTTTGCAACAGCTGGAGGTGGACTGGTCTTGAAACCCAGAGTTAAGTAACAAACACGTAGTGTTTTGCAACCATTCTGCCTCCAGCTGTTTTTTTCCTGTTGAAAAGCCTGTGTCGTGCAAAACACAACCCAAAAACTCCACCCGGATGCAGTGAAAAATGTGCACACACCTAAAGAGTGACATCACAAAAAACTGCGACGGCTACATACGTCAGTGGTCCTCCGAAAAAGGTCCCGTCTCTGACCCCCCGGGGCGTTAGGCTCCTGACAGGGAAAAGAGTTAGCAACGCATATCTCCCCTATACGTGTATCCTGTGTTGTTAATAATATATTCATAATTATGCAAATGATAATGGCTGCTATATTTATGCAAAAAAGGTGGCGACCGAAATGGCAGGATATAAAATCTTTCATGTTACCCCTGTCATTGATTAATAAGGCGAGAATGCTTCCAATTGTTGAATAGCATACATTTACGTCATATATCCATAAGGCTGTCAACAGAAGTATTACAATATACTTTGTTCTTCATCTTGCAGAAGTTCCTGGAAACAGGATACGATGAGCTGCGGAGGCAGCCACAGAAAAGGGCTGTGGTCAGCGCCCTAATCGCTGACTTTGGCGGCCAACATGACCACAAGGCCATTGTTAAGAAGTGGTCTGACCTGAAGAGGCGCCAAATGGTTCATGTCAGACGTCTTCGGGCTAAATATCATCCAGGTAAGTTATTGTTGACAGTTATGTTTTTTTTTAAAAAGTGTATTTTGTGCGTGAACTCGAAAGAGAGAGGAGCCGGCCTGCAGGAGTTGGGAGGCCTCCCCCAGAGGCAATCTGCCACCTTTCTCCATGCCCCGGTTGGCAATGGCGGGTGTGAGGGGGTCCTCCCAACCCAACCTCGCATAGCACACCCACCAGGGGCGGGGCTGAGACCACCAAACTCAATTCACAGGTAGCCGAGAGCGGGATCCGAACCCCTAGCTGCAGAGGTGAATCAGTTGTCAGTGCAGTGGCAATCGCGTGGAGCCACCGCAGCTCCTTTGGTGACAGTTATGTAAGGTCATATGTAATTCATGTAAGGTCAGATGTTGTTAACCAAGATGCCATGTTGTGCTAACATATATCACCACCGGCCAAGGTATTCATAGTACTGTTGAAAAAAGACATGGGGCAGCAGACAGGAACACAGAAGTTATGTGGGAACATAATTTTCCCATTGCTTTGCATGGGACTTTAAAGAAAAACCCCGACCATGGCAAGTGGGGGTGGGTAAGGTTTAAACCACCTATCCTATGTTTGTGGCTGACATATAAGTAACCTGTGTGCCAAGTTTCATATAAATATCTTTAGCCGTTTGTACGTGATGCTGGAACATACATACATACATACATACATACATACATACATTTATGCACACACACACATTGAGTTTTATATATATAGATTACCACTAAATTCCTGTGTTAGGAGTGGGGTTGTTATAGTAATCCCGTGTGCTCCATCAGGCCCTTTTTTTAACATGAGATGGTCTGAACAAAACAAAGGAGACAAAAACAGCTCATTTTAACATGGTTGCATCCCAGCTCACGCTCAGTCCCCTGTAGTGCCCACACGACCCTTTAATATAACATTGTCCCATTGGTTAACTGTCTATATAAATCAATTTGTATTCATATACAATACAGCACAGTACACAGAATTTGCATACGTCATTAGAAAACATTTTTATAATATATGAACATTGTGTTATTATAGGAGCTCCAATGCCAGTTGTCCGCGCCAAGCGCAGAAGGCGCCAGGCCGATGAGGAGGAGGAGGAGGATGCGGCAGAGGAGGATGCGGCAGAGGAGGACATGGATGAGGAGGAGCAGCCAGGGCCCTCCCACTCCCCAACCCCAGCTCCTGTTGAGGAGCAAGCTGAGGAGCTTCCCCCCCCCACCACCCCAACTTCTCAAGCAGAAGAGCAGGAGGAAGAGAGCGGTCCTGTGAGCCTCATTCAGGAAGGTAAATATGTGCACAATGATTAATAACATTTCAACAACAAAATGTAGATATAAAAATGGACAACATATAAAGCGCACCTGTCAGATTGTAGAACCATAATATGGTATTGATGCTAGAAGTATACAGGTAGTGCATAATTATTAGGCAAGTTGTATTTTTTGAGGATTCATTTTATTATTGAACAACAACCATGTTCTCAATGAACCCCAAAAACTCATTAATATCAAAGCTGAATTTTTTTGGAAGTAGTTTTTAGTTTGTTTTTAGTGTTAGTTATTTTCGGGGGATATCTGTGTGTGCAGGTGACTACTATTACTGTGCAGAATTATTAGGCAACTTAACCAAAAAATAAATAGATAGCCATTTCAATGATTTATTTTTAACAGTGAAACCAATATAACATCTCAACATTCACAAATACACATTTCTGACATTTAAAAACAAAACAAAAACAAATCAGTGACCGATATAGCCACCTTTCTTTGCAAGGACACTCAAAAGCCTGACATCCATGGATTCTGTCAGTGTTTTGATCTGTTCACCATCAACATTGCGTGCAGCAGCAACCACAGCCTGCCAGACACTGTTCAGAGAGGTGTACTGTTTTCCCTCCTTGTAAATCCCACATTTGATGATGGACCACAGGTTCTCAATGGGGTTCAGATCAGGTGAACAAGGAGGCCATGTCATTACTTTTTTTTATTTAATACCCTTTCTTGCCAGCCACGCTGTGGAGTACTTTGACACGTGTGATGGAGCATTGTCCTGCATGAAAATCATGTTTTTCTTGAAGGATGGTGACTTTTTCCTGTACCACTGCTTGAAGAAGGTCTCTTCCATAATCTGGCAGTAGGACTGGGAGTTGAGCTTGACTCCATCCTCAATCCGAAAAGGCCCCACAAGCTCATCTTTGATGATACCAGCCCAAACCAGTACTCCACCACCACCTTGCTGGCGTCTGAGTTGGACTGGAGCTCCCTGCCCTTTACCAATCCAGCCACGGGCTCTTCCATCTGGCCCATCAAGACTCACTCTCATTTCAGCAGTCCATAAAACCTTAGAAAAATCTTTCTTGAGATATTTATTGGCACAGTCTTGACGTTGCAGCTTGTGTGTCTTGTTCAGTGGTCATCGTCTTTCAGCCTTTCTTACCTTGGCCATGTCTCTGGGTATTGCACACCTTGTGCTTTTGGGCACCCCAGTGATGTTGCAGCTCTGAAATATGGCCAATCTTGTGGCAAGTGGCATCTTGGCAGCTGCACGCTTAACTTTTCTCAGTTCATGGGCAGTTATTTTGCACCTTTGTTTTTCCACACGCTTCTTTTGTTTGATGATCACGCTTCAGAAGCTTTGCAACTTTAAGAGTGCTGCATCCCTCTGCTAGATATCTCTCTATTTTGGACTTTTCAGAGTCTGTCAAATCCTTCTTTTGGCCAATTTTGCCAAAGAAAAGGAAATTGACTAATAATTATGCACACCTGATATAGAGTGTTGATGTCATTAGACCACACACCTTCTCATTACAGAGATGTACATTACCTAATATGCCTAATCTGTAGTAGGCTTTCGAGCCTATACAGCTTGGAGTAAGACAACATGCATAAAGAGGATGATGTGGTCCAAATACTCATTTGCCTAATAATTCTGCACTCCCGGGATGTGTTAGACACATAACAAGTGTATACACATGATAATGATTGATTAATAAGCAAAAAAAAATATTTATTTATTTGGTAACGTTATTTGAAATCCAAATGTTTTTTTATTATATCCTAAAAGCATCAAGAGATCTGAGGAGGCAAAATATACTCATCGAAAAGACGCACCAGAAGATCCTTCAGAACCAGCGGAAGATGAGCTACCTCAACCAACAAAATGCTCTGCTAGAGCAGCAGCTATCGGGTCAGATTGCGGAAATGCACCGCATTCAGAAACGGATTGAGAGCTATATTTAAATTTATTTTTGTATTAAAAAAACTTATTTTTTGGAAATGTTTCATTTCTTTTTGAGATAGAGTTGTAGGTTTTTCAACACATCTAACTTCACATCAAACAAATCAACATCAACACATTTAACTTCATAATAAGCAAAAACATTTTATACTATTATTTTATTTAACATTAACCTAGGACAAACTAAAGCACACGACACAGACACGACGAACACAAAATAAACTGTTGAAAAATGAACATAACAAAAGCAACAATATATATATATATATATACAAAGAGAGAGAGAGGGAGAGCAAGAAAGAGAGAGAATGCAGATGAGCTCTTGCAGTCAGCCCAATGGTTGCAGTATAAATGCCGCAAAACAGGGTTTAACATAAGGTTCATTGTTATAGTTACACTTGCTGTTTAGATCCGGTCTGGTAGTCCGGTCTGGTAGCTTGTAGCGGAGGCTGTTGGTGGATCCGCTGTGCCAGAAAGGTCATGAAGCTTTACTCAGCATGGAGGCAGCAGCAGGAGTATTAAAATATAATATAACTAGACAATGCATTTCCTGAGGAAAATGCGAGTGGGAATGCTGAATAGCTTAATTGGTGAGCCCCTTGCCAAAGACATTCACCATAACCACTACACTATCTTTAGGACACACAGCTTCTTTCTCTATCTGCAAAGTATAGAGTATGCTGACTTCCTGGTCGCCACTCCCCCCTCAATAGGTTTCCCCTCCCCCCCAGGTCAGTGAGGAGGAATATTGCACTGAGGTCAGGAAAGTTATTTATGGAAAGAAATAACATTACAAACGCTTTTAATTCACAGATCTAATACATGATTTAAGCCTCCAAACAAAGCTTAATAAATCCTCAAACGTACATGCAATTGATACAACGACTACACCGTTTGAAATACACGGCCCTTGTAAACGCATCGATATGAAATTTATGTAGATAAACTTAAAAATGTGGCCATTTCTGCGATTTAGAAAAGAGCGTCTTTGTGAGTTCTGCAGCAACATTTTTTAGATAATTTCACATGAGAGTCTATGAGACATAATTTCTGGCTGTTGCTCCAATAATTAAAACTAAAATACGTATCGCAGAATTGGTCACATTGCCATAAACCAGACAAGCATAGCTACGTTTTGATATAAAAATTGTGTATGAAAAGTAGATCTTGTGGGCGTGAGACCAATTTGTTTCCCCTTTTTGTAAAGATATTTTTAATTACAAAGATCTCCAATGTTAAGGTCACATGACAGACTCTAAATCCCCTCCATAGGATTACATTATAACCTATTGCATTTTTGTGAAAAATTCGCAAAACGTAAATTGCGTTTTCACCAAAAAATTGTAAACGATAACGATCTGAAAAGTCATAGCCGGATAGCTAAATATTTTGTGACCGCTTTAAAGTTTTTTCAGTGTCTGTAAGTGAAAGTATGAAGTAGCTGAAACTTTTGGCATGGCATGTGAATTCAAAGGGGAAAAGGATGTTCTCATTGACTTCAATGTTTAAAAAAAGGGTCTAAAAGCTTAAAATTTATAAAAGTGTAAAAAGTAGAAAAAAACTTGAAGAAGTCCCATCATTAGCTGAACGAGACGAACATTTTTACAGTTGAATGGTCTCAATAGCTGAAAGTATGCCGAAGTTACGCAGAACCAAAAAACTTAAGGAATAATAAGATTACTAAATTTACGGATATCAATACTGGAAATGTTTATTAAAGCATTCACACTAATTAAGATTAATACATTTACGGGTATCCATACTAGGAATGCTTATTAAAGCATTCCCACTAAGTATCACACAGGCATGATTTACAAGCAGTAGTGGTAATAGTAATACATAGCATAAAAACACTTGGGGAATACTTTACAGCATCAGTAGTGGTCATAGTAGTCAATAGTGTACCAAAAAATTGGGACACAGGTGTCTTGACTGAGCTGTAATAGTAGTAGTAGACATTGACAATACAGTGTCAAATCACTCGGGCAAGAGGTGCCATGATGAACAGCAGTCTTAATAAGAGTATATAGGGTGTGAAATAACTGCTGACATAGGTGTCTTGACTGGGCAGCAGAAGCAGCAGTAGTAGTATTAACAGTAGTAGTTGATACAGAGTCATATCACATGGGCAGGAGGTGCCATGATGAACAGCAGTAGGAATAGGAGTATATAGAGTGTCAAATAACTGCTGACATAGGTGTCTTGACTGGGCAGCAGCAGCAGAAGCAGCAGTAGTATTAACAGTAGTAGTTGATACAGAGTCATATCACATGGGCAGGAGGTGCCATGATGAACAGCAGTAGGAATAGGAGTATATAGAGTGTCAAATAACTGCTGACATAGGTGTATTGACTGGGCAGCAGCAGCAGCAGAATCAGCAGTAGTATTAACAGTAGTAGTTGATACAGAGTCATATCACATGGGCAGGAGGTGCCATGATGAACAGCAGTAGGAATAGGAGTATATAGAGTGTCAAATAACTGCTGACATAGGTGTATTGACTGGGCAGCAGCAACAGAATCAGCAGTAGTATTAACAGTAGTAGTTGATACAGAGTCATATCACATGGGCAGGAGGTGCCATGATGAACAGCAGTAGGAATAGGAGTATATAGAGTGTCAAATAACTGCTGACATAGGTGTATTGACTGGGCAGCAGCAGCAGTAGTATTAACAGTAGTAGTTGATACAGAGTCATATCACATGGGCAGGAGGTGCCATCATGAACAGCAGTAGGAATAGGAGTATATAGAGTGTCAAATAACTGCTGACATAGGTGTCTTGACTGGGCAGCAGCAGCAGAAGCAGCAGTAGTATTAACAGTAGTAGTTGATACAGAGTCATATCACATGGGCAGGAGGTGCCTTCATGAACAGCAGTAGGAATAGGAGTATATAGAGTGTCAAATAACTGCTGACATAGGTGTCTTGACTGGGCAGCAGCAGCAGAAGCAGCAGTAGTATTAACAGTAGTAGTTGATACAGAGTCATATCACATGGGCAGGAGGTGCCATGATGAACAGCAGTAGGAATAGGAGTATATAGAGTGTCAAATAACTGCTGACATAGGTGTATTGACTGGACAGCAGCAGCAGAAGCAGCAGTAGTATTAACAGTAGTAGTTGATACAGAGTCATATCACATGGGCAGGAGGTGCCATCATGAACAGCAGTAGGAATAGGAGTATATAGAGTGTCAAATAACTGCTGACATAGGTGTCTTGACTGGGCAGCAGCAGCAGAAGCAGCAGTAGTATTAACAGTAGTAGTTGATACAGAGTCATATCACATGGGCAGGAGGTGCCTTCATGAACAGCAGTAGGAATAGGAGTATATAGAGTGTCAAATAACTGCTGACATAGGTGTCTTGACTGGGCAGCAGCAGCAGAAGCAGCAGTAGTATTAACAGTAGTAGTTGATACAGAGTCATATCACATGGGCAGGAGGTGCCATGATGAACAGCAGTAGGAATAGGAGTATATAGAGTGTCAAATAACTGCTGACATAGGTGTATTGACTGGGCAGCAGCAACAGAAGCAGCAGTAGTATTAACAGTAGTAGTTGATACAGAGTCATATCACATGGGCAGGAGGTGCCATCATGAACAGCAGTAGGAATAGGAGTATATAGAGTGTCAAATAACTGCTGACATAGGTGTATTGACTGGGCAGCAGCAGCAGAAGCAGCAGTAGTATTAACAGTAGTAGTTGATACAGAGTCATATCACATGGGCAGGAGGTGCCATGATGAACAGCAGTAGGAATAGGAGTATATAGAGTGTCAAATAACTGCTGACATAGGTGTCTTGACTGGGCAGCAGCAGCAGAAGCAGCAGTAGTATTAACAGTAGTAGTTGATACAGAGTCATATCACATGGGCAGGAGGTGCCATGATGAACAGCAGTAGGAATAGGAGTATATAGAGTGTCAAATAACTGCTGACATAGGTGTATTGACTGGGCAGCAGCAACAGAAGCAGCAGTAGTATTAACAGTAGTAGTTGATACAGAGTCATATCACATGGGCAGGAGGTGCCATCATGAACAGCAGTAGGAATAGGAGTATATAGAGTGTCAAATAACTGCTGACATAGGTGTATTGACTGGGCAGCAGCAGCAGAAGCAGCAGTAGTATTAACAGTAGTAGTTGATACAGAGTCATATCACATGGGCAGGAGGTGCCATGATGAACAGCAGTAGGAATAGGAGTATATAGAGTGTCAAATAACTGCTGACATAGGTGTCTTGACTGGGCAGCAGCAGCAGAAGCAGCAGTAGTATTAACAGTAGTAGTTGATACAGAGTCATATCACATGGGCAGGAGTTGCCATGATGTACAGCAGTCTTAATAAGAGTATATAGGGTGTGAAATAACTGCTGACATAATTGTCTTGACTGATCCAAAGGAGTCATGGGAGAAAATCATGTGGTCAGATGAGACTATAATATAATTTTTTGATCATAATTTCACTAACCGTGTTCGGAGGAAGAATAATGATGAGTACCATGCCAAGAACGCCATCCCTAATGTGAAGCATGGGGGTGGTAGCATCATGCTTTGGTGGTGTTTTTCTGCACATGGGACAGGGTGACTGTACTGTATTAAGGAGAGGATGACCGGGGCCATGTATTGCAAGATTTTGGGCAACAACCTCCTTCCCTGAGTTAGAGCTTTGAAGATGGGTCGAGGCTGGGTCTTCCAACATGAGAATGACCCAAAGCACACAGCCAGGATAACCAAGGATTGGCTCTGTAAGGAGCATATCAAGGTTCTGGCGTGGCCTAGCCAGTCTCCAGACCTAAACCCAATAGAGAATCTTTGGAGGGAGCTCAAACTCCGTGTTTCTCAGCGATAGCCCAGAAACATGACTGATGTAGAGAAGATCTGTGTGGAGGAGTGGGCCAAAATCCCTCCTCCAGTGTGTGCAAAGCTGGTGTAAAACTACAAGAAATGTTTGACCGCTGTAATTGCAAAGAAAGCCTACTGTACCAAATATTAACATTGATTTTCTCTGATGTTGAAATAGTTATATTCAGCACTGTAAATACATCAGGTCCGGGGCTTCATCAGGGAATGCATGGCAAGGGACCCTTCAGCGCCCTGAACCGACGACGGGTGCCAGAAAGTCACCGCCGATCCAGGACTCATTCATCTTTATGAATGTGAGTCTGTCCACGGAGTCTGTGGACAGACGGGTCCTCTTGTCCGTGACCACCCCACCTGCCGCGCTGAATGTCCGCTCAGATAGTACGCTGGAGGGGGGGCAAGACAATAACTCCAGCGCATACTGAGCGAGCTCGCGGCAGGTGTCCAATCTGGCAACCCAGTACTCCATGGGGTCGTCGGTGCTCATACTGTCAGAAGCACCGACGGACGCCATGTAGTCTGCCACCATGTGGGCCAGCCGCTGGTGGTGACTGCTGCTGCTGCTGCTGGTGGTGGTACTGGGTCGCTCGGTTTGGAAGAACATCCTCATCTCTTCCATTAGGTCCCCTGCTCGGCTGCAGCTGGGTGCAGCCACCTGCTGGGTGAGATGAGGGGGGACAACTGGAGGCCGGGGAGTTGCCTGCTCCAACCGTCTGACAATGGCTGCCTGCAGTTCCTCCATCCGGTGCTGCCTCCGGCTGGCTGGGATGAACTGCTCCAGTTTCCCCTTGCACCTGGGATCCAAAAGGGTGGCCATCCAGAAATCATCCCTCGTCTTGATGGTCTTAACCCGGGGGTCCCTCCTGAGGCATCTCAGCATGTGGGCAGCCATGGGGAAGAGCACAGCCCGCTGTGACTCCTCAATGCTGGCCAGGTGAATGAGGTGCGACTCTTCTTCCCTGAGGCGCTGCTGGTCAAACTCAGACATGCCCAACCCCCGGACTATCGGTGCCCCCAACACCGGCTCTCCCTCCTGACCAGGCCCTGACTCCGGGACGACACCAGCAACCACCTCCTCCTCCTCTTCATCATCATCCTCCTCCTCCTCCTCCTCCTCCTGGTCCTGGCCCTGGTCTCGGTGGAGCATTGCTGACTCCTCCTGCTCCACCAAGGCACTCTCCCCAGCCTCGAGCAGGCGATCTAGTGTCCTCTCCAGCATGAACAGTATTGGCAGCACGCTATTGAGGCCAATTTGCTCACTGCTGACCATCTTGGTCGCCTGCTCGAAGGAGGACAACACTTGGCAGACCTGGTTTATCTGCCCCCACTGCGCACAGGCGATGAAAGGGAGTTGTGGTGAAGCCCTCTGAGTGCCTAGTTCCATCAGGTACTCCCTCACCGCCCTTTGCTGCTCCCACAACCTCTTCAGCATGTGGAGGGTGGAGTTCCACCGCGTCACACTGTCCACAATCAGCCTGTGAAGGGGCAGATTGTACTTCCGCTGCAATTTGGACAGGGACGCGGTAGCGGTTGGGGAGCGCCTGAAGTGGCTGGCAATCCTACGCGCCTTTGCCACAATGTCACTCAACCCTGGATAAGTGCGCAGGAACTTCTGCACCACCAGGTTGAGGACATGTGCCAGACAGGGCACGTGCGTCAGACTGCCAGCATGGAGGGCGGCGAGTAGGTTGCTGCCGTTATCTCAGACAACCATACCTGGCTGGAGCCTTCGGGGTGTCAGCCACTTCTGGACCTGAGCTTGAAGTGCTTTCAGCACTTCTTCTGCAGTGTGTCTCCGGTCCCCTAAACTAACAAGCTGGAGCACGGCCTGACAGCGCACGTGCCCCACACTTGAGTAGCTACGGGGGCGCTTGCTGGGAGGCTCAGCAGCTGCGGAGACAGTGGCTTGAGGGAGACCAGCAGTTCTCCCCTGGACACCCCGGGGCGGCACCACAAGATCGGTTGCCGACGATCCCTCACCGACGCCTCGGAGGGAAACCCAATGGGCCGTGAAGCTGATGTAGCGTCCCTGCCCATGCCTGCTGGTCCAGCCATCCATTGTCAGATGAACCCTGTCGCTGACAGCGTGATCCAGCGACAGGGTTACATTCTGCACAATGTGCTGGTGTAGGGCAGGGACACCAGTCCTGGCAAAGAAATGGCGGCTGGGGACACGCCATTGGGGTTGGGCCTGCTCCAACATCTGCCTGAAGGGGTTGCTGTCAACTATGTTGAAGGGCAGCAGATGTTGGGCAATAACCCTTGCCAGGAGCCCATTGAGGGAACGCACACGTCGGTCTCCAGGGGGGAAGGGAGTGGTGCGGTCAAAGGCGTCTGAAATCGACGCCTGGCGCCGGACGGCAGTGCGGGACACAGACGTGGAGGGTGCTGTGGAAGTAGAGGTCTGGCTGCCGGTACCAGTACCTCTACTAGAGGGAGCGGGGGGGCATGACCTGCTGGAAACAGATGAAGATGTGGCAGGGGCTGCTGTACCCTGCTCACTTGTGGTGGTGGCGCTGCTACCACCACCACGCTTCATCTCCTCATACAACGCCCAGTGGTTTATCCTCAGGTGCTGGTTCAGGGCTGTGGTACCCACCCGAGCCAAACACTTCCCTCTCTTCACCCTCACTTTACAAATCCGGCAGATGGCCACGGTAGGGTTGTCTGCCACCAGGGTAAAGAAATTCCAGACAGGTGACTTCAGCACCGCCCTCCTGTCAGATGGGGTGACGCTTACTTGCACCTGCTGGGATTCGGTGCGCACAGGTGGAGCTGCCTGCTGCTGCTGCTGCTGCTGCTGCTCCTCCTCCTGACACCTCCTGCTGCCATCACCAGTGGAGACCCTGACGATGGTCTCCCTGGTGGTGACCTGGCACACCGTTTCACCAGGGTGCCTACCTTCCCCGTCGTCACTGACGTAGTGAGCCGACGCGTCAGATGGCAACCATGATGGGTCACCCTCTTCGCCCCCAGAGATGTCAGACCAAGGGCTGAGATGTGTTGGTCTGAGGGAACCACGTGACATGGAGCCTCTAGCCTGGCTCCGCTGTCCCCTCACCCACGCCTGGGTCTGACTAGGTGCTGCTGTTTCCTGCACCAAAACAGCAGCACCAGTTTGAAGGGATGTCTCTGGGATACTGCCAGCAGGTATCCCATCCTCCTCATCCATCCCTTCAAAAAGGTCCTGACCATCAGGACAGAGCTGGAGGTCTGCCTGATGCATGGCCTCCCCCAAGAGATCCCTATCACTGTCGCTGTCGAACAGTAAGATGCTGGACTCTTGGGGGCTGGGGGGGGGGGTAGTACAGGCAACGGTGTAATGGTGGTACTACTGTGAGTCGGGACCGACGACTCAGTGGCACTGCTGTGCCCCATGTAGTCCACCACTACTTGAGCCTGAGATGGCAATATCGGGCGGCTGCCCGATGGGAAGAACTCCCGGATCAGGCGTACTCCCCTTGCACCCGATCCTCTACCACTAGTAGGGGCACGAGAGGTACCCCGTGCTGGCAGCGATCCAGCACTGGGAGTAACTCCCCTACCCCTACTGCCACGGCCACGGATGCCGCTCATAATTGCTGATATGTGTGTGGGGGGGTTAAACTTTATTGGGGGGGAAAATGTGAACAAAATGTGTTTTTGTGTTTTTTTTACAAGACAGGCACGCAGACAAAGACGTACACAGACAGCTACTAAACTATAAGAAAAGTAGTACACCAGACAAGGACTACAAAATTAAAGAAAAAAAAAAAAAGCACTAAACAAACACTAACTTTTTTTTTTTTTTTTTTTTTTAAACACAAAACACAGACACTAAACACACACTAAGCTAAGCTAGATGAAATAAATGTACACTAACAGTGTGTACACTTACTACACAAAATTTAACTAAACTGAACACAAAACTTAGCTTTTATAAAAGCTCTTTAGGGAAAACTAAACAAAATTTGAACTGAGATGCCTATCAAATATCACTGAACAGCGAACCTGCAAGATCTGACAGTAACACAAGATGAACAAAACTTAGCTTTTAGAAAAGCTCTTTTATAAAGCTCAGCAAAACGTGTTCTGAAATCTCTTGCAAATATAACTGAACAGGGAGGATTGCAGGATCAAACAGTAACACAAATGAAAAAAACAGCACAAAACAGCACAAAACGTAGCTTTGAAAAAAGCTCTTGGGTCTATTGCTTTGAAAAAAGCAGTTGATATACTGGAAAAGATCCACTGGAATCACTAAATAGCAATGCTGGTGATGATCTAAATCAATCAAGAACAAAGACACAGGAAACCAGGAACACAGAAACAGCCTCCACACTCTATAGCCAGCTTCTGAATCTGCAATGAAATGGTGCTGGGAGTGAGCTTATATAATGTCCATGCAGGCAGGTTCCTATTGGTTGCTAACCTGTGACGAGTGTGGAAGGAGAACTCTGATTGGCTCTGATGCAAAAGGGCGGAGCAAATAATCGCGCAATATTCCTATTGCCGAATATTCGCATTGCGAATATTCGGCAATATAAAATGATCGCTTCAGCTACTCGGCCCAATGGCTCTAATCATACCAGCAATGCTTTCAGACGTCTATGGAGATCACTAGGATGTGATCTGTTTTAAAAATGAAACTGTAAAAATCGCTCTGATGCGGAAGATCGGGGCGAGGAAAATAATCGCGCGATATTGCGTTTGCCGAATAATCGCATTGCGATCTTTCTGGAAAATTCAATGAACGCTTCAGCTACTCGGCCCAGGGTCTCTAATGATACCAGCAATGCTTTTAGACGTCGATGGAGATATCTAGGATGTGATCTGATTCAAAAAAAAAATTGTAAAAAATCGAATATTCGGAATTGCGAATATTCACCGCGAATTTCGAAATATAGCGCGATTTCTCGAATATGCTATATTCGAGTCGAATATTCGCAATGCGAATATTCGTGAGCAACACTAATAATTAACCTACTATTGCACTAAGCAACATTATAAACGCAAACCCTTTTGTGTTTGCCCCTATTTATCATGAGCTGAACTCAAAGATTTACGACTTTTTCTCTGTACAAAAAAGGCCTATTTCTCTCAAACATTGTTCACAAATCTGTCTAAGCCCAGGTTCACACTGGGCTGCGGGAATGAAGCCGTGCGTGTTCAGCTGAACTTGCACGATTTCACTCTCGCTTGTCAGTCCCAATTTCGGCCGCGATTACAGAGACGTATGCAGTTTCTGCACAGGTGTCAATGTAAATTGCGTGCCGAAATCACAAAAAGTAGTACAGAAACGACTTTTTGTAATTGGTGCAGGACTGCAGATGCAGCGTTGCACCGATTAGGATAGTACCATTGCCGATAATTGCCGCCAATATGTCATGCGATTTTGACATGTCAAATCGCATATCAAATTGCCCCAGTGTGAACCAGGATTAAATCTGTGTTAGTGAGCACATTATTATAGCACAGGTGTACCTTAGGCTGGCCGCAATAAAAGGCCACTCTGAAATGTGCAGTTTTACTGTATTGGGGGGTCGGGGGGGTATAAAAACCAAGTCAGTATCTGGTGTGACAACCATTTGCCTCATGCAGTGCAGCACATCTCCTTCGCATAGAGTTGATCAGGTTGTTGATTGTGGAATGTTGGTCCATTCCTCTTCAATGACTGTGCGAAGCTGCTGGATATTGGCAGGAACTGGAACACGCTGACGTATATGCTGATCCAGAGCATCCCAAACATGCTCAATGGATGACATGTCTGGTGAGTATGCTGGCCATTAAAGAACTGGGATGTTTTCAGCTTCCAGGAATTGTGTACAGATCCTTGCAACATGGGGCCGCTCTATTTAATGCTGCAAAATTAGGTGATGGTCATGGATGAATGGCAACAATGAGCCTCAGGATCTCATGACGGTATCTCTATACATTCAAAATGCCATCAATAAAATGCAGCTGTGTTCGTTGTTTATAGCATACACCTGCCCAAACCATAACATTCACATGATGATCCATAATGATCGATCCATAATGTTGACATCAGCAAACCGCTCACCCACACAACGCCATTCACACTGTCTGCCATCTGCCCTGTACAGTGAAAACAGGGATTCATCCATGAAGAGAACACCTCTCCAAAGTGCCAGACGCCATTGAATGGGAGCATTTGCCCACTCAAGTCAGTTACGATGACGAACTGCAGTCAGGTCGAGACCCAGATGAGGACGACGAGCATACAGATGAGCTTTCTTGAGACAATTTCTGACAGTTTGTGCAGAAATTCTTTGGTTATGCAAACCGATTGCAAACCGATTGATGCAGCAGCTGTCCGGGTGGCTGGTCTCAGACGATCTTGGAAGTGGAGTGAAGTGAAGATATGGAGTTCATGGGCTGGTGTGGTTACACGTGGTCTCCGGTTGTGAGGCCAGTTGGATGTACTGCCAAATTCTCTGAAACGCCATTGGAAACGGCTTATGGTAGAGAAATGAACATTCAATTGAAGGGCAACAGCTTTGGTGGATATTCCTGCAGTCAGCATGCCAATTGCACTCTCCTTCAAAACTTACAACATCTGTGGCATTGTGCTGTGTGATAAAACTGCACATTTTAGAGTGGCCTTTTATTGTGGCCAGCCTAAGGCACACCTGTGCAATAATCATGCTGTTTAATCAGCATGTGGATATGCCACACCTGTGGGGTGGATGAATTATCTCAGCAAAGGAGTTTCTCACTTATGCTGGCCATACACTATACGAAAATTCGGCCGAAAATCGGTCGTAAAGAAAGATCTTTCGTTTTTCGGCCAGTTAATGGGCACAAAATCGAAAATCGTTTGGACGTTTTTGAGCCGAAAAAACGAAGTTTGGAAATTTTCTGCCGAACGAACGATAAATCGGAAGGTTAATGTGTTTCCCGTCCGAACTTTCTGCACTAGGTATATGTAAAAAAAAAAACATTTTTTTTTTTTTTATGTCCACTGAACGATTTATCGCCCATTACATGATGGCACTATCGTTTGCACTCACGAAAGAACTTTCGTTTTTTCGAAAGTTCTTTCGGACGATTTTTCGTGGAGTGTATGGCCAGCATAACACAGATTTGTGAAGAATATTTGAGAGAAATAGGCCTTTTGTGTACATAGAAAAAGTCGTAGAACTGTGGGCCAGATTCTCAAACGAGATACGACGGCGTATCTACTGATACGCCGTCGTATCTCTGTTTCTAACTATGTGACTGATTCATAGAATCAGTTACGCATAGCTAGTCCTAAGATCCGACAGGTGTAATGGACTTACACTGTCGGATCTTAGGATGCAGTACCGTGGCCGCCGCTGGGGGGAGTTCTTGTCGTAAACCAGCGTCGGGTATGCAAATTAGCACTTACGGAGATCCACAAAGCTTTTTCCCTTCGTTAAGTCGCCGTAAGTGTTAGTTTGCCGTCGCAAAGATAGGGTACCTTTTACAAAGTGTAAAGTTAGTACACCATGTAAAAGTGTACCCGTCTTTCCTGCGTCGCTGTCAAATTGTTTTTAAAACAATTTTTTCCCGGCGCAACTCTTTTTTTTCCCGACGCAACTTTTTTGTACCCGTCGCGATTCACAAAACCTTGGCGCATCGTAACTTCGCGCAAAGCATGTCGGGAAATTTGCGTCGGGAGCATGCGCAGTACGTCCGGCGCGGTAGCGCGCCTAACTTAAATGGGATTCGCCCCATTTGAATTGGGCACGCCTTGCGCCGGCCGGATTTAGGATACACCGCCGCAAATTTCCAGGTAAGTGCTTTGTGGATCGGGCACTAACTTGGAAAAATTGCGGCGGTGTAACTTAAATCGGAAAAGTTAAGTTGCGCCCGGGCTACGTGAATCTGGCCCTTTGAGTTCAACTCATGATAAATAGTGGCAAACACAAAAGTGTTGCGTTTCTAATTTTGCTCGGTGTACTTTAACTGTAGTGTCACCCAAAAGGCATATCTACATTAGACATTGGTTGATCAGAGCTACAAATTTTATGGCAGTTAGGCCAATTCACAATTATGTATCTCCTTCATTAATGTAACTTTTTGCCTGCACATCTGCTTTACGCTACAACGGCAAAAACTACATTCAATAAAGTCATTATTAGCAAGCCATTATTAAATGGCTGTAAATATGAGCTATGTTCAGGTTTAAAGTTCAAGTGCTAATTCGGGGGCAAAGCATCTCCTTTTTTCACATGTCCAAATTTCACTTTTTGTTACTTGAACCCTATGTAACTCCTAAGTGTTTATAATCAGTAGTGGGAAATGGTTACCGACTCATGAAAGGACTATGAGATGAGAAGCAGACCTAGCTCCAGCTGCCGGTGTCTGCTCAGTGTCTGCTGTGTCTGTACAAAGGTATTATAGGAACTACAGTAAGAAAACATCACACGCTGTTTTCATCTGCCCAGATCACTTTTCATTTCATCCCCGTTCAAGGTTTTTTTTTGTGTTGTTGCGCTCTTTATTTATTTCCTGTATTTATATAGTGTTGGCATATTATGCTTGGCAACCTACAAGTAAAATGTGTGCATTATGATAGGTGGAAATTGTGGTTCTGAATCTTTTTAGTAAATGCTAAATTTTTGTTGGCGGGTTTTTCAGATTTGAAATTCGTCTAATCTTTGCTACAATCCTATTTCCCATCTATTTGGATCTTGGGTCTCCTTTATGTAAGGATTTATCTTTTCATGGCTTAGGAAACTTGAAGGAGGGTCCTAAGTTGGGTACTGAGGGAATACTCACACACAGTGGCCCAGATTCAGGTAGAATCGCGCAATATTTGCGTGGGCAAAGAGCAAATTTTTTTCTCTGCGCCCACGCAAATATTGCGCTTTGCCCGCGATTCACGGAGCAGTTGCTCCGTAAATTGCGCGGGCAATATGCTAAACAGCCGGGCGCAAGGCTGCCTAATGTAAATGATCCCGCCGGGGGCGGGAATCATTTAAATTTGGCGCGCTCCCGCGCCGAGCGAACAGCGCATGCTCCGTCGGGAAGCTTTCCCGACGTGCATTGCGGCAAATGACGTCGCAAGGACGTAATTTGCTTCTAAGTGAACGTGAATGGCGTCCAGCGCCATTCACGGTTCACTTACGTAAACGACGTGAAATTTTAATTTCACGGGCGGGAGGCGCAGCTATACTTTAGCATTGGCTGCGCCTGCTATTAGCAGGAGCAGCCTTATGCTAAAGGTGCCGTACGGAAACTCCGTACCTTGCGTACGCAGGGCCCGCGCAACTTTTGTGAATCGGTGGTAGTATGCAATTTGCATACTATACGCCGATCACAAAGGCCGCGCCCCCTAGCGGCCAACGCAAGAATGCAGCCTGGGATGTGAAGGCATAAGGAGGCTTATGTTTGTCACATCCTAGGCTGCAGTCGGTGTAACGAGGTTCCTGAATCAGGAGCACTCGTTACACCGGAGCAAGTAAGCACTTGCGCCGCGCAACTATGGTTGCGCGGGCGCAAGTGCTTCTTGAATCTGGGCCCGTATATGCAGTATTGCATTAATATCTTTTATCTAACTCTTGCACTGTTGATTTGCAGCAATAGATGAACTGAACTTCAGCACTGATATCAACAGTCCAAAGAATATACAGTCTCCCAGAATTTACAGGACATGTTACCAGAATGGACAGCTTCTGTTACCATAGGTATAGTTCCTTTTAGGCACAGGTAGAGTTTCTGTAGTCTGTACTGGCTCCTTGTCTCTGCACCGCTCACCAAGGAATATATACATTGATCAATTATAACTTTTTGACCACTGACAGGTTAAGTAAATAACATTGATTATCTTATTACAATGGCATCTGAAAGTCAGTGGGACATATTAGGCAGCAAGTGAATATTTTGTCCCTGAAGTTGATGTGTTGAAAGCAGGAAAAATGGACTTTACAGTTTGTTGTGTGTGGGGCTGCATAGCCAAAGACTGGTCAGGGTGCCCATGCTGACCCGTGTTAAAAGCCAAAGCGAATGGGCTTGTGAGCGTCCGAACTAGACCACTGAGCAATGGAAGAAGGTTACCTGGTCTGATGAATCATGTTTTCTTTTACATCATGTGGATGGCCGGGTGTATATGTGTTGCTTATCTGGGGAAGAGATGGCACCAGGATGCAGTATTGACTTGGCCTCCAAATTCTTCAGATCTTAATCCAATCGAGCATCTGTAGAATGTGCTAGAACCAGGAACATGTACCTGAGATAATCACTGTACCTCACAATCAGATTCCTTTCCCTACCAAACACTCGCCAGAAGTGCACCAAATGATGTGGGTACCCTTAATCAAACCAAAGGCAACCAGAGGTTACAGTGTCCAATCAGATAGCTGTTCCCTCTAAACCACTGATGCAGTCCATGAGGGGACAATTTACCCTAACAAATTCCACTCCATTTGTGTGATGACATAGTGCCACCTACTGGATGGAGGAAAACCTGCACCTGCCTACAACCTAATGGTTTGATTTACTAAGGTTTGCCATACACTCTTAGATTCCTCTCTTTTTTTTTATTTGGAATGTTGAGATACATTGCAGAACCGTAAACAGCATAGATGCACATTATACATGAAACTGAAAAGCATGTGAGAACCAGGGTAGAGAGATAATATGTAGAGTGGTATGGCATAGTTAGAGTATTTTTTAATGTAAAATAACAAAACCATGGAAAAATATGGAACAAAAATCACCATAGTGAGCAGATGAGCATCATCGTAAAAAGATGGTGCTAGAATGCACTTGATTCCCCAATAATGAAGACCATATAGAATACAATATGGCATCTTGGGGTAGGTCTAACATACAAGACCAATATGAGGGGTGATTAGGATGGGGAAGCATATAAATCAGGCAAATAAAGCGGAAAAAGAAGAAAGGGGGGGGTGATTCACCAAGGGAGGAGGCCAGGCCTTCTGGATGTCACTCAGATAGCAAAAGCACAGAAAGTAAAATATAGACAAAATATTGCCATGGTCACCAAGTCGACTGAAAGGCCTCTTCAATATTATGCAGGGTTTCTGTAAGGTCTTCAGTGAAGGAGGCGGTCTAGTAGACAGCTGGTGGGCAGCTGACTGAAGAAGGCTGGTAAGTGCAACAGCGGGCAGGCGAGGCATACACTGTAGCAGACTGTAGTTCAGCTGGCACAGCAGGAGGGAAGTCAAGTACTGGAAACCACAGGAGAATAGCAGAGTCAGAAAAGCTGGGTAATACAGTGGCAGGACCGGTCGGGTACTCACGAGCAGGCAACAGCCTGGTCAAGGTACAAGCTGGGTCAGGAGCCGATCAGTGGAACAGAAGAAAATGGAGCAGGCAGAAGCGGTGGTCAAGGACAAGCTGGGGCGGGTACAGGTGGAGTTCAGAGAGTAGCCAGGACGAGCCGGGTCAGCAACTGAAGTCAGGATACAGGATACATAGGATGCTAAAGACAAAGCAGAACTGATCCTGAGTAGAGTTGAGCGGACACCTGGATGTTCGGGTTCGGGTTTGTAGTCAATGGGACACAGACTTTTAGAAAAAAAAATGCGCGGAGGTCCCCGCAAATTCAATAACCAGACCCTTTAGGTCTGGTATGGATATTAAGGGGAACCCCGCCGTCAATTTAAAAAAAAAAATGACGTGCGGTTCCCCCTAAATATCCATAACCAGACCCTTCAGGTCTGGTATGGATATTAAGGGGAACCCCGCCGTCAATTAAAAAAAAAATTGACGTGTGGTTCCCCCTAAATATCCATAACCAGACCCGTTATCCGAGCACGTTGACCTGGCCGGCCGCAGAAAAGAGGGGGGACAGAGTGTGGCCCCCCCTCTCCTGAACCGCACCAGGCCACATGCCCTCAACATGGGGAGGATGTCCCCATGTTGATGGGGACAAGGGTCTCATCCCCACAACCCTTGCCCGGTGGTTGTGGGGGTATGCGGGCGGGAGGCTTATCAAAATCTGGAATACCCCTTTAACAAAGGGGACCCCCAGATCCTGACCCCCCCCCTGTGTGAAATGGTAATGGGGTACACTGTACCCCTACCATTTCACGAAGGAAGTGTAAATTCTTGTAAAAAAAAAAACACACACACCGTAGAATAAAGTCCTTTATTAATAAAAAAAAGAAAAAAGAAAAAAACTCCAGCGGTGATAATCCACTCGTTCCCGGCTTCCTGCTCCAACGCTGTCCCGATCCAGCGACGAGTGCGGGTGATCTCCAGCGATGAGAAGATCCAGCGACGGGTGATCTCCGCTCCAGCGATGAGAAGATCCATCCATCCGGAGCGCAGCATCGCCGACCTCCTCTCATTGCTGGACACAGCCCAGCGAATGACGCGCTGGAGCTGTGACATTACTTATATAGGGGAGGCAGGGCCACCCGTCACGTGACCCCGCACACTCTGACGTATACTCCCTCCACTGCGTCACTGGGGAAGCCCAGAGTCTTCCCTCTTCCTGGGCTTCCCCAGTGACGTAGCAGAGGGTACGTCAGAGGGTGCGGGGTCACGTGATGGGTGGCCCTGCCTCCTCTATATAAGTAATGTCACAGCTCCAGCGCGTCATTCGCTGGGCTGTGTCCAGCGATGAGAGGAGGTCGGCGATGCTGCGCTCCGGATGGATGGATCTTCTCATCGCTGGAGCGGAGATCACCCGTCGCTGGATCTTCTCATCGCTGGAGATCACCCGCACTCGTCGCTGGATCAGGACAGCGTTGGAGCAGGAAGCCGGGAACAAGTGGATTATCACCGCTGGAGTTTTTTTCTTTTTTCTTTTTTTTATTAATAAAGGACTTTATTCTACGGTGTGTGTGTTTTTTTTTTACAAGAATTTACACTTCCTTCGTGAAATGGTAGGGGTACAGTGTACCCCATTACCATTTCACACAGGGGGGGGGGGGGTCAGGATCTGGGGGTCCCCTTTGTTAAAGGGGTCTTCCAGATTTTGATAAGCCTCCCGCCCGCATACCCCCACAACCACCGGGCAAGGGTTGTGGGGATGAGACCCCTGTCCCCATCAACATGGGGACATCCTCCCCATGTTGAGGGCATGTGGCCTGGTGCGGTTCAGGAGAGGGGGGGCCGCACTCTGTCCCCCCTCTTTTCTGCGGCCGGCCAGGTCAACGTGCTCGGATAACGGGTCTGGTTATGGATATTTAGGGGGAACCGCACGTAATTTTTTTTTTTAAATTGACAGCGGGGTTCCCCTTAATATCCATACCAGACCTAAAGGGTCTGGTTATTGAATTTGCGGGGACCTCCGCGCATTTTTTTCCCGAACTCAGATCCCGGACCCAAACTTTTTCCAATTATTCGGGTTCGGGGCCGGGTTCGGGAAAAACCCAAAGTCCGTACCGAACCTGAACTTTACAGTTCGGGTTCGCTTAACTCTAATCCTGAGTACTGACGCGGTTTAAATAACCCACCTGGCACCAACATCTATAATGAGTGCATGTGAGCAGATCGATGTGCACGTGTATGCACATGGGTGCACACACCCATGTGCATGAGCCCAATTTATACATCTATAAGGGGAAGCATGGATTAGGTTGTGAAAAGGTGCAGAAGTCTGTCCAGAGGAGCCATGTTATCTACTAGTATGCCCTTCCTGACAGATACCTTGTGATAAAATATCCAAAAAGAAGCAATGTAAGGGCATCAGATTTATATGCTTTAATACAATATGTTTTCATTTTGTAACTTTGGGTTGCATTTTTATTCTATTGTTATGCAGACGTTTAAAGACCATTTGAACTTTCAGCTTAAATTAGCTAAATATATCCAGAAAATAAAAGGCTTATAGTTTGCTTTTTTTTTCTTTTAAAAGCAGCAACAACTTGAGTAGAGCCTGTCCCCTGACAGAATGCTGTAGAGAAGGAGCCTTGCTATCTGAGGGGAAACAGCTCTCTCTCTCTCTCTCTCTCTCTCTCTCTCTCTCTCTCTCTCTCTCTCTCTCTCAGCTCCTTCCTGCCTGAGTCAGAGTTGGAGTTCTCCAGAGCAAGCCAAGCAAGGGTCCTTCCTTCTTTCTTAATTTCTGAATAAATAAATACAATTATTTATGAAATATGAGCAACATTTTTCAAAAACATACCTATGAGAAGACTACTAAAGGAATGTTCTGTATTAACAATTATTGTAATATTAATAAAGTAGATCTAAATACTTTGCATAAATATATAAAATGAGTGTCGTGCAGGACTTTGCAAATAATGTAAACTGCAAATTATATAAAACTCATATGCTAAATTAACCTAAATGAATATATTAAAGTAAAAAAGGGAAATGGAGGGATTATAACGGTGCCTAACAAGTCAAAACACAAGAATTTAATTCAATTTAAAAGAAAACAAAATGTATTCTTTACAAATTGATATAATGCTAGTATTGATCAATACATGATTTAATACACTGAATTGGAATGGATGGCAAGTTTTTCCAACATGTTTCACCAAGACATTGACTTCTTCAGGGGTATTAATAAATACTCAGTATAGTATTACAATCTATAAAAAAATACAGAAAATGAATAATAATACATGAATATGATTTATACATTGCAAAACATAATAAACACGACAAAACTGAGAGTGGAATTTGTCTCAAAGGAAGAAAGAAAGGGGAGGAGGAAGCAGCGTCGAGCAGAGAGAGTGAGCCCAGCCCAGCCCAGCGGAACAGAAGGTTCAATCTATCCAAGTGGCTCCTTGATAGAAGCAGGCCGCAGCAGTGTGTATTTGATGAATATATTTAATTGAAAGGCCGGCTATCCAAGTTATTTTGGTGATTTTGTTCACACGTGGTGGATCTGGAGAGTGTGGTGGAAGGTGCACACTTTAAATCTCTTTAGGACCCCTGCCTGGACATTGCCTGAAGCACTTCTGTGTGTTTTTCGTTTATCACAAACTGTATGGTGGAGTTGGCCACTATTGATATCCAACAACAGCGCTGTTTGTAATCTACTACTGAGACAGACTTTGTTTATGTTTCTAGTTTTTTGATTATTCTTTATATCTTTGCTTTATTTTAAATAGCTGCCAGCCCCAATGTTTTCTTTTGGCTTGTTTAAGTCATAGGAAAATTATAATTAGCTTTACTACTAGCCTGTGGAAGACCTCTTAGGGATCCTCATTGTTCGGATCCGCAAATAAGTTATTACATCCTTTTGGCTCTGAGGTGTTTATTGGAAAACTGAGAGTTAAATAACATCAGAGCGCCAAAAGCCCAAACAGGTCATGCTATAAAAATAGCCTCTGTTAGCAGAAATCACTGTATAATGCATCCGCACCTACCCCAAAATCCACAGAGGTCGGGTCAAACAAGATGTCCGAGGGCGGCAAACCAAGACACAAACCCAAGTGTGGCTGCAGGGGACTATTGTATCAAAACTACAAAAAGTTCAGAAGTAAAGAAACTGTTACAAAGGAACACAAAAGCTCAGTGGCTAATATTTATCCCTATATGGGGCTAACAAGACCTCCAAACATACCATAATAAGCAGAAAATGAAAACATAAAAGGGGAGGGGGGCACTGACTGAACTGGCAATGTCCAGAAAAGGATCAGAGGAAGATATAATCCAACTGAAAAAGTTGCCCTTTTTGCTGCTCCAGGCTTCATTACATTTTGGCGATTGGATCTTCTTTTTTTCTTCTAAAAGATGTTATTTTTTCCTTCTTTTTCAGTTGGATTATTATCTCCCTCTGATCCTTTTCTGGACATTGGCAGTTAAGTCAGCCCCCCCCCCCCTTTATGTTTTACTTTTCTGCTTATTATGGTATGTTTGGAGGCTTTGTTAGCCCCATATAGGGATAAATATTAGCCACTGAGCTTTTTTGTTCCTTTGTAACAGTTTCTTTTTTTCTGGCCTTTTTGTAGTTTTGATACAACAGTCCCCTACAGCAACTCTTGGGTTTGTGTCTTGGTTTGCCGCCCTCGGACATCTTGTCTGACCCGACCTTTGTGGATTTTGGGGTAGGTGCGGATGCATTATACACGATTTCTGCTAACAGAGGCAATTTTTTTTCGCATAACCTGTTTGGGCCTCTGCCACTCTGATGTTCCTTAAAGTGGAGTTCCACCCATAAATATAACATTACATCAGTAGTTTTAAAAAAATGTCATTAGTCCTTTAAGAAAAAATATTTTTTTTTTAGATGTCTTCAAAGTGTTGTTGCTAGGCAGAATAGTTAATCTTCCCTCTTCCTGCACCTAGGTGCTTAAGCTTCCTAACCTACACCGCACAGACTCCTGGGAATGTAGTGGGTGTAACTTTCCAGGAGTCTGTGCACTCCCCAGTCTCGAAGAATCATGTGACTTAGGTTTCAGATCAGGTTTCAGCACCTGTACTGTCCATTACACTGCTTGTGCAGCACTGAGCATGTGCGAGATCTGCAAGGCTGAAATCCAGGAAGTCATACAGTCTGGCTTCATGATGCCCACACTTAAGATGGCCCCAGTCAATTTCTATTTTATAAAGTGTCTAAATGCTGTAACAACCTAACAAAATGGACCTTAGTTTACAGACTAACTTTACTAGAATACATTAAGCTTGTGTATTACAGGGGTATTTATATTTAAAAAGTGAAATTGTGTCCGGAACTCCGCTTTAACTCTCAGTTTTGACATTTTTATTATGTTTTGCAATGTATAAATCATATTCATGTATTATTATTAATTTTCTGTATTTTTTATAGATTGTAATACTACACTGAATATTTATTAATACCCCTGAAGAAGCCAATGTCTTGGTGAAACATTTTGGGAGAACTTGCCATCCATTCCAATTCAGTGTATTAAATCATGTATTGATTAATACTAGCATTATATCAATTTGTAAAGAATACATTTTGTCTTCTTTTAAATTTAATTAAATTCTTGTGTTTTGACTTGTTAGGCACCGTTATAATCCCTCAATTTCCCTTTTTTACTTTGCTACCCATTGTATAGGGATGAGGTGCCGGATCCCATAGAGGACACACCAGCCACTTCCACTTTTTTAAATATATTAGGCCTCGTACACACGATAGGTTAACCAGAGGACAACAGTCTGAAGGACCGTTTTCATCGGTCAAAACTGATCGTGTGTGGGCCCCATAGGTTATTTACCCATAGGTTAAAAAAAAGCCAAATTGCTTTAAAATTAACCTATGGATTCCTAACCGATAGGTCAAAACTGATCGTTAGTAGGCACGACCATCGGTTAAAAATCCACGCATGTTCAGAATCAAGTCAACGCATGCTTGGAAGCATTGAACTTCGTTTTTTTCAGCACGTCGTTGTGTTTTACGTCATCGCGTTCTGACACGATCGGTTATTTAACCTATGGTGTGTAGGCGTGACGGACCATCAGTCATCTTCATTGGTTAACCTATGACAACGGTCCTTTAGACCGTTCTCATCGGATGGACTGATCGTGTGTACGAGGCTTTAAAGCTTTATATTATGTATTTTTATAAAAAATATTTCAAGCTTTGAACATCTCATGGAGCACTGTTCAATCCATCATCCAAAAATGGAAAAAGCAAACCTATCAATACATGGCCGTCCACCTAAACTGACAGGCCTGGCAAGGAGAGCATTAATCAGAGAAGCAGCCAAGAGACCCATGGCAACTCTGGAGGAGGTTCAGAGATCCACAGCTCAGGTGGGAGAATCTGTCCACAGGACAACTATTAGTCATTCACACCACAAATCTGTCCTTTATGAAAGAGTGGCAAGAAAAAAAAAACATTGTTGAATCAAAGCCATAAGAAGCTCAATTTGCAGTTTGCGAGAAGCCATTTGGGGGACAAACATGAGGAAGAAGGTGCTCTGGTCAAATGAGACCAAAATTTAACTTTTTGGCCTAAAAGCCAAATGCTATGTGTGGCAGAAATCTAACACTGCACATCACCCTGAACACACCAGGGTGGTGGTATTATATTTTGGGGATGCTTTTCCTCAGCAGGGACAGGGAAACTGGTCAGCATTGGTGGGAAGATGGATGGAGTCAAATACAAGGCAATCTTAAAAGAAAATCTAAAAATAATTCCTACGACAAAAAACAATTGCAAAAACAGTCTCTTATAAAGTGCTTATAAACAGTCCCTTATAAAGTGCTCAGTGCTCCAAAATAATTTAGAAGGTGCTTAAATGCTTCATTAAACATGCTGTCCGTGTGCCGCACTCCCCTCTCGTATCCCCACTCATCAGAAAAAATAGACCCTCAGCTTTGCAGTCTGAGGGGGTCAAACCCACTTGTTACAGGTGTGAGAAAGATGGGACTCTGAAACTCCTTAATGGGATCTCCAAATAAAGGTTTCAGGGGTAGCTAAGATATCCCCCAGGCTTGACAAAACAAATAAAAGCTCATACTGAAGTACTGTATACAAGTTTTTTTTTTTTTGCGTATACAGAAGCAACACAAAGGCCCCGTACACACGACCGAGTTTCTCGGCAGAATTCAGCCAGAAACTCGGTTCAGAGCTGAATTCTGCCGAGAAACCCGGCCGTGTGTACACTTTCGGCCGAGGAAGCCGACGAGGACCTCGGCGAGGAATTAGAGAACATGCTCTCTATTTCCTCGTTGTTCAATGGCAAATTTCGGCTCGCCGAGATCCTCGGCGGCTTCACAAGGAACTCGACGGGCAAAACGATGTGTTTTGCCCGTCGAGTTCCTCGGACGTGTGTACGGGGCCTTACAGGATTGCAGATAAAAATGAGCATAGGACAGAGAGTGAGGCTCTTCTGGGTTTGCTGCAACTCGGCGTGCGTTCCACAGAGAGCGGAAGTGTCGTCGTTGGTTAGGAAACCGGAAACGCATCAACCCGTTTCGCCCCTCCTCCAGGGCGTCATTAAGGACATCTGTCAGGGATTCGGGAATTAGTAGACCAGACTGTGTGGACTGCACAGATGAACCAAAAACGGATGTGGGGGAAAAATATAATAATTTATTAAAGTAAGTGAATATAAACACAACCACCTCCAATAAGACACCAAGACACCAAGACACCAACCCACAAACAGAGACCCACAAATAGCGATAGACAGATATGTACAATGATGGGAGATACCGAAATCGTAACAAGCCAGGCCAGAGTCATATACAGCAGATCAGGAGATGACAAGGGGTGTTCCAGAAGCAAAAACGTAGCAAGGCCAAGGTCATACACGGGGAGTCAGCAGATGAGGACGGGAAACCAACAGGACAGGGAGAGGATGGATGGATAGGCTGCAGGGCAGGGATCCAAGGTAGCAGGTATGCAGGAGGAACAAGATTGGGGTAGCTCAGGAACAGGGTCAGGATGCAGGTTCAGAATCGGGTCACAGGCAAGCGAGGTCAGGGCACAAGGAGAGAGATACCAAGGCGAACATGTGAGAGCCTCGCCGGGTTTTTATAGGACTGAAGTAATTGTCCTATGTAACACCTGAGCGGAGGAGGTGCTGCCTGCCCCACACTGCTGCAATACACCCGCTGGTGGATGCTGGTACTACGGCCCATGGATCAGGCATTACCACCAGCAGGTGAGATCCTCTATCAAAGATACTGGCTGCAAGAGGACACTTGCTGGTGGACACTAGTACTGCAATCCATAGGACCAAAAGCACCACCAGCGGGTGAAGCCTTTCCTGACAACATCACTTCTGGTTTCAGGATGATTGAATTTATATCCGAGTAGAGAGAACCTCCTCTTTAATTAACCAATAGGATATTATTAATTATGTTGGATGTACTAGCTCCAACTTCCTCCAAAAGGTTTTATTGTGAAAATGTGAATTACATTGAGGACATGTAGTTAGAGCTAGTATACCCAACAGAATTAATAATATTATATTGGTTAGCTAGAGAGAAGGTTATCTCTCCTTGGATATAAATTTGATCATCCTGAAACTGGAAGTGATGTCCTTAATGATGCCCTGGAGGAGGGGTGATGTCACCAGCAGCTTCACAAGTAAATATTTACTAAACAGGGCATGTTTAGGAGATTTTTTACTGTATCTTTAGATAAGCCTTACTACAGGCTTACATATAGGTAAAAATCATCTATGGGAGTTTACTCCCACTTTAATGCGCTGATTGGTCATGGAGGTTTAATGCATATAACCTGATGACTGACCACAGAGTTTATGCCCATACGCTGGAGACTGGTCCCTGGGGGATTAATGCACACACTATAAAGGCTAATAAATATAGGGATAATGCTTGAGACTGGTCACTGGAGTGTAATGCGCTTCATCTTAGCTTAAGAATAGTCATCGGTTAATGCACATTCTTGGGTGGCTGATCATTAAAAAAAGATAAATGCCAATACACTGGTGACTGGTCATTTAGGATTTCATGCACATAACCCGGGAGACTGGTCACTGAAAAGTTAAGGCATATATACTGGAGACCTATAAGTAAGAAGTAAATGCATATACATCACTGATGTGAAAACCGACTTGAAGGTTCAGTGTGTTGGAGGGGCCAGCTCACTGCTTGTGTGAATGCTGGGAAGTGAGGTGTTTGTGCCGGAGGAAGACTGTGTGTCTTAATGGCAGAGCATGCTTTGTTTAGCTAAAACCTGTACAGGCAGAAACAAAAAACTGTAGAATAGTATAATACTGTATGGGATGACAGATGAATTGCAAAAAGTGCTCACATGACATCAGAAACTAGCAGAAGGCTTCTTAAAACTGATCTCCATTTTTCGAAGGGCAAATTATTCGAATGACTGTTTTGGTGAGTTCAAGACTAAAGTAAGAGTCCCGGCTTACATGTAATTCCTTTGTTTGGTTTTGTTGGCAGCCTTGATAAATTGTCTGGGCTAAAATAGCATCAAATGAAGTCAGAATCTGTTTTAAAATACAACATTCTATTTTCTGTTCAATGTCCCTAGCAGTCGTCATTTAAACTCACAAGTGTCGGATAGATTCTTTTTTTCTTCTCCAGGCAGCAGAATTTCAATGCTAACAGCTGATTATTGTCCCATAAATTCTACTCTTCACAGTCACCTTAATGTTATTCAGTCGGATAGAAATGTAATTAAATATTGCCTTTCAATTGAACATTGATGACATTTTTTTTTTATTCTTGAAGTTGTTGTCAGGAGTAGACTGTACAAGTTTAGCCTACACCTGTTAAATACTCCCTGCTTTTAAGTTGTATGGAACAAGCTTGACAGACACATGTTAAATATCATTCTTAACCCAATTGTAGCATTAATGTGGCATTAAACCAAAATAAACACATTTCTCCGAGCAAGGCTGAACTTTTCTTTTAGCTAATATTCACAACTCCTGGCTGGATGTGGGATTATGCTTGGACGCACATGGACCAAAGTTTCAGTGTTGCAAGTAATTAGAATTTAAAAATAGGTCTTTACTCATCAAAAGCCTAATTGGCCAGTCAAGTCAGAACATTGGTCTTGTCGAATACCAAAATGTTGGTATGCTATCAAACAGGTTTGATGTATTAATAAAATAGGAATCAAATAAGTAAAACTGTTATGCAAAGAAAGGTTCTAAAGTGGGAACGTTTTATGTTCTTTTTTGTAACAGTTTCATAGTTTGTTAGGTTGAAAAAATATGCAAATCCATCTAGTTCAACCAACATAACAAATAAATGATACATAATACAAAGTACAAACCTCCATTTACAGAACCCTATATCCATGGTTTATCCAGAGGAAGGCATAAAAAGCCTATAAAGCATGGTGCAGTTTGCTTCAGTGGGGACAATACATTCCTTCCTCTTCCCCCCAGATGGCAATCAGAGATTCCTTGGATCAACCATCTCATGTGTTATTATCTATAAATGTTCATATTCAGTTATAGTTTTTTCATTCAAGAATGCATCCGTTTTTTTTTTTATATAAAATAATGTACAGTGTGTACTAGTTCTTGAGGAAGTCTTTTACACATTTCCACAGCTCTGACTGTGAAGAAGCCTTTTCCACCACATGTAAAGATTGTCGCAATGTCCATTGTAATGACCTTACAACCTAACAACATATTTTTTTTTAGCTTTCCCTCCACTTTCCTGCTATATTAGTTGTGAAGGACTTTTTACCTATATGCTTCAGGTTAATCCTCCCTGCTTGTTTAAGGCTGTTAATGGTATTTACCCTTCTGCAGCCAGTCCTGTTTCAAATGTTAATTGTTCTAGCCCTGTGTTTACTGGTTACTGTGATTAGATAAGTGGTTCATGTTAATTATGCTTATTGCTTCATTGTGGTAATTATCTCTCTATATGCGGAGCCGAACCGGCTAGATACTGATTAGTTCAAAGAAATATCTTTATTTCAAAGGAGCTGTATTGAAGACCCCCCACTGTGTAAGAGGGGGGCGGAGATTTGTCATTGTAACAGTTTTGGAAATGACATATAAGCTGTGTGATATAACATTAAAGGCTGTCTTGTTCTAGCAGTAAGCCTGGACTAATGTGTGGCTTAATGGGCGATCTCAGGAATATTCCTCCTAGTGGAATAGTGGGTGGCGTTCTTACGGAAGAAGGGAATCTTTGACGGGGATATCATACCAATACCGTCACAAATTGGTTGGCAGCAGCGGGATTTTCCCTTCTACTCTCCTTTACACCCGGGATTCCAAGCAGACACTGGAAGAACTACTGGAAGTTCGTGGAAGGATTGCTAGCAACAAAACCGAACGGGTCATCATAGCAGAATCAATGGAGATAGACCAGGAGAACGGGATTGCAGCAACGCCAGCGGTACAAGAGATGGAGACAGCAGTGATTCAGGAGGAGGAATTGCCAGCCAACAAGCTAATGAGAGAGAAGCTAGCATGGTTCGGCCCGAACCCAACGGCAGATGTGGTGCTGAGAGTGATGGAGCTACAGGAGGCTAAAGAAATAAGGGACGCAGAACTACAGTTAAAACTGGCAGCAGTCCAACAAGCAGCCGCACCTTCTCCGAACAGTGAGTACAGCACAGCAGACGCAAGGAAGATTCCGTTTAGCGCTTTTAAAGCTTTTGATGAAAAGGACTGTGAGATTGATAACTACCTGGCGGATTTTGAGCGACAATGTAACCTGCACCGAATAGCTAGAAGAGAGTGGGTTGCAATATTGTCAGGCAAACTGTCAGGCAAAGCTTCTGATGCTTTCCGGACCGTGCCAGATCAGGATATCCATAGCTACGCCAGGGTTAAAGAAGTGCTCCTGGCTCGTTATGCAGTAACCCCAGAGTCCCACCGACAGAAGTTCAGGGACTCACGCAAAACCACGAAAGACTCTTACGCGGAATGGGCATGCCAGTTGTCCCTGTCGGCCTCTAACTGGGTTAACAGCAGCCAGGCCACCACCGCAGAGGACATTTTGCAACTAATGCTCCTGGAGCAATTTTACAATCACATCCAGACGGACGTCAAAGATTGGGTGAGAGATCGCAGGCCCATGACTCTACCAGAGGCCGCGAAGTTGGCGGATGAATATGCGGATACTCGCAAGACAAACCAGGTCACACCACGGGTACAACCTCCACGACCAACGGCGCCCTCACACCCACCAGCCGCTAGATACCAACCGCCTAACAGACCGATGACATCTAGCCCTCGCTACCCACGCCAGGAGGACAACGAACAATGCTGCTTCCGGTGCAAACAGTTGGGTCACTTCAAGCAGAATTGCCCCATGAATGACAACACCAGGTCAAATTGGTCTCAACCTGGGTACCGCCCACCAGCAGCAGCCCATTGTGTAGACTCGGCTTGGGATCCCCAGGAGCTGGGTCAGGAAGAACCATTGGGCACCCCTTACGAAGCCCTCATGGTACAATCTGTTATTACGGACAACAGGGAACACCATTGTCAGCTGGTCATGGGCGACAGCCATGAGCCGGAGGGGCCTTGGAGGGAGCTGGGCAGAAAGAGGCACCGCCAGCTACCCTCCAAGAAGAAGAGGTCCTGGAAGTCATATAACCAGCGGACCTGGGAGGAGAAGAAGCGACTGGAGGAGATGGAATCGCAGCGGGCGCCCCAGATGCGGGCCGAGATGTTCGCCAAGGGCCCACCGGTGGCCCCTTACACCACCACCCAGTTCCTGATGATGAAGGACCACGTGGAAAGCCTGCAGGACATGAGCAAGCAGGATCTGATCCGTGAGTACATAGAGCTGGAGGAGTGCATAAGCCGCATGGAGGAGGAGAACAACCACCTGAGGTCACAGCGGGCTGACCCCCCCAGGCTCCATGAACTGGAGATGGAGCTGGAGAAGCTCAAAGAGGAGAACCGGCGGCTGCGGAGGGAGCAGGGGGTGGCTGACCTTATGGGGCTCTGAGTCCCCTCCCCCCCCCGGACTCTGAGCACCAGTGCTACAGCATTTCAACAAATATAACTTTTTCTTTTTATGAATCTCCTGTGACTGTCACTTCAGAGCCATAACCTGCCCCCTCCCATAGCGGGACACCTAGATGGCGGCGCACAGACCCATTCGCCGTCTTCACACTGACTTCTGGTGACTCTGCAGATCGCACAAAGACTTGGGGACTGAACGGCGTGTGATCTGACGACCCGGTGGCATACCTGAGTCTGAAGCAGTTGCCAAGGGAGGTCAGTCATGCCAAACGGAGTTAACCTCGGACTAAAAGCTCTGAACCCGTCAACCCTACTGGACCAGGAAAGGTCCAACCGGGTTTGCCGGAGCAGGGAGAAAGGGGGGCCATTGTGAAGGACTTTTTACCTATATGCTTCAGGTTAATCCTCCCTGCTTGTTTAAGGCTGTTAATGGTATTTACCCTTCTGCAGCCAGTCCTGTTTCAAATGTTAATTGTTCTAGCCCTGTGTTTACTGGTTACTGTGATTAGATAAGTGGCTCATGTTAATTATGCTGATTGCTTCATTGTGGTAATTATCTCTCTATATGCGGAGCCGAACCGGCTAGATACTGATTAGTTCAAAGAAATATCTTTATTTCAAAGGAGCTGTATTGAAGACCCCCCACTGTGTAAGAGGGGGGCGGAGATTTGTCATTGTAACAGTTTTGGAAATGACATATAAGCTGTGTGATATAACATTAAAGGCTGTCTTGTTCTAGCAGTAAGCCTGGACTAATGTGTGGCTTAATGGGCGATCTCAGAAATATTCCTCCTAGTGGAATATTGGGTGACGTTCTTACGGAAGAAGGGAATCTTTGAAGGGGATATCATACCAATACCGTCACATTAGTTGCAACATATTTTTAATTAAGGCCATGCATTCCAATAGAAGCCAGAGTTTGACCACACTGTCCAGTATTTTATAGAATCTAAAATACCTGATCAAACATGCTCCCTTTCTTCCTCAGTCCACAAGTCTGCAGGAGAAAGTTCTAAAGATTGGGATTGTTACAAACCAATGCCAGCATAGAATACTGGAATGGAAGTGCAGTATCATTTGACAAGCTTTGCTTTTTACCAAAGAAAAAGAATAAGCCATAGCGCTGACTGGAACCTATACGTTATTAAACGGGGCACATGAGGGGGCCAGGAGAGTGGTAGGGAACAACAGGTGAAGTGAATGCAGCTCCTCTAAGATTTGACAAACACAAGAGGGTGCCTCCATCTAGGTGTAGCAATTTATTTTTAAAAAAGTATAAAAGACAATAAAAATGCACTCCCTAGATAAAAGTGGATCAAGGCTTGTCATAGACCCCTATAGACCTCCATAGGATCACTGTAAGGCTGCAGAGCTCAGCAGGCATGTGGCTAGTTCAAGAACAGAGTTCTTGATGGAAGTGCAGCTGTCAGGCTTCAGGCTAGAGCATATGCATCAGCAGCTGATAAAGGGGCTCTTCTGTCTGCCCTGAAACATGTAGCCACATCCCCTCCACTTCCTGGATCACCCAGCCGAGATAGGTGCTGTTTGGAGCCACAGCCATCTTGCCACTTCTGGAAGCTGCTGATGCTTATGTTCCAGCCTGAAGCCTGACAGCTGGACTTCCATTAAGAACTTTGCTTCAACTAGCCACATGCCTGTTGAGCTCTGCAGCTTCATGGTGATCTTGTGAAAATCTATATTAGGGTTGTCCCGATACCACTTTTTTAAGACCGAGTACAAGTACCGGTAGTTTTTTCCAAGTACTCACCGATACCGAATACCGATAATTTTTTTTTTACTGTCATGTGACAGTTTGACAGATGGGGACTGATAGGTGGCACTGATAGGCGGCACTTATGGGCACTGACTGGTTACTGGTGCTGATGGGCACTAATAGGTGGCACTGGCTAATTTTACTTGCCGAGGACTGCTCTGCTGTCCGTCCTGCTCTCCGCCCACTCTCAGCTCGTCACTTAAAAAAAAAAGTACCGGGTGAAGCATCGGGAGCATTTGTGCGAGTACAAGTACTCGCGCAAATGCTCAGTATCGGTCCTGATACTGATACTAGTAACGGTATCGGGACAACCCTAGTAACATGTATTGTGTGGGTGTAACATGTGTATTGTGTGTGTGTAACATGTGTATTATGTGTGTGTAACATGTGTATTGTGTAACATGTGTATTGTGTGTGTATGTGTGTAACATGTGTATTGTGTGTGTAACATGTGTAGTGTGTGTGTAAAATGTATAGTGTGTGTGTGTAACATGTGTAGTGTGTATAACATGTGTAGTGTGTGTAACATGTGTTGTGTGTGTGTGTAAAACATGTGTAGTGTGTAACATGAGTAGTGTGTGTGTGTGTGTGTATAACATGTGTAGTGTGTGTAACATGTGTAGTGTGTGTGTGTAACATGTGTAGTGTAACATGTGTAGCGTGTGTGTAACATGAGTAGTGTGTGTGTATAACATGTGTATTGTGTGTGTGTAACATGTGTCATGTGTGTGAATTGTCTGTGCCTTCTGTGTCCTCCCCTGCATGGATCCTGGCTGTAGAAGTGGAGGAGAGCTGCCTTGTAGTGTTGTAGTGGAATGTCTAGGATGACATAGATGTGGATGGAGGAATGGATCCCTCTTTGACAGCTAAAGGGGAGGGGGTTGGTGTGTGTAAGTTCTGCAGATCTCACTCATGACCAATAGAGCACACAGTAAATGTCCATGCCCCCAACCCCTGTATCCACTTGTTACTGTGTTGTAACTTGCACAGACCGGGTGAAGCATCGGGAGCATTTGCGCGAGTACAAGTACTCGCGCAAATGCTCAGTATCGGTCCCGATACCGATACTAGTATCGGTATAGGGACAACCCTAATCTATATGGGTCTATGACAAGCCTTGATCCACTTTTATTTAGTGAGTGCATTTTAACATACTTCCCAACTGTCCCTGATGTCGAGGGACTGTCCCTGATTTGGAGCAATGTCCCTCTGTCCATATAGATGTATATAAAATGTACTTTTTAGTTATCAAAAAGTGTTTCCCAGTGCTAAACCTTTTGTCTGATTTCTAAATCGATGCATTTGTAAACACCAAAAGCCAATATAAAGTAATAGTAGTGGTAAAAAAGCAGTTGTGGGTTTAACCAAACTTATTTTTTCTGTTAAATTCTCCTTTAAAGGGGCGTTGCAAGGGGTGTGTCCTATGCCTGCATACCAACGCTGTATCCTGGCCTAGGCCAACAAGGCCAGGCCTAGGCCTAGGGCAGCACTTTGAACTTTACACTGTTAGTGTAGCGCCCGTCTTATGGGGTGGACTGGGCTCAGAGGCAAATTAATCTAGAGCCCCCATAAAGCAGCCGCACTGCTTCCGGTATGCGGGAGGGCGGAAATTCCGCAAATGTATGGGGGGGCGCTGCTTCTAATTTTGACTGTCCTATCATCCTGGACCACAAATCTTCCTCACTGTGCTATGTGTTTTCTGCTGCACCATTGGCACGGTTATATCTTCTTAGTCCTCTCCATAAAATTATCATAAATTTGTGCTTAAAGTAGAACTATAGGCAACACTTTATTTTATTTTTTTTTCATTTTGGATAGAGCAAGGGAGGGTTATAGCCCCTAACAGTTTATTTTTTTACCATCCATGTTGCATTGCAGAGATTTCTCTTCACTTCCTGCCCCATAGCCAAACAGAAAGTGAGAGGAAATCTATGCAAATTAGGGGAATCCATTGCCCCCCCTCCAGGCCCTCAGAACTAGTGTCCCCACTTGAAAATTTCAGGGTGGGTCTTAAACAGAAAGGGGTGTGACCTTGACAGGAAGGGGTGGGTCATATTTAAATTAGGGGGTGCACGAGTTTAGTCAGGCCTAGGGCAGCACAAAACCTCAATACACTACTGCTGCATACTTTTGCTGATAGGTGTCCCTCATTCCCATCTCAGAAAGTTGGGAGGTATGTTTTTTTTTGGCTTTTATGCTACTTAAAATAAATCGCTACACCTAGATGGAGGCACCCTCTTGTGTTTGTTTTTTAAGTTGTCTCCTTCCTCCTGCTGAGTGCCCCCAGAGCAGGCAGCTTGCCAATGGATCCCGCTGCTGTCTCAGCTAATGAGAAGGGAGAGTCCCTGGAGAGCCCAGGCTCTTGTGCACATTGCTGGATTGCAATGGGGCTTAGGTAAGAATGGGGGGGGGGGGGTCCTGCACAGAGAAGGTTTTTTACCTTCATGCGTAAAACCTTTAGCTTTTAGAACCACTTTAATTTGATTTAAAACATTTGTTTTTTAGGGCTTTTAGTAATTTGACTGCTTGGCCCTTTCGTCTCCCTGTTGCTTGGAGAGCTTGGGAGAAACTGTAGAAGACCCTCAGGAGTACCTGTCAATCACAGTGGTGGAGAGGGGTGTGCTATGGAACAGGAGGAGCCACTGTTATTAAAATTCCCTTCCCATTAGTTTTCCAGCTGCCTATGTCACCAGGAGTACTGCCTATCAGGGTGAGTAAGAGCTTGATTGACAGCAGTTCATCCTGTTATTACAACTCACAACAGGGCTTTATGCTCCCACCCACCAGCTGGGCTATGTAAATCAGAGAGCAAAGTAAGCTGTAGAAATTAGGAGCATGTGCACATGCGGGGGCAATGCTGCATATGGTAGATGAGCATGCAGATTGTTGCCACCACCAACAAATAGGAGGGAGTCACTGGCTGGAGATATTTTCATATAAATTAAATGTTTTAGAAATCTGAATGCCTCAAACACCTGGAGTATGTGTACAAGCAGTGGCAATGTTATAGAGTGTAGTAGAGCCTGCAGATTATCAGTGGGTTGTTCTTACTTTGCCTAATGCAGTGCCAACGCATAGAGAAGGCCATTTGCCTTGTGTCCTCTTATTTAATTTCACACCAACACAGAGGGGGTTATTTACGAAAGGCAACTGCACTTTGCACTACAAGTGCAAACTACGGGCTAGATTCAGAGAGGAGATACGCCGGCGTATCTCCAGATGCACCGTCGTATCTCTGAGTCCGGCCGGTCGTATCTATGCGCCTGATTCATAGAATCAGTTACGCATAGATTTCCCTAAGATACGACCGGCGTAAGTGTTTTACACCGTCGTATCTTAGGCTTCATATTTACGCTGGCCGCTAGGTGGCGCTTCCGTATAGTTAAACGAGGAATATGCAAATGAGCTAGATACGCCGATTCAGAAACGTACGTCCGGCCGGCGCATTTTTTTACGCCGTTTACGTTAGGCTTTTTTCGGCGTATAGTTACCCCTGCTATATGAGGCGTATCCTATGTTAAGTATGGCCGTCGTTCCCGCGTCGAGTTTTGAAAATGTTACGTCGTTTGCGTAAGTCGTTGGCGAATAGGGATGTACGTAATTTACGTTCACGTCGAAAGCAATGATGTTTTGCGGCGGATTTTCGAGCATGCGCACTGGGATTTTTTCACGAACGTCATATACACTGGGTCACAGTTAATATACATAAAACACGCCCACATCATCCACATTTGAATTAAGCGGGCTTACGCCGACACAGATACGTTACGCCGCGGTAACTAAGGGCGCAAGTTCTTTCTGAATACAGAACTTGCGCCCTAAATTACGGCGGCGTAACGTATCTGAGATACGTTACGCCAGGCATAAAGATAGACGATTCTATCGGAATCTAGCCCTACAAGTGCAAAGTGCACTTGAAGTTGCACTGAAAGTGCACTTGGAAGTGCAGTCGCTGAAAATCTGAGGGGTAGATCTGAAATGAGGGGAAGCTCTGCTGATTGTATTATCCAATCATGTGCAATCTAAAATGCTGTTTTTTATTATACTTGGATGTCTCCCTCAAATCTACAGCGACTGTGTAAAAATAAAAGTATACAAAAAAGTGTAGCGCTTATGCAATATATACCATAACGATAAACATTGTAGATGTGAACTATGATAAATCACTGAAGTAATAATATGATAATAAAGTGCAGTGCACTGCAAAAATAAAGTCCATGCAAATATCTTCCACCAAATGAATGATGAAATGATCAATACAGGAAAACATTAATTAATCAGGTGCAACACAAATAAAGTCAATAAGGATGGATTCCACCACGTAAGTATGGTTGTTATAAACATGAAACGCTGATGTCTTCCTTATGTGAAACAAACCACCACCAATAGATATGGAGGCGTACCAGAGCTGGTGGACTTATGGTAACTTATGTCACCAGAAGTCAAAACAGGCTTATAAATTGCGGTTCTCAATCATGAAAGCAGAGGGTATGTTGGTATACACATCGAGTTCTCTGATGGGTGATACTTCAAACGATGGGAGGACATGCGATGGAAAGGAGGATACCTAAATAGTATCTCTCCGGTAGTATCAATAATGAAAGGAGATAGGGGAGAAAAGTGGCCACATAGTGTAATCTTCCTGTTTTCAGTCTGGGTACTTAGCGAGCAGGATAGAGGCTCCGAAATACCAGGATGCAGCAACACGTGTAAAAATACACACGATCAGATGAAAATCCGACCGTGTATGCTCCATCGTACAATTGTTGTCGAATTTTCCGACAACAAATGTTGGATAGCATGCTTTAAAATTTTCCGACAACAAATGTGTGATGTCAGATTATCTGATCGCGTGTACACAAGTCTGTCGGAAAAAAATCAAAAGTACAAACACTCATGCTCAGAAGCAATGCTCACCATAGCACAACATTAGCAGAAGTTGCCCAAAGGGTGGCGCTAAAGAGCTGAAAAAACACGTTGTTTCGTATTTGTTGGCTGACAGTTTTTCCGTCTGTATGCAGAAGAAGTTCACGGCCAACGCCCTTCGGACAAAATTCCATGTCTTTGTCTGATGGAAATCCGATCGTGTGTACGAGGCTTTAGTGTGTGCTGAAAAAGTAGGACAGGATGCATTATTACAAATTGCAGCATATTGTGATGCAATGCTCTGCATTGTGATGCAGTGCAGTAATAATGTTGAATGCAATGTTATTCTGTGACAATTGAACAAAGTAAAACAAAATGGTGGTTATTTACTAAAGGCAAATCCACTTTGCACTATAAGTGCAAAGTGCACTTGAAATTGCACTGAAAGTGCAGTCGCTCTAGATCCAAGGGGCACATGCAAGGAAAAAAAAAGCATTTTAGCTTGCACATGATTGGATAATAAAATCAGCAGAGCTTCTCCTCATTTTAGATCTACCCCTCTTTTTTTCAGCGACTGCACTTCCAAGTGCACTTTCAATGCAATTTCAAGTGCACTTTGCATTTGTAGTTTGCACTTGTAGTGCAAAGTGGATTTGCCTTTCGTAAATAACCCCCTGTGTGTTGCTCTGTAATAAGATATTGCATAATAAGATATTGCACCACCCCTCCATAATTCACACCAATGGATGTGCGTTATACAGAGCATAACATGCTCCTGCAGGTGTGAATAGACCCTTCTTAATATAGACCCACTCTAAGGCCGCGTACACACGATCAGTCCATCCGATGAGAACGGTCCGAAGGACCATTGTCATCGGTTAACCGATGAACCTGACTGATGGTCCGTCGCGCCCACACACCATCGGTTAAAAAAACAATTGTGTCAGAACGCGGTGACGTAAAACACAACGACGTGCTGAAAAAAAACAAAGTTCAATGCTTCCAAGCATGCGTCAACTTGATTCTGAGCATGCGCGGGTTTTTAACCGATGCTTTTGCATACTAACGATCGGTTTTGACCCATCGGTCAGGCATCCATCGGTTAAATTTTAAAGCAAGTTCTCATTTTTTTGACCGAAGGTTAACTGACCGATGGGGCCCACACACGATCGGTTTGGACCAATGAAAAGGTCCTTCAGTCCGTTTTCATTGGTTTTGACCGATCGTGTGTACGCGGCCTAAGATGTCAATCTCTTTCCATTACTCTTACTAATTATTAAACTATGTAACTTCCATATTTTTTTTAGAATAGCGCACATTTGCCTTTTAAAAACGTTTTTTCTCCCATCAAATTACTAGAATGTCCAACAAGTTGCAATGTGCTTTTAAACTTACTTGAAAATTTGACTTTTCCAAGGAGGGTCAATTTCAAACCAACAGTTCAATTCCTACCACTACATTATAATCTACTCACTAGGGGGGTGAACCTCTGGAGAATCTAGGATGGAAAAGGACCTGGGGATCCTAGTAGATGATAGGCTCAGCAATGGCATGCAATGCAAAGCTGCTGCTAACAAAGCAAATAGAATATCGGCATGCTTTAAAAAGGGGATTAACTCCAGAGATAATTCTCCCACTCTACAAGACTCAAGTCCAGCCGCACCTGGAGTATGCTGTCCAGTTCTGGGCACCAATCTTCAGGAAGGATGTACTGGAATTGGAGTGAATACAGAAAAGGCAACAAAGCTAATAAAGTGTGTAGAGGATATTAATTATAAAGAAAGGTTGTGAGCACTGAACTTATTCTCTCTGTAGAAGAAATGCTTGAGAGGGGATATGATTTCAATTTACAAATACCTTACTGGTTACTCCACAGGCGGTGGTTTCAGCAGGAGCATCAATGGTTTCAAAAAACTATTAGATAAGCACCTGAATGACCACAACATACAGGGATATACAATGTAATACTGACATATAATCGCACACATAGGTTGGACTTAATGGTCTTTTTTCAACCTCACCTACTATGTAACTATGTAATTATAGCCCTCTTCTCTTTTGACAGTGTTGCTAACCTACCAGATTGCAATTTTCTGACACGACACACAAAATTTACTGGCATGGTCATGTTTTTACTTGCCATTTCCAAAAGTTACAAAATTACAGTTTTAAGTGCAAATGTCAGTACTTAGGCTACAAACAAGCACAATATGCAATTAGCAATGTGATTTAACCAATTCCCGACTGGCTCACGCAGATATACTGTGGCAGAATGGCTCTCCTGGGCAAAATCCCATACATATACAGCTTTGCCCAGGAGAGCCACCAGAGAGCATGCATAGTGGGGGACCCGATGCGCATGCTTGCCGCTTGCGATCTCCACCGGCCACGCACAATCGTGTGCATGAGCGCCAGAACAGGGATTTGTGTATGTAAACACACAAATCCCTGTCCTGTCAGACAGCAGTGTGCAGAGGCACAGATGATGATGAAACATTACCGACACAACGCGTCCCCTCCTGAGTCGCCAGGTGGTCCCTTCAGTCTACTCCAGTCAAAACTGCACTGACAGTCCTGCTCCCAGCTTGCCTTGCTCCTATCCTGCAGACCCGCACACTAGGCTCCAACCGGTTTGTTTGGCTCCCTTGCACCATGACATCACACAACACACTCAGGCCTCTGCCAGACTCACCAGCCACTGGCACTGCCCGGACACACTGTAGCAAGCACAGATGGTCTCAGCCGGCTCACAGCCATATTTTTTACTGGCAACCTTTTCCTGTCACTGGCATTTACTGGCAGGGGAAAAGTGCCCGTATTTTACTGAATGCCAGTAAAAATACTGACGGTTATCAACACTGTCTTCTCAGAGTGTCTGATTACTATCTGTGCTGACCCAGCTCCTCCAGCTCCCACCTCCCTACATAATCTTCTATTTAGCTGCCAGGGGAGGAGCAAAGAGGAAACGTATAATATGAGTGAGTGAGAAACTTACAGTATATAGCGCAACACATGCGAACTGAATCGCCTCTGTCACTTGAGTGACAGATCTGAGTCTGTTGGGGCTGCTGACATCACATCCAAGATGGTGGCACCCAGCAGCATATAGGGTGTCTACCAAAGGAAGGCTTTTACAGTAAATAACATGCATAAAATATATTAAATGCACATATAATCTTATTAGAAGATTGTTGTTAAAATGAATGGTCTGGAGACTCTTGTGTTACTTTGGCTACAGGTTGTACTTTCTCCTCCCATTCCATCTTATTCTAGTTCTCTGAATATCAAATAAAATAAGCACTCTGACCTTAGTAAAACATTACAGAAGGACGCAGCCTTTTCATAATTAGGTGACATTTGGTAATGTAAGGAAACACAAATTAGGAAAATGGAATATGAGACGGAAGCGATTTCGGAGTAACAGGAAATGAGATCATTCATAAACACTGCATTACCCAAACAACACGTCATGCTTAAAATATTTTTGTAAAATGTTTTTTTGGATTTTACAGTATGTATATTTTTTCTTTTCAATAAAAGAGGGAGTTCATATGGTATTTAATTAGAATCATATTCTCAACAATTTAACATTTCAAAAGCTGTTAAGATGACAGATGGCACATTTTCTTATGACTACTACCATTACTGTCAAATAGTGAGCTTTTGATCTCCGCTGAAGGTTACATATGGGCAGAAGCAATGTCAGTTTCCCCGGGAAGGGACAACTCAGTATTCTTGCTGGAGAATGCCTCCATTGGCTAAAGATCTATAGCTGTCTTGTCTACAGCTGTGCACAAAGGGACCCCTGAGGACATTTTCTATGTTTCTCCAATAACTGTGATGCTATAAACTCCAGGTGGCTTGGGATTTATTCCATTTCTGTTCCTGAATAACGTGTATGTTTTCTGGAACTCTATGGGCCAAGCAGAAAACGAAACAGACGTGTACTGTATGAATATATTTAAATGGACTGAGTGGAGAGGTTCATTTTATGTCTGTTTAATGGCTTTTACATTGACTATAATGTTGAGAAGTGACAGTGAATAGAACTTCGGCAGATGATCCCAAGGCAAGTAATATCAGACAGCTCTGGACTATTAAAATTATGAAGAAAAGAAATGTTGAAGGATGCAAGGAACAGCTCCAAGACTGCAGCAACTTCAACCAAAGATTTTATTTGAACTCTAAACCATCTGAGCTCTCAAACCCAGTTGCACACGCTGGGGGTCTTCAACTGCCTTGAGCAAGCCTGTGCTTCTGGTATGTTGCTGTGGTTTTAAGGAGGAACTGGCTACCTCCAAGGCCTGCCTGTTTTCAATTTATCCATTGCTATGTACAGTATATTTCTCATGTTGGGAGCTCAGATAGTTTAGAGTTAGTGACCACACTTTACAGAGGTGGATAGAGGAGTGTAGCTTCATGTGTTTTCCCAAACTGTGTTTGGGAAAACACATGAATGGTTTATTGTAGATCTCAAGAAATTATCTTCACTACCAACTTACATTGGTCTAGCTTTCTGTGATGTATATACCCATATTTTACCTGGAGGGAATCTTGAGATGCTAAAAACCAGTGTAATAGCCCATACTAAACAGCGATAGGAGCTATCTTCTGGGTCTTGCGCAAACAGCTTCCCTCCTGCACATTGAACGCAAGACATTCTCTGATTGGACCCATCTTGTTCAGTCAGAGAATGCCTGGAATACACTCAAAAAAATTAAATACATTTTATAAATGGTGGTAGTGCCAAGCAATTGACCCACTGTGTTGAGTGTGCAGATGGGAAGTTGTTTGAGCAGGACATGGAAGATCGCTATTGCTGTATGTAGTACAGGCTGCTACATCAGTTTCAACATCCCCAGAGGCACTTCAGATATAAGATATGGATAAGTCCATCATACAAAGCTGGATTAAATGGAAGGTGGCAATAAAAATAATTGCTGGAGTTCCATTGTCACATACAGGCGGTCCCCTACTTACAAACATCCGACTTACAAACGACTCCTACTTACAAACGTAGGGAGACAATAGGAAGTGGGAGGAAATCTACCCCTAGGAAGGGAAATTCTCTCCTGTAAGAGTTAATATGGGAAAAAGGTGTCTCCACTGATGCTTTATCACCAGTCCTTGTTTCCCTAATAACCCAAAATGTTCAAAATCCAATTGTCATTGGGACAGAAAGTAAGGTGAAATCTTCTGAACAGGGGCACAGACAGCAAAACAACTGTTACAGGGGTGATAACCCTTCCCTATGCAATCCAAAAAGCTTAAAAATAGTTTTTTTTTTGGCTGGAGCTAAAATGTACCCGTTCCAAATTGCAAATATAATTCAACTTAAGAACAAGCCTACAGTCCCTATCTTGTTTGTAACCCGGGGACCGCCTGTACCTGGAAAAGGCCAAGCTGACATCAGGACTTCCCCTAAACCTCCTGTCCAATACCCTCTGGAGTTGGTGACAGGGTCTAGCAGGATGAGGATTGTGGTTGCTTGTGGTGGGAAAAGTGTGTGTGTGTGTTGGGGGGGGGGGGGGGGGTGTTCTGTAATTCACAAAACTGGACAGGAATATAAGACAACTTAAAAAGGACCCCCCCCCCCCCCCACCCCCACAAAAAAACAGCTCATTATATAAAGAGGGAAAATAAACAGGTATACATATCTATGTTCATGTGAACTTTTCTTCATATTTAACAATTTTCATTTTGCCTCTGTGCTGCCTGGGCCTCTGCTCCTATACTGCAAATTGGAAATGTACCTAATCTGTCATACTGCGCATGTGCGCGATGAAGCACATGATGCCTTTTACATTGCAGCTGTTGGAATAAAAAAAAAAACTTCCCCAAAGATCTTAAGGGGAAGTTTTTTTTTACCAGTAAATGAGTATAATTTCTTATAGCTGAATGCACGAGATACCGTGTTTCCCCGAAAATAAGCCCGGGTCTTATATTAATTATGCCAACAAAAGACACAGTGGGGCTTATTTTCAGGGTAGGTCTTACCATGTAATGTGCTGTCTTCTCTCCCCCTCTCCCTCCCTGCCTGTCAGGAATCCCCAGTGTGAACTGAGTTAAAATGCTTGTAAAATCCTACAATCCACTCTATTACAGTATTATATAATGTACAATGTGTGTGTTCCTGTAATATAATTGTGCCAAATACCTTTGTTATAGCGCCATTCTGCGCTTCTGTGACCCGCCGGAGCTCTCTTCCCTGCAATTATATTACAGAAACGCACACATTGTACATTATATACTACTGTAATAGAGTGGATTTTACAAGCATTTTTAACTAGGGCTTATTTTCGGGGTAGGTCTTATATTGCAGCTCTTCTGGAAAATAACGCTAGGTCTTATTTTCAGGGTAGGTCTTATTTTTGGGGAAACAGGGTAGGGCACTTCATCACGCTTACGCTCAGTAAGACAACACTGCAGGATCTCATGAGATCTCACAGTTCAGGTACAAGATTTTCTTGAAAGATGTGGTGACATTGCTTTCCCAGGGGGCAAATGTATCAAAAGAAAACAAATACAACAAGATGCTTATTGTTAGGGTTTATATAAAGCTTGTTTATTTTTTTATTTTTTTTTGTAGCACCCTCTAGTGTATGCTACTACAAGTGTGAATCGGTAAAAGCATTTTTCTGGCCCAGGGATAAACCTGAGTCACTGAATCTTGGTCAGGGTTTTTAGAGGCCAGGGCTGGATGGCTTGTCCTGGCAGCTTTCTGGTGCCCCCCACCCCCATTTCTAGAATGTTGGAGAATATTATAGAAGATAGTGGGCGGAGGCTAAGAGGGGCTGCCTGGAATGTTAATGGGCCCTCAGTAAATCCACAAGAGTGGGCCTGGCAAGGGACTGGAAAGACCATAAATAGGCTTGTGCCATGCCAGCAGCAGAGTCGTCTGGAGTCGTGGCTCTTGAGGGATCCCTGCCAGGGTTTTTTTTTACCTCGGGCCGGAGTTCTGGAAAGCTGGCCTGGAAAGACCCCACCACAGGAGGTTGTTGGAGGGATCCATACTGGGGAGGCAGCGGGGGAGCAAGGAGAGAGAGTGGATAGATAAGCATGGTACAGGGACAAGACAAAGGGAGAGAAGCCTGTAATGGGCTGCTGAATTGACAAAAGGCTGTTAATTCCACCAGAGTGATCAGCAGGTGCTGTACATAGTAAACCAAGTCTGTGAAGGAGTAAAGTGAGAGGCAAGAGGATGTATGTGTATATAGGGAAGAAATTGTCCCCTTTTTGTTTTTTGTTCTGGACATTTCCAAGTTGGGCATCCCATAATTCTTCACTCCATCCAAGTTATCATCCCCTAATAAAACAAACAAAAAAAAGCCAAGGACTGTTTACTTCATTTGAGTGAATGAAGGAAATGCTGTGTGACTGGCTGTGCAGCAGTGGGGACATCAGCAACTTCTACAGGGGTAGTGCTAGATATTTTTGACTTGACGCACCAAGTGCTAGGGAATTGTTGTTTTGTTCAGGAAAAAAATTATAAATAATACATTTTTAAGCTATTCTTCACAATACACCCCCACTCCTTTCCTGACAAAAAATTGGCAAGTGTTAGTATGTAATGCTGTACTGTATGTAAGATATAGTGTATAGATTTGTCATTAATCGCACCTGAACCTGTTCTTCTCCCTGCAGTCAGCTCAGGGAGCCAATAACACATTCCTTATACATTACCTGGCTGGGAAATTCCTGTCTCCTCACCTCCTCTGTGAATTGTAAGTGTATCATGGCAGCCGTGACCTTTGCCTGAATATCCCATCCCTCCTCTTGTCTGCTAATTTGCTGTGATCTGTTTCTTAATACTGAGGACAGAAAGAGAATAATAAATGGCATCCACATGAATCCTATTCCACTGTGTATTACATTGCGCCAGTCCATGATTCTCCTCGATATCCAGGTGTGCCAGCTGTTAGCTCAGACACTGCTCTTATTTCATATATGGAAATAGGAAAAAAAAAAATGTATCTACTGTAGGCATTCCGATTTGTCCAATGTGTGGAGAACCATACAATTCCTATGTTATCGATGCTTAGATTGTTCTTTTTTTTCTCACTGGTAGGACAGGTCTACATGCAAATATTCAAAATAATCAAACAGTGCAAAATGCCCCGTACACACGATTGAAAATTCCGACAGCAAAAGTCCGTGTATGTATGCTCCATCGGACTTTTGCTGTCGGAATTTCCGCCAACAAAGGATTGAGAGCTGGTTCTCAAATTCTCCGACGGAAAAAAAATTCCCATGGGAAAATCTGATCGCCTGTAGCAATTCCAACGTGCAAAATTCCGACGCATGCTTGGAAACAATTTGACGCATGAACTTCATTTTCTCGGCTCGTCGTGGTATTATACGTCACCGCGTTCTTCACAGTCGAAAGTTCAGAGAACTTTTGTGTGACCGTGTGTATGCAAGTCAAGCTTGAGCGGAATTCTGTCGGAAAAAACATCTAAGGTTTTTCCAAATGAAAATTTGATCGTGTATGCGGGGGATAAAAGGCATAGTCTCATGATTCTGTAATCTTTATTGGTGAGTATTTCACACTTTTTGTCTCAAAAATATACATTTGCAATACTTCATACTAAGGTTGCACCAATACTTTTTTTTCTTTGCCGACGAGTACGAGTACCGATTCTTTTGGTCAAGTATTCACATGTGATTCAGAAAGGAATCTTACAGCATTCCTGTTCAAATCACATGCAATTCTTTGTGGTTAAGCCCATTAATTTTGTCTGTGCTCAAATCACACCAAAAGGTACCAGTTTGGGCATCAGAGCATTTGCACAAGCAACTACTCGTGCAAATGCTCTGTTACCCCGCAAGTACTAGTGCAAATGCTTAGTTTCAGCACCAATTGCAGTATTGGTGCAACCCTACTCCAAACCACACCACATAGACCTCACACAGCTGACTAAATGGAGAAACTGTGCAAATCCAAACAGGAAAAACCCAGCACCCCAACTTAGCATCCAAGATGACTGTTTACTGAATTCCCATATCAGTAGAAACACCAATGTTTTGTAAGTACGCACATCCTCTTTTTTAGGGTGACAGTCTGAGACCTCTGTCTGGCCAATGTCTGTCTCTTGAAAAAGAAAGTCTTTATATTCTTAAACCTTTGTGTTTCTACCGATATGGGACTGCTCATGGTCCATATTCAGAGAGAGCAGCCAATGACGAGGGAATATAGTGGGAGTACTCCCCCCTCATGCTGGAGAAGAAGGACACCATGAAGCCTAAGACGTAAAGATGTAACACTCCGAGGATTCTTGTCACTAAGTGAGCACCACAGCCCAACCGCCTGCTCAGTGTTAGTAAGACATTTCTTCCTCATTAAAGACCATTCAAAGCAGAATATTCCAAAATGTCTGGGCACATATATTTGGAACTGTAGTGTACAGTACCTAGAAGAACAGAATGCTTGTAAAAATATTTTAAGAAAAAACAGTTATCTTTCATAAAAGCCACAAAGGCTCATTACTAGGTTTCTTACAGGTTGCAGAAGCACAGCCTATACCCAGGAAGTGTATTTAGCAGCTGGCTTGGGTCGGGAGAGTGTGGTGGTCTGGAGACAGTATTTCTGGTAGTTCTGGTGGTAAAGTGGTCAGATAGATTCCATGGACACACTCACTAGGATGTTTTGGCTACTGAAAAGCAGTCCTCTTACACGGCACAAAGCTAGTCTAGGGACCAGATCTGGAACCACCAAGAATGCAAAGTCTTACAGCGTATGTAGTGAAGTAATATATGCTCCTGATCAGGCCTAATAATAAAGATGTGCTAGGAACAACCCAGCACCTGGGTTGCGATTTTGTTCCAATCTTTCGGACTTCACTGTGAACCACTAGCTAGGGGAACATGGCCATGACTCCTCAGCGAGCGGGAGCTATCAGTACATATTGACAGACCTTTTGTGGTTGGGCAGGCACAAGTGAAGCAAATGGGGATGTTGCAATGGTCCCAAAAGACCATTTAGGAATTCCATCAAAACTTGAGGAGTGCAATAGTGACAACATTCATGTGTTGTGACTGTTCTCAAACTTTCTCTCCTGCTCTTTTTTTTAACAATAACAAATGGGGTCAACGTTTCCTTGGCATCCTAAGTATTGCCCCACTGCTGGGGAGAGAGAAAGTCTATATACCTGCTGTTTGATGTCTGACCCAAAGCTTCTAATACAGTTTATCTCAACACTAGATGTTGAACAGCACACAATGATGACAGTTTCTCTTTTTGCAGCTACATTTCCATAGACACAAACCATTAGTGCTCTGACACTCTCTAGGGGGTAGTAGCTGCAAAACTACGACCAGGGGGACATGGATGGAAACCTCTGGCCAGTACCCTAGGTGTTGGGGACTAGCATTGCCTGTGACATACAAGATTCATTGTACCTTAAGCTTCTTATAAAGTATAGCTTGCAGTGTGTGGTTACAAGGCTCCAGTCTCAGGCTCTCCCCCATCCATGACATGTACTTGCCATGTGTCAGAACTCTGTTGTTTTTCTAGTTCAGGACTCCGCAGATATGTAATGTGACTCTTGATAGCGGGATAGCAGATTACATTCGCCTATAAAAACTGTTTCTGAGGAACTTGGCAACAGAATTGTTATTGCATGTCTGCAGGTGTTTAATAATTGGATTAATACAAAGCAGAAGAATGTCTGCCGCCTCTGCAGTGAACAGTGCTGAAGAAAGACAAATTCACTTCTGACAGTAACCTGGAATGCATGATGACAGCCCTGTTCATACACACACACAGTCACATCTAAGCCTACGAGTTGAACATGAGCCTCTGTGAACATCTTTCATAGGACAGTTTATCTAAAACTCAATGCAGTAGAGGCAGTGGATAATGGAGGAGAGAGGGCAGGGTGGGCCTAGGTGTTTTAATCAATCTCCAAAGACAATTCTGTTTTACAAGGCAAATCCTAAAGTGTGAGTCCACTCAATAGTCATGTTTCAAGTGTGAGTCCACTCAAGAGTGATGTTTCATTTACAGCTAAGGTCTGGTCAGCTGATTTACCTAGAGGTTTCTAGTGGTTAAATCTCCTCATCGTTGTTCTAGTTCACCTTAGAGTCATTCCCTATAATGCAAAATAACTGCACCTCCATAAGAGAGAGTGGACATCCTCAGAAAGTCACTGGCAAGTGAACAGACCTGGGACCTCAAGTGCCTTTTGAGATTTAAAGGCACATATGAAACTGGGTGGTGGTTTATCTTTGCAACAGCTTTCTAAAAAGGTTAACATGAATCTGCATTTTGCCCATGCATGGCAGGTTCACTTCTTTAAAAGTTGTAGCTCACACAGGGCTATGGACTTCACAAGAACAATGTTGAAAGGTCAAACACTGGCACATGGAGTAAGTTACATGCTTCTCTATACCCGGAAGTACAGGGGATACCGAGAGTATAAATAATCAAAATAAATGAATCATATATCAGATGCAACTGGTGAAAACATATGGGATTGTACAAACCCACTATCACCCAACCCTAAAATGCACAATAGGAAACAACAAACAAATTAAATTAAACATGGGATACACAGTATACATGTGAATTTTTTTGGCTGTGACCCTTTATTGTGGTTCAAATTTAACTTTAATTTGAGCTGTTATTTACTCATACATATAAGCTATAAACATAATATATAATTATTTAACATTACATGATCTTCAAAGCTAAAGCACTATAAACCAAATAAAATTGACTATCCTGAATTCCTAAATCATGTGAAACATTGTGGACGACATTACAGTATTACACCCATCAAACGGTGACATTAAGCTCGCAACTTGCCAATGTACAGTACATAATACCGTTGCAAATTTCTTCTGATATCTCTATGTAAAGGTAAGAGAATTTTGTTGTTTGACATAAATTTTCACCGATCTGATGATCTGTTCCTTTCCTTTTCCGCTTCTGCTCAACAACACCAGGCAGACTTTACCCTAAAGAAAACCAGCAGACTATGCCAAAAGCCTTGCTATCCTACATACTTTAAAGGAGAAGTCCAGCCTGAGATTTGTAGGCTGGGCTTCTCCTCTGGGTCACAGGAGTGCAATTAGTTTTGCAGTCCTGTGACCCGTTTTTAGCGGAGAGCAGTCTGAAGTCCGCTCTCCGCGGACGTCACTGCCATCAGTCGGGGCAGCGCGTCATCACGACTTCCCAGGTCGGGATCCGCCAGCTGCCCTGATTGATGGAAGTCTCAGCGAGCCGCTGAGATGCTGAGACAGCCTCTCCCTGCCCCTCCACTGCTCAACTCTCCAATGAGCATGGAGAAGCAGAGAGGAAAGACGCTGACTGATAGTCAGCGGCTTTCCTCTCAGGATCTGTGAGAACCGAGACAGCGGCGATGTTTGATGGCTTGGTTCTCAGTGCACAGACGGTGGGGGACAGATGATCCACCGAAGTAAGTATGAATCAAAAAAAAAATGTAAACCCATACTTCTCCTTTAAATTTAGGTAAATACAATTGTTAGAGAATAATGGGTTGGAGTGGGGTGAAGGTGAGAACCCTATGTGGCATTTTCAAAGATGCCATACGTATGTGGGCTACTTTCTTCGGTGGAGTAGGGTGAAGGTGAGAACCAGATGTCTCCACTTCTTTATTTTGAGGTTCTAACAACAGCATTTTCAAAGATGGCATACGTATGTGGGCCATTTTCTAAATTATAAAAAGGTTCAACTGGAACACCTTAGCAGGAAACTTTACAAACCTACATGGACAGGAACATCGTGGGGAATTTTGGCAAGGAGAGCACACGGTTGGAGAAACCCAATATTTAAAAACACTGTTTTATTCCACCCACAGGCACCATCTAAAATTATGATATAAGTTTTGGGTGGACTGACCCTTTAAGCATGTTGTTATAACAGACACACAAGATTGTGTGTAATCAGATAAGTAAGGTCACTGCAGTTCACTCTAAACTTTACAAGTACGGATGAAATGCCTAACTTTGTGACTCAGCATACCATATTGTATTCCAATAGATATTGAACACCTGCACTCTATGTAATATATATTCAAAGCATAAACCGATTAAACATAATAAATTTGTAAATTTATAATCTCACAGATTTATTCTAAGAATCATGGTTCTGTATTTTCCGGTGACAGAAAAAGTCCTGGGAGTTTACAATGTCAGCTATGACTAAATTTACCATTGAAGGGATTTTCAAAGAATTTTGGATACATCACCCTGGATCTGCTTATGACGGAATGTGTTGGCTCAGAATAAGGAAAACCTGTAACTTACTCAACTTGAGGCAGAAATAAAAGGCACACATTAATGCAGCTCTCTATTCATTAATTTGCCATTAAAGAGAGAACAATCAAGTCTTTTTAATATTTACTCACAGTTTTTTTCCCTTCCATAAATCATTTTTAATTCATTTGCAATGTACCTCTGAGCCTGATAGAAAATGTGACTACTGTAAGAAGAGTCAGTTTCCTAGCACAGCCCCCTCCTTCTTTGCATATCATAGCCCTTTCCTATACTGGAAATGTCTAATTATTTTCTGCACTGGCCCAGCTCCTGTGCCCCTCCCCTCCCTACATAACCTTTTATGTATCTCCCGAGGGAGGAACAAAGGAGAATATTAGAGTATCACATGAGTCACAGCTCTGAGTCTGCTGGGGCTGCTGACATCAAATCCAAGATGGTGGCATCCAACAGCAGTCTCAGGTCTTTTTATTCACCTACACAAGGGATGCTTTTACACATAGGTAATATTTTAACAGAATATGTAAAATGTAAATTTAATCTAATAGAAAGATTTTTGGTAAAATTAGTGGTCTGGTGATGAGTCTCTTTAAATGTGCTTTTTTGAATGCCAACAGTGAAAGTACTTGTGTTTGACTCGGAATGACTCTATTGTAATTCCTTGTACAACAGAGCTTAGATTGGGTGAGGGAAAAGAAGCACAACAAGCCAATCAGTTTTGCTGCACTGCTCATGTGCTAACATGCAAAAAAAGCAAAATGGGCAGACTAATGCCCTGTACACACGATCGGTTCGTCTGATGAAAACGGTCCGATGGACAGTTTTCATCGGACGAACCGATCGTGTGTGGGCCCCATCGTTTTTTTTCCCATCAGTGAAAAATCTTAGAACCTGTTTTAAAATTATGTAATGGTTAAAAATCCGAAATCCGAAAAAAAAACGATCGTCTGTGGGGAAATCCATCGGTCAAAAATCCATGCATGCTCAGAATCAAGTCGACACATGCTTGGAAGCATTGAACTTAATTTTTCTCTGCACGTCGTTGTGTTTTACGTCACCGCGTTGGACACGATCGGATTTTTAACTGATGGTGTGTAGGCAAGACTGATGAAAGTCAGCTTCATCGGATATCTGATGAAAAAATCCATCCATCCGTTTTCATCAGATGAACCGACCGTGTGTACGTGGCATAAGTGTAATGGTTGTGTAGTCATTTATTAGAGGAAGACAATTAGCAACTCACATTAAATAAAACTAATTATGCATATCATGGTTCCCAAAAGGATTCCCAGCTGGGGAGGACACCAAGGAAACAGCAACAATGGCTACACTGGATATGGTCTGGAATGCTGCCTGCAATAGCTAAGAAAGACAGCAAGGGGGCGCCAATATAATCGTAATAAAGTAGATAGGTGGACACAGCACACAATAATTGGCAACATACTGTGAGGTTGATATAAAGCAGGAGTTCACCCGAAATTTTTTTTTAACATTAGATTGAGGCTCATTTTGTCAAGGGGAATCGGGTGTTTTTTTAGAGATAGATCTTCTCCGCCACTTCCGTGTATGGTCTTCGGGACTGGGCATTCCTATTTGATTGACAGGCTTCCGACAGGTCACATACATCGCGTCACGAGTAGCCGAAAGAAGCCGAACGTCGGTGCGGCTCTATACGGCGCCTGCGCACCGATGTTCGGCTACTTTCAGAAAATCGTGACGCGATGTATGCGACCGTCGGAAACCTGTCAATCAAATAGGAATGCCCAGTCCCGCAGTCCATACCCGGAAGCGGCGGAGAAGATCGCTCTCTAAAACGGTAAGTACTGCTTCGATTTAAAAAAAAAACACCTGATTCCCCTTGACAAAATGAGCCTCAATCTAATGTTAAAAATTACGTTTTTGGGTGAACCTCCACTTTAATGAAACTGGAGAGTGCAACATTTGGCACAGCTTTGTACAGAAACCAATCAAATTCCATTTTTTGTTTGTCGAAGCTTAATTGAACAAGCTGAAGTTAGAAGCCGATTGGCTACCATGCACAGTTGCACCAGATTTTGCACAGTTTTAGTAAATCAACCCAGTGTATGGATGATCTCATGCTATATAGTCATTGATGCATCTGCACCTGGAAGAATTAGGCATTGAGGATCCCAAGACAGATCTGCTGCTGCAAAGAGTCGAGTGTGGTAACTGGGGTGACCAGGCAGCCTCAGGACAGGAAGCAGGAAGCAGCACATGTGGATCGCGCAGCACAGGCAGGGACAGGAAGTGATGAAACAGGTAGTGATGTCAGGCGGGTGTCAACATGTCTCAAAGCCGATGCCCTTTTTCAAACCAGCTGGCTCTCAGAAGTGCTGCATTAAGTGTGCTGGATTGAATTCTTCAGCAGTTTCTAAAGTCATAGGATTTATACTGAGGATTTGGATCACACTGTACTTTCCATCAATGTAGTTTTTCTCAGCCCAGGCTTCCCCCCATCACTCCATATTGACAACCTTTACCATGTGCTAACGTAGAATATGTTGGAGTGGAGTTACAAACATATGAGCTAATCAGTCTCCTACTTCTCCTTTCAATGTCCAATAACTGGCTGGGGGAGGGACAAGACCTGTAAGAGTTAATTACCTGCAGCAGAGAAAAACAAGTCTTCTATCCTGCCAAACATGGCTGTGCTGTAGGGCAGAGCTGTGTACTGTAAATGTCAGGACTAAATAGACAGAAAAGCAAGCTGTTAGTGTTCAGCTTTAATCTATTGTTTGCATTAAACACAGAACAGCTTCTGTATTGTTTCTAATATGTTTATCTCCATCCACAATGGAATTTAACTACCATCTGTACACAACACAAACACATGGCTGGGAGTGGAACTGCTAAACGGTGAGATGACTAGGTCATGGCTGGTCATTGGTAAGAGAAGAAAGAGATTCCTGAATCTGTAACTCAACGAGCAGTACACACATCCTTTCTACCATGGGCCATGGAACACCTGCGTCATATTAAATTCATCTTCCCAGCACAAATCGATTAATCATGCAATAAATCTGTAAATTTATTATCACACAAATTTTGGAGTTCATACTCTGTAGAATCATAGTGTTATAATTTCCTGTGGAAGAAAACTCTGGAAGTCACTATGTTGGTTATTATGACTAAATTTCCTGTTGAGAGAAATTCCAAAACGTTCGAAAGAATTTCAAACGTATCACCTCAGATCCGCTTGTGGTAAACTGTGTTGGCCTGGTGTGAGGAAATGTTGTGTCTTTATTGAATGGAGACCAAACTTTTTCGAGATTTACTACTACAGTTACCCAAATGAGCAATGGATTTGGACTTTCGAGTGTGGGTAGGTAATGGCAAAGTTCTTAATCATTCTGACATATTTAAGTGGACCTGCCACTTTGTAGATGACATAATAATGCAAGCAGGTAGGTAGGGAAAAACAAATACTGTTGTTCCCATACTCAGTTATGGAAGTTGTAGATATTTTTGTAAAGGTAAATGAAAAAAATGTTACTATTGCTATTAACCCCTTTGCTGACAAAGTTTTTTTTTTTTCAACAGTTTATTGTAAAGAATGGTGACAATACAGATATTAAAATGCATCGATAGAAAGTAAAGACATGTATAGTCGCGGACGCAGCCGCCATGTAACAGGAATGAAATGAACACTGAACACAAGAAGTCATTCGTGACATCATTTGGATACAACAATTCAAGGTGATTGCCTACTTGCTCTATAATGTGCCACACACAAAGAGAAATGGGAGGAAACGACCTTGAAGTCGTGTGAACATCTGGAGGAGGTTCATCCCCTGGTCTCTCCCTGTTGGCTGCCTGCCCTGCAATGCAAGGGCGATGCGGGTGAGGACCGTGTTTGTCTGAGCCTGCATCCGCAGCTGGCGGGTGGTGGTGTGCCGCTGGTGACGTCTGTTCAGCCGACCCTCTGCCTGGATGGCAGCAGTGTTTGCCTGGATCACCTCCCCCAGGCTCTTCACCTCTGCCTGTAGCTCCACAATTGCCACAGTGGGCCGGTCCAGGGTGGCCTGCACGTCCCCAGATGACATGTTGGTGGACCCACACACTTGTCACATATTCCCTTCCACCCCCTCACATGTTACACACCGAATAGGGGATAAAAAATACTTACCTGTCCTCAAGTCCGGATCAATGGATTCAAAGCCCTCCAGGCCCTCCACTTGCTCCCTCTCCAGACACCTGGCGATCACCTCCTCCTCCGGGGTTAACCGCACAGCAGATGGTGGTCCGCCCCCCGTGCCCCTGTGGTCCCTTCTCATGGTGGCCACTTTATCCCGGGCAAGTCATTTATTTTTTTTCCTATGTCCTTAGAGGTCCGGGACTCATGACCAAGGGCATTAACATCCTGGGTGATCCTCTCCAGGATCTGTTGTTTCCTGGCCCTGCTGGTCTGGGCACTCTGGGCGCCATGGAGGAAAACATAAAACTTCTCTATAGCAGAGATGAGGACAGCCCTCTCATCTGGTGAGAAATTTTTCTTCCTCCTGTCCCTCTCAGTCTGAACATCAGCCATGGCTCTGCGCAAAAGTACTCTGCTCCAGGGGGAACAGAAGAAAGCTGGTGTACTTTTGCACCGGACGGGCATATGGCTGGGTGTATTTATGCGCTCGGCGTAAGCCGGTGGGCCGGCGTATCCCAGAAAGTTGCACCGGCGTGGTTGTGAGCATGCGCACAAGGGAGCGGTCATACGTCCACGTCACTGCGCATGCTTCGTTCATGATACGCCGGGCGTAAAACACTGCTCCACGCTCGGACCATCATTTGCATGGGGTCACACCCACTTCCACCTACGCCGGCTTACGCTTACGAATTTATGTTACGCTGGCGCAACGTTGGGAGCATTTGCTTTGTGAATTCCATGCTTGCCTCTGTGCGCTACGCCGGCGTAGCGTAAAGAAGATACGCTACGGCGGCATAAATATGCGCCGAGGTATGTGAATCCGGGCCGAGATCTCAATTTTCCATTCTGGCAGAACAGTTCTGCCTCTCTACGAACTATCACACGTGCGCCGAGAACCGAAGACGAGAATCACATACAGGTATGTGATTTTGCGCTAAAGGGTCACCCTACAGCATTAAATGTAAGTGGGGCAGTCCTTAAGTGGGGAAAAAAATTGTTTTTATGTCTGAAGATTGAATAAAAGCCCCAAACATTAAATATTTTCTGAAAGCAGACACCATAGAGAATAAAATAGTGCTACTTTCAATTTTTTATGTGACACAATATCAGCACAAAAGGTTATTTTAGGGTACACAAATGCAATAAATTACTATTTTTTTTTTTTGGCATGTGGTTCCCCTTAAAATCCATACCAGACCCGAAGGGGGGCGCATGCTGTTTTTTTTCAGAATTTTTCATTGCTGGCATTCTTTTGTTTAGATTTCAGCTTTCAGCAGGGAAGCACGCTGACAGCTGATGAGTCATCGCTCCTTAACCAGCCATTGTTCACACAGAATTTGAATTGGTCAATCTTTTTTTTTGCCGTTTTTTTCAATTACTTTTATCTGTATTGCCGGGACCCACTAATTCATTATACCCGCGAGTAGTTTTAAATTACTTTTTTTCCTTTAGAAATGTCATTTTGTGTAGGGACAGTTCTAAACACGGGAAACATGCGCTACTTTATAGGCATACTATAGACACCCCCCAGGTACGAAATCTAAAGGAATATTTCACTTTTATTGTTTCACTTTAAGCATTATTAAAATCACTGCTCTCGAAAAAATTTGAGTTTTTGATTTTTTTTTGCATTGATACATGTCCCCAAACACTCTTTATGACAATAACTTGCATATTAACCTTTAAAATTAGCAGTTTTGATTTCTCCCATAGACTTTTGCCGTGAACACACCAAATTGTTCACTGTTCGGCGAACAGCCAATGTTCGAGTTGAACTCATGTTCGACCCGAACATAAAGCTCATCCCTACAACTAGGGGTTGGACAGGGGCCTACAGTAGATTCAAATATGTTTACAGTTCAAAGTTCAACCTTGTCTGCCCTTACAGGGGTTTAGAAAGCTCTGAGACTTGCTTATGGTCCTCAGCTCTATCAAGGCCTAATTTTTATCTTACAAAATTGGCTACCCTCTGCAATATAACCCTGAAGACTGTAATTCTGATTGCTACAACCTCTGTGGAAAGGGTGTCTGAGGTGCAGGCTTTGTATTTTGGGAGCAACATCTAACATCCTACAGAACAGAATAGTCCTAAAACCCTCAGACGGCTTTTATCCCTAATGCCCTGTACACACAAGCAAAATTTCCATTGGAAAAAAGTTGGAATTCCGCTCAAGCTTGGCTTGCATACACACACGGTCACACAAAAGTTCTCTGAACTTTCGAACGTTTAGAACAAGGTGACGTACAACACTAAAACGAGGTGAGAAAAATAAGTTCAATGCTTCTGAGCATGTGTCGAATTGTTTCCGAGCATGCACGTTTTTTTTTCCCGTTGGAATTGCATCCAGACAAACGGATTTTCTAATAGGAATTTTTTCCATCTGAAAAAATGAGAACCTGCTCTCAAACTTTTGCTGGCAGGAAATTCCGCCAGCAAAAGTCTGATAGAGCATACACACAGCGGAATTTCTGATGAAAAGCTCACATCAGACTTTTGCTGGCAGAAATTTTGCTTGTGTGTATGGGGCATAAGTTGTCTTTCTCCTTCCACTTTAACCATGAAGTAAATTTATCATCTTTCTGTGGTGAAGCAGGAGAACCACATCTGCTGGATGTTGATCTAACCATAATGGCCTGCTTGGCAGCTAGATTTTCATTCTGGAAAGTTGAAGTCTGTGCTTGGTTCCAGCATGGCTTAAGGCAGGGTCATACATTCACCTCCTAGATTGTTAAGACAATTAAGAGCGTACTCTTCACAAAACGTTCCTGTTCCAGAAGACTAAAGCACATTCAACCAGGGCAGTGCCAACTCTGTGGACAGGGCAGTGCTGAGTGTCTTCTAAGGCTATAAGCAAGTCAGCAATATGGTCCAGGACACCTCTGTTACACTTTTATTAGATGAACCCCCGCTCAGCTCACGACAGTAAAATTAGTTGTGTATACTTACGCTACTGATATTACAACATTTTTCTTTCACTCTCCCATATGGTGATGAGTTAGTTCCCATTGTATGCTGCCATGATCCACCAGGAAAACTGAAAATTGTATACTCACCTTTCCGTAATTTTGCTTTCCTGGTGAAATTCCCGCTAAAATATAGCCACCCAAACAATGGTTAATGGGGTTGTGCCTTCCCCTCATTTTCCTCCTCTGCTCTATCCAGCACCCATGCCGCGTCAGTGACCTCATCATCATCATCATCCCTTCCATCCTCATCATCACTGGAGCCAATTTGGCAATACGCTGCGGCTGTCAAAACATGACTGACAATTTGTTGTTTATCAGTATTCTCACCTCTCTGTAGGCCTTTCTCAACCTCAGAACCAACATCAGAATCACGTAACGCCTGTGCAATGTCAATAAGCAAGTGACTGACACTGTGTTCAAATAATTCAGCCGACTCCTCCATGAGTGATACTGGGGCTATGGCAGGATTCGTTGTGGACAAGGAGGCAGTCCACCACCTCCTCTGCATGCTGTGGCCAGATAGCATGGACAACATCACTAAACAGAAAAAAAACATGCCCTGCCTGAGGACGGACCACGTCCACTTTTGCCTGTGGGCACAGACTCTGCTGGCCCCCTCATAGTGGCATGGGAACGTCTGTCTCTCCTTGTTGGCCTCCCAGACATGATATGGGGGCTTATTATCCTAGTAATAGATACTGGGAAATTAGTAATTGGATGCACCTTATTCAATTGTTTGGTGCACTTTAACCACTTAACCCCCGGTCCATATTGCTGCCCAAAGACCAGAGCACTTTTTGCGATTCGGGACTGCGTCGTCTTAACTGACAATTGCGCGGTCGTGCGATGTGGCTCCCAAACAAAATTGGCGTCCTTTTTTTCCCACAAATAGAGCTTTCTTTTGGTGGTATTTGATCACCTCTGCGGTTTTTATTTTTTGCGCTATAAACAAAAATAGAGCGACAATTTTGAAAAAAATGGATATTTTTTACTTTTTGCTGTAATAAATATCCCCCAAAAATATATAAAAAAACGTTTTTTTTGCCTCAGTTTAGGTCGATACGTATTCTTCTACATATTTTTGGTAAAAAAAATCGCAATAAGCGTTTATTGACTGGTTTACGCAAAAGTTATAGCGTTTACAAAATAGGGGGTATTTTTATGGCATTTTTATTAATATTTTTTTTTACTAGTAATGGCGGCGATCAGCGTTTTTTTTTTCGGTACTGCGACATTATGGCGGACACTTCGGACATTTTTGACACATTTTTGGGACCATTGGCATTTTTATAGCGATCAGAGCTATAAAAATGCATTGTATAGGCAAAAAAGTGTAGCGCTAAATATATGTGACAATTAGAAATGACTGAGGTAATAAGTGTACCAGAAAAAATAAATAAATAAATAAATAAATATTGATAAATCGTGAGTCCACAAAACATTAAAGGGACTTGATGATAAAGTCTCTTGATTAATGTGTATAATAAATACTCCAAAATCGGTGAAACAGTCAGAAATAAAGTGACTTGTCTTCATAGGCATATAGTGAAAAAACTGAAGTGAATCCACCACCGAAAACAATTGGAGGCTTACCAGAATCAGTGGACCCAATTAGGCGTATACCTAATGGGTCATACAGGCTTGTCAATGGAGGTATCCCAATTCTAGAGGTATCACGGAAGGCAGGAGGGATCCAGTGCAATGCAGTAAATGTACCAGGAGGAGGATTAACTCTATGATAACCTTTGGTGCTTAAGGTTTTTGGACACCATGTAAGTGGTTCAAAATCACAGCTCATATAAAAGGGAAAAAAGAGAAGGCGAAGATGCACATAGTGTAAATCTGTAAAACTTAGTTTACTTGGCAGCAAAGCAAGATAATTACACTCACATTTCAGCAGTTAAAATCAGGCAAAAATCAGGCATAAAATCAGCAGTAGGGTCAGCGGTTTCCGACGCGTTTCGATCTAAAAGATCATCATCTGGGGTGCTGGGATGCATTGGACTACTATAAAAATGCCACTGGCAGTGAAGAGGTTAACACTAGGGGGCGGGGAAGGGGTTAAGTATGTTTCCTGGGTGTGTTCTTACTGTGGGGGGGTGGCATCACTAGGGGAAACCACTGATCTTCTGTTCATACGTTGTATGAACAGAGGATCAGCATTTCCCCCCCTGACAGGACCGGGAGCTGTGTGTTTACACACACAGCTCCCGGTCCTGCTCTGTAACGAGCAATCGCGAGTGCCCGGCGGCGATCGCGCCCGCCGGGCACGCGCAAGGGACTCGGGGGCGAGCGGGCCCCTAGTATCCTGCGAGAGAGCCGACGTAGAGCTACGGGCTCTCGCGCAGGGGAGCCAACCTGCCGCCATAAAACAACGGCGGCAGGTCGGCAAGTAGTTAAATTGAGGACAAAAATCTAAAAAAAAATTAATAAAGAAATAAAAAAAGGGGAAACAATAGCGTCGCATTCAGAAAATTTCCGGTGCTCGTCGAACGGGCGAACAGGCGATGTTAGGGTCAAACTTTTGCTTGGCTCGACCTATTCCTCCCACTCTATTTTTCTAATAAGGCTGTGACTTTCTAAAGGATTTTTTTGTTAATTAATTCTATTTAACAATTTTTGTTTTCATGCACCTGGAATGTATTTAGCTGAATTGAAGGTTAAGTTCTTCTTTTGGAACATATTACATTATGGTCCACCCACATTTAGGGTGATGCAAGTAACATGTTCCAGCTCTTGCATCCTCTCTCTCAACCTGATATCCCCCTCCCTGTCACAGTAGGTGAGAGATCTTCTCCCTGCACTCGCTGTCACCAATTAAAAACAGCACATCTATGTGACTTCTGTGAATGATTGAACTACAACTACCATTGTCCTCTGTGGCAAATGGCTTGTAGTTCTCAATGTATTGCGATGGCACTGGTGAGCATCCTCTTAGTTCATTTATTCTTCTTGCAATTCAGTAACTGCCTTTCCATATTTTAGGTATGGGCAGACAATGTGCTGAGAGTCTGCAGGATCCTGGTATTGCACCCATGATCTGCTGGTCGCGAGTGCAATACTACAGATTTTACAGACTCCACAATATTACAGACTCCAATGTAAAAAAGAATAAATGCACATATTTTTACCTGCAAAAATGTGCATTTATAATTTTTTTAAGAGGTGTACTTATCCTTTAAACTTTAATCCAACGTTCCACAGGGTACTGTGCTTATACTGTAATTATGGCAGCAAGTATGCAAACCTAGAAAATAAACGGCAAAGATCCCAACAATTGAATATTCGAGCGATATAAAAATTGTATCGTTTTGTGGCATTTACAAAAAATATATATTAGCTAGAAGGTATTATGATTAAATTTTTCACAATTAGTATTATTTTACTGTGATTACTACTACTAATAATAGTAATATTTAGTTACAGCTTTTGTGAATTCAGTATGCATGCTGCTTCCAATAATGGAACCATCTTTTACCTAGGATTAGATTAACTGCAAATACTTCAACAAATAAACACTTGGGCCATTAGTACCTGCTATACGTAAAGCTTTTTGCTGGCACAATAATTATTTTTACTTTTCCCGCTGACTTTTCTAGTAGTTTGCTCAGGACAAAATTAGCCCATGCAAATATTTTCCCACAGTGCAAAACAAACTCCAAAAATTCAAGTCAATGTGAAAAACAAATCTATTCCTTCAATAGGCCTAAGCATGCATGTTTATGCTTTCATCCCTCACTCGCAATTATTGCCCTGATTAAATAAACGTCGTGTTGGCAGTAACTACACCTTAATGACATCACTGACATCTGGATCGCATGAGGGTCGAGGAGAAGGAGCGCTGGCTTAGAGCCAATATTAGCCAGCATGATTATACATTTAATTCATTTGCTTGACTTACATCTTGATTTGAAGAATTTCATATCATTTTAATTCAATATAATTGCTCGTGCTATCGTGTTTAAATTGAATTTACATAAAGGGACACACTGTTGCCACGAAGCCCTTTTCAAGAATGAGAACACAGCATGATTCTCACTCTTGTTTTGGGAATATAAGGGCTGTGTGCCCATTTATGTCCAGAGTTTGGAGAGAAATGGTATATATTAACATGAAACTATGGTGTATTTTTAGTCAGGACCCGTTTTGGGTTGATATGTATAACATTTACTGGACAGCAATTTTGACATGATTTTAACTTTATAGTTTCTTACTGTTTCATATTTTGATTGTTTTTCAAATACAGGTTTGAAAATGTCTACTGCATATAAGCCAGTGTATATCAGGAAATTTTACTATAATTCCTTGCTAACAGCCCATCTCTGGTCTGTTTTCAATGTCCCCCAGGTGTTCTGAAATATATGCAGTTAAGTCTGCAATACTCATCTTTAAGCGGGAGCTGGCCTTGCAGTACCACTTCTTTGACATAAAGTAGCCTAACCTCACTCAACCCAAAATAAGGAGAACTCTTAATGTAGAGTATTAAGGCCCCAACACGGTGTTCTTCGCTCAAACTGTACTGGTGGAATAGTAAGAACTGCTTAGAGCAGACAAAGATCAGGAGAACCATTCAGCACTACATGACTAACTTGAAAATGTTTATAAGGTATAGGTATGTTTTAAAACAAATAAAACAAACATGTAGCCAGTAGGGGGAAAGGGGGGGGGTCACAAGTATGTGGGTCAGTTGGATGGGTAAAGCCCTGAGCACATTGCCGGAGCTATATAAAGCCTAAATAATAATCTGAGGTTACCTACACTGAATATGCAAGCTCAATAGAACCAGAGGTTTAAGCTGCTTAAGTCACAGTATATGACATTCCTTACAATGTAAAGCCCTGAAGAGCCATGTGCGGTAATAGCTCAGTGCTAGTTTATCTGATAATACCACTTAGCGATTGGGTTCAAGCACAGCATCTGTGTTTTTCTGCAAATTCTGGTAAGATTGAGAATTCTTGCAGGTGCAGCTTCTTCACTGGTATTGTAGCTCCTTTTGGAGGTATAAGAACTCAATACTTTTTCTTGATTCTGTAAAATGAATGTAATGTTTTTTCCTGGAGGAGCACATATGGATTCCCTGGCTACTAGCAATAACAACCCATAAGGAAATACTGCACCCTCTGACACACCAAGGCTGGAGAAAAATATGCTTAAGTGGCATGCCCAGCAGAGTAAATAACATCAACAATGACAATCAAAGGCAATAAATATTTGCACTAAAAACAATTTAAAATGAAATATTGTCAAACGATTTTACAGGGTATTCAAATCCTGGCTCAAGGGAGCAAAGTATGCACCCCCTAAGCCCAGACTTATGGGGGAGCCCTAAATACAGAACTTACACTGTAGACCTTCCTTTTTCAACCAGGGTGCCCAGGCACCCTGGGGTGCCTTCAGGTTTCTTCATGGGTGCCTTGGCAAAATTCCTGCAAATTTCACACAAATTGCTTACAAACTAAAGGGTTTATCAAGCCTGCCTTTTATTTTATTATTATTATTATTATTATACAGGATTTATATAGCGCCAACAGTTTGCGCAGCACTTTACAACATCAGAGAAGACAGTTAAATTACAATACAATACAGGAGGGCCCTGCTCGTTAGAGCTTACAATCTAGAAGGGAGGGTCAAGTGGAACAAAGGGTAGTATCTTTGGGGGATGATCAGATGGACAAGATGAAAAAAAAACAGTTGTTAGATGTGTGTAGAATAGGCTTCTCTGAAGAGAAGGGTTTTCAAGGATTGTCTAAAAGCTAATAGAGTAGGAGATAAGCGGACAGATTGGGTTAAGCGTTCCATAGGCTTGTAGAGGCTCTGAAAAAGTCCTGGAGGCGAGCATAAAACGAGGTGATGAGAGAGCTAGAGAGCAAGAGGTCTTGCGAAGAATGAAGAGAACGAGTAGGTTGGTATTTTGAGCCCCTCTCTGTCAGAGGAAGAGAAACACTGGAATACTAGTCAGTACCAGAATAAATCATTTCTAACAATGGGTGTCCTACATGTGTGGATGTTGCTGCAATATGTAAAACTATTAGTTTTGTTTTTAATTTTTAGAATGGGGTGCCTTGACATTGTGCAGAACTTTAAAGGGTGCATTGACTGAGAAAAGGTTGAGAAACACTGCTGTAGACTCAATAGCTAAAAGTCGCAGCCTTTTCTTATCCCCTCACACTGGCCAGTGGTATACCTATTGGTGGCTGGCATTGGGGCCCAAAACTGTGTTGCACTGCTCTTAAACAGAGTGGTAATAATAATGGAAAGGGGAGTCATTTTCAAAACAAATCTCTGGTGAGAGTAGAGCAAGTACTGTATGTTGGTCAATGGCATCACACTACTCTGCAGTTCGGCATGGAGTCTCCTCCATCTTGTAGGTGTCTGGAACACTGGATTTATGATGAGGCTGCCTCCTGCCGCCAAGAGGTTTTCCTCCACTTAATGGAGTGAAGAATTAACGGGGTATAACAGAAAATCTCTTTGAGGTAAGTGAAAATCGCCTTTTAGACAGTCATCATACAGATACCATTAAGAACCTGCAAAGTTTCTACCTCTTTCACACAACATCTTAGTGGCCCATCATTGCAATCAGTTGGAGGACTAGTGCCCTGTCATTGGTATTAGTAAAAGGAACAGTGCCCCATGAATGATGTCAGTTGACAGAATAAAGTTCCATCATTTGTATCAATGGATGGAATAATACCCCATTATTGGTATCATTTGGAGGAATAGTGCCCCATCATTGAGGTCAGTTGGAGGAATAGTGCCCCATCAATAATATTAGTGAGGAATATTACCACATCGTTGGTGTCAGTGGTAGGAATTAAAGGAGTTGTAAAGGAAAAACATTTTTTTCGCTGAAATGACTGTTTACAGGGTATAGAGACATAATAGTTAACTGATTCCTTTTAAAAATGATTAAAAATAGGTAAAAATCAATCATATAATGTACCTACAGTTTCAGTTTCTTTTTTGCATGCTGTTTCATGCTTCTGTGATGAACAGAGACAAAGAGCCAATACAGGGCAGTGATGGTTTGGAAAACGAAACTGATTGGTGCTGTGGGGTTTTAGACACACAGTAATCACACCTCCTTGATTAGTGACCACAGAGAGAAAGCTCCCATTACTTTTTTCATCAGGAAACAGACTGTTCAGAACAGAGAAGGATTACAGCAACATCAGAGCAAAAACGAACAATGAGGACAAAAAAAAAATCTTTTAGTGACCTTTTAAGGCCCACTGTTGATGCCAGTGAGTGGATGAGTGCGTCATATCAGTGGGATGAATAGTGCCCCAGGGGCTAGCAAAGGGTTGCATCTGGCCCCTGGGCTGCAGTTGGAGACCACTGTTTTAACCACTTGCTCACTGGGCACATAAACCCCCTTCGTTCCCAGGCGAAATTTCAGCTTACGACACTGCGTCGCTTTAACTGACATTTGCACGGTCGTGCGACGTGGCTCCCAAACAAAATTGACGTCCTTTCTTCCCCACAAATAGAGCTTTATTTTGGTGGTATTTGATCACCTCTGCGGTTTTTATTTTTTGCGCTATAAACAAAAAAAGAGCGACAATTTAAAAAATATATATATATTTTTTACTTGTTGCTATAATAAATATCCCATTTTTTTTTTTTTTAAAAAACTATTTTTTTTCTCAGTTAAGGCCGATATGTATTTTTCGACGTATTTTTGTAAAAAAAAATAAAAAAAATCGCAATAAGCGACTGGTTTGCGCAAAAGTTATAGCGCCTACAAAATAGGGGACAGAATTATGTTTTTTTTTAATTATTTTTTTTTTTACTAGTAATGGCGGCGATCTGTGATTTTTATTGGGACTGCGATATTGCGACGGACGTATTGGACACTTTTGACACAAATTTGGCGCCATTCACATTTATACAGCGATCAGTGCTATAAAAATGCACTAATTACTGTATAAATGTGACTGGCAGTGAAGGGGTTAACACTAGGGGGTGAGGAAGGGGTTAAATGTGTATCCTAGGTGTTTTCTAACTGTGTGGGGGGGTGACTGGGGGAGGTGACCGATGCTGTGTCCCTATGTACAAGGGACACAGATCGGTCTCCTCTCCTCTGGCAGCACGTGGAGCTCTGTGTTTACACACAGAGCTCCACGTCCCTGCTGTCTTACCAACGATCGTGTGTACCCGGCCGACATCTCGGCCTCCAGGTACACGCATCGGCTTCCCGCTGCGCGCCCCCCAGATGGCGCGCGCGGGTAATGCTTTTAAATGACGTCCAAAGACGTCCAGTTGGCACTTGAGAGCCGCGCTGTTGACGTCTTTTGTCAATAGCGTGGGTCCCAAGTGGTTAAAGGAGAGAATTATCAGGTTCACATATTCCTTCACCATCTTCCTTAAAATTAAAAACGTTCTAATACGCCTCTCTAGATGTGTGATGCACAAGATCATGTAAAAACAGAGATAGTTGAATAATGACAGCATGTACTGGTAGATGCAGCAATCTAATTACTGGATTTTTCCATACTTTCTATGCCTACTGTCATTTACAGTATATGGTTGCCTGGCTGGTTAGGTCTAAATCAACTAAATCTGCCATAAGATTAGTATTTTATTATGTTTGATTGTAGTGTACAGTACCTTTAAGTACATTGAAGAACCCTTTCAAAAATTAGGGGTTAAAATCCATATAGATCACACATAATATAAAATTAAACTCCAAATGGGCCATTTGAGCAGCTTGATGTATGAGTCCTGTATCCACTCACTAGCATTCATTATGCTGCCATTAAATCATAACAAAATGCCGTAGAGGCATGGAAAAGTGTTTAACTCCATCCAAAATGACTGTAACAAAACATGATTTGCAGAAATTGCAGTTGCAGCAGGTTGCGCTGGCTGTTTCGGGTCGTACACACTAATTTTAAAGATGTCATTACCCGCCATTGGCTACTGCCTATAAAACAAACAGTCACTGAAATAATTTGAATGCAAGTAGAAACCTGATATTATAATGCTATCCACATTTCGTTAAAATTACTTATTTTAAAGCTCTTTCATCTTGCTAAGCAGATCTCTGAATCACCCAACAGAAAAACCTGATTAATAAATTATCCGCCATAAATCTTATGATAACTTTTATGTCCTTTGGAGAATTATGAATTCACATCTGGAAAAGAAGTTCACAGGCTACTGCAAGTTTAACAACACACAAGCTTCTGCTTAAATGAGGCAGCAATGAAATACTTACACAGTAGGGCTGTACCGCGTCACTTTTGTATTTTACCCTTCATTATTTAGTCATGATACTGGTAGTATGAGCCCAATTCTAGGCAGCTATAAAAAAAAACATAATGTCGTTATATATTTATTTGAAAAAAGTACTAGTACAGTACAACCTTGGTTTGAGAGTAACTTGGTTTGAGAGACAAGCAAACTTTTTCAATACATTTTGACTTGATATACAAGCGATGTCTTGATATACAAGTAGCGCCATGTCACAACTGAGTATAAAAGAGAAGAGAGGAGCCTCTAAGTGTAGCAATATGGTTACATTTAACCACTTAAGGACCACCTCCTGCACATATACGTCGGCAGAATGGCACGGCTGGGCGCATGTACGTACAGGTACATCCTGTACTAGTACCCAGCCGTGGGTACCCGGGACTCGCGGACCCGATCGCCGCTGGAGTCCCGCGATCGGTCCCCAGGACTGAAGAACGGGGAGAGGTGTGTGTGAACACGGCTTCCCCATTCTTCACTGTGGCGGCAGCATCGATCGTGTCATCCCTTTTATAGGGGGACACCATTGATGACGTCACACCTACAGCCACACCCCCCTACAGTTGTAAACACACTTCAGGTCACACATAACCCCATCAACGCCCCCTGTGGTTAACTCCCAAACTGCAATTGTCATTTTCACAATAAACAATGCATTTTAAATGCATTTTTTTATTGAAAAAGGCAATGGTCCCAAAAATGTGTCAAAATTGTCCAAAGTGTCCGCCATAATGTCGCAGTCACGAAAAAAATTGCTGATCGCCCCCATTAGTAGTAAAACATTTTTTTTTAATAAAAATGCAATAAAACTATCCCCTATTTTGTAAATGCTATAAATTTTGCGCAAACCAACCGATAAATGCTTATTGTGATTTTTTTTACCAAAAATAGGTAGAAGAATACGTATCGGCCTAAACTGAGGAAAACATTTTTTTTTATATATATTTTTTTGGGGGATATTTATTATAGCAAAAAGTAAAAAGTATTGAATTTTTTTCAAAATTGTCGCTCTATTTTTGTTTATAGCGCAAAAAATAAAAACCGCAGAGGTGATCAAATACCACCAAAATAAATCTCTATTTGTGGGAAAAAAAGGACGCCAATTTTGTTTGGGAGCCACGTCGCACGACCGCGAAATTGTCAGTTAAAGCGACGCAGTGCCGAATCGCAAAAAGGGGCAAGGTTCTTTAGCTGCATTTTGGTCCGGTCTTAGGTGGTTAATGAAGGTACAACATTTAGCAACATATTGCTACATGCAAGAGGCGCCTCTCTTCTCTTTTATACTCTGTAGCTCACTCTGGATTTTGCTTCTAATCCCCTTGTGGCTTCCATTTGTGAATGGACATCACATTGCTATACTTCTTTTTATATGGATTATAAACTGGATTTATGAATTAATGGTTGTGGAACTTGAAACAAATCATCTGAGTTTCCATTATTTCTTATGGGGATATTTGCTTTGATAGACAAGTGGTTTGGATTGCAAGCATGCTTCTGGAACAAATTATGCTCGCAATCCAAGGTTTTACAGTATAAGGGCTAGATTCAGTAAGAGTTAGGCCGGCGTATCAGTAGATACGCCGACCTAACTCGGAATCTGTGCCGAAGTTTAAGTGTATTCTCAAACAGAGATACACTTAAACCTATCTAAGATACGACGGCTTGCGCCGTCCTATCTTAGGGTGTAATTTTTAGGCTGACCGCTAGGTGGCGCTTCCATTGCGGTCAGCGTAGAATATGTAAATCACTAGATACGCCTATTCACGAACGTACGCCCGGCCGATGCAGTACAGATAGGCCGTTTACATAACGCATTATCAGGCCTAAAGTTATTCCATCAAATAGCTGGAATAGTAATGTTAAGTATGGCCGCCGTTCCCGCATCGAAATTTTAAAATTTTAAGCGTAAGTCGTCCGTGAATAGGGTTTTACGTCATTTACGTCCACGTCGAAATCAATAGGACCGTGCGGCGTACTTTGCCGCAATGCACACTGGGGTATGTGGGCGGACGGCGCATGCGCCGTTCGTAAAATAAGTCAATCACGTCAGGTCAAGCCCCATTAACATAAAACACGCCCCCTCAGCTAAATTTGAATTCGGCGACATTACGCCTGCCCGATTTCCTCTACGCCCCCGTAACTTAGCAGGCAAGTACTTTGTGAATCATGTACTTGCCTCTAACTTACGGCGGCGTAGTGTAAACACGATACACTACGCCGCCGCAAAGTTAGGGCGGGCTATGTGAATCTAGCCCTAAGTATCTTAAAGCATCTGCAGTATATGCACATTCACACATTTTTTAAACCTTTAATGAATCTACAAGTACAGAAATGCAGTATATATGTTGCATAGCTGCCAACTGTCCCAGGTTTACTGGGACAGTCCCACATCTAGTTCCTCTTCCTGATGATGCTGTGTCCTGGGATCACAACATCGCCCTTATTTGAGTTACTGATCATGCACAGTAACTCACAAAGGCTATTAATTAAAGGTATTGTGGCTGTCAGTTCCCACATAATAGCGAGTGGGTCAGCCCGAAATGGTGACATGACCTTGAACGGAAATGCCCACAAGAAGGTCTACTTACAGGCAGGACCTCATAGAAAATGGGTGTACAATCATAGACCGGCAGAAAATAAGGATGTAACCAGGTTGTGTGGTTTATAGACACAAAAGAAAAAATAGGTGATCAATCTTGTTCTGCTGTCTAGCAGGGCTTAGTAATATTTAGGACTGGGTGGACAGAAATACAATACAGGTAGGTCGTAGGTATTCTAAGTGTGTAGTTTGCAAGGGGTTTTGCTTTAAAGTTTTGGTAGCAGCTTTAATGTATTGTGCACAGCCATATTTGATCATTACATATTTCTTTTTGACCACAAATAATTAAATTATTGCTACAAATAAAACTTCTCATAGACTTTAGAATGCTGGCATGGTCTGATCATCCCCATGGTGGCCTGGAAACCTGGCCACCACTTGACATCACTGACCAAACATGGCCACCAGGCCATAATAGGTCATTGACTAATTATGGAGGTGGCACCGCCCCTTTGTTTACTGTCTGCAGAAGGGCCCTAGGAGATGTTGTTTATCACGAGTCAGAGGCAGGACTTATGTCCGTTGGTTGACAGGATTTATTTATTTTGCGGGTATCGGGCGTTCATTGTGATTGATGTGAATTTGCGTTGCTGGACAACGTGATTGACAATGTATGTTTATCAGGGACATTTTTTATATACATTAAAGGACTTGTCAAAAACTAGGTAAGTGTCTTTAATTAACGTTTTTGTTTTTTTGTGTAAATGAGAAGGGGTGTTATGTACCCCCTACTCATTCACATGGGGGGCATCTAGGGGCCCTTTTATTGTTAAAGTGGGGTTCCGGGCATAATTTTTTATTTATTTTTTGCAAGCTACAATTAATCACATTAGATAGTCCCTAAAACATATTAATAGCTCCCCAATCGTTCCAGAAATCATTGCAAACACTTGCCTTATATCCTCCAGCTCATGTTGTGGCCGTAGCCATCATATGTGTGGGCATGTGAAGCCCAGTTCCTTTTTCTTCTTGGTTTTCAGGGAGAGGTGCATTCTGGGCGATTTTTAGGCACAGTAATGCCCAGAGACTTCAGGGAAATAAGTGTCATCATTTCCCAGAAGGCAATGGGGTCTTAGGACAGGAAGTTGAACCACCTAGGACCAGGAACTAGGCAGATTACGAAATTTGCCTAGTAACAGCCAGATAGAAGTGACTAAACATTTATTTATTTTTTTACATTAAAGGCAAGCTGTTAATAGAAAGTTCTTAAAGAGAGTGGAACTCCTCTTTAAGACTCCAATAAGTCTCCCACCCACATATACATTTTCTTGGGGGGTCACCATTAATATCTATATTGGAAACAAATGATGAATAGATGAAGAGAATCCCCAGACATTTGTTTACAGACAGAAGTAAATTGGCCAAAGCTGTAATTTGCCAGGAATTTAAACATTTGTTTTTCTGTAAATGTCTGCTTTGCTGTAGTAGCTTGTATACTTGTATATATCACTAAATGCACCACTTGGCAGGCTAATTAGCGCCCCCCATTCCAAAGCATTATTAAAATAGCTTCTCCGTGCCAAACAGAGTTTTAAAACAATTAGCTTGGCTTTGGCACCTGTCCCCCATGTACCTGTTCACTAAAGCACTGAAGGCCTTCAACCAATAATTATGAGCTCATCATTGAGTCTTCATAAATACCTGTAAAGGCAACTGACATGTCTGTGATGGCAGTTCTCAACTATCATTCACAAGTACTTTATCTGAAGTCTTATATTGCTATATATAGACACTAGTCCATATAATTCAAACAAAAACAATATGTAAAAACTAGCAGGCCATGATAAGGCTTACCTGTAGGTACAGTGAATATTTCCTAAACTTGTACTGTTTAGGAGATATTCCCTCTAGATGCAGGTGGTGACGTCATACCATGCCAGACCTTCAAAGCTCCATGCCAAAGCCAGAGCTCCCATGCACAAGAGCGGTAGTGATGTCATGCAACCACCGGCCACTCATACAGCCCGCAAACCCGGAAGGAAGACTGGGGGAAGATGGAAGCCCTGTCAGCAAGGACAGCACACCGCTGGAGGGCTTTATTCCAAGATAAGTATTTCATAGACATGTGCACAGAATTTTTTTTCGTTTTTTTTGTTCTGTTTCGTATCGTTCCGTAGGTTTGTTTCCGTTCGTTTTTCGTAAGACGCCCGTTTTCCTGTTTGTTCCCGTTTGTTTTTCGTACAACAAGATTTTTTCGTATTCCGATCGTTTCGTATTTTCGTTACCGTTTTATTTTCGTACATGCGGGATGGTTCGTTATTCTGTTTAATTCATGTTCGTTACTTGTTAGACAATCATTTTCGTGAATTTTCGTCAATGATTTGCATTCTGTGTTTTGGATTCCTTAGTCATTTTGTACTTTCGTAAATATATCGCGGGATTCGCGGCACTTTCAACACGCGGCTCATCCATATTAACGATTGTTAAGCCCCATACACTTGGTCAGACTTTTTTAACAACAAACATAAAAACAATCGTTTTCCGTTCGTTCTCAGAAAATTTGTTCGTTTTTAAACTCCATCAGAAAACCATTTTTGGGTTCAAAAGTCTGGCCAACTGATCTACCTTCAGATGAAAATACACAGAAAAGTTTATTTGGCTTTACTGTACTACTCAGCACAAAAGAGAAGCTGCTTCACTAACTACACTCACTGCCCATTCAAAAAAATGAAAATTACATCTGTGGCAAGGGATTTGCATTCTGTGTTTTGGGTCCTTTTTCTTTTGGTGTTTTCGGTCGTGTGTTCGTGTGACATCTGTGGAAAAAGATTTGCATTCTGTTGAATCCAAAATATGAACAGAAAAAAGGAATTTGTGTGAGGATGTCGTGTGAGCATACGACTGAGGGTGCGAACAGAGAAGGGATTCAAACAAGATACAGAGTGCAAATCTTTTGTTGTGGATGTCGTGTGAACATACGGCTGAGGATACGAGCAGAGAGGGGATTCAAACAGGATACAGAATGCAAATCTTTTGTTGTGGATGTCGTGTGAACATACGGCTGAGGATACGAGCAGAGAGGGGATTCAAACAAAATACAGAATGCAAATCTTTTGTTGTAGGTGTCATGTGGACATGCGGCTGAGGATACGAGCAGAGAGGGGATTCAAACAGGATACAGAATGCAAATCTTTTGTTATAGATGTAATTTTCGTTCTTTTGCCGTTTTCGTTTTGTCGTATTTTCGTCAGATCGTTCGTTCGTATTTGCGGTTGTTCATTATGCGGCTCATTCGTAATCCCGTCGTTTTCGTATTTTGGTGCTTTAATTTTTTCGTATGTACACATTATTCTGCGGGTACGAAAATGAACATTTTCGTACGAAAATAACATTCGTACGAACGGGAATGCACATATCTAGTATTTCATAACATACTAGTATGCAATGCAAAGTCCCCCAGAGTCAATACTTTGTAGAACCGCCTTTCACTGCAATTACAACTGCACAGGGCTTTCCAAAAACAGGTGCTGGAACCACAACCCCTCAAACCCCCCTCCACACACACCCTCCAAACCGCATCAAATGGTGGGTGTGGTCATATTTCACTAACAGTAGGAGGCATTAAACACCAGGGCCCGGATTCACAAAGCACTTACGCCGACGTATCTCGAGATACGCCGCGTAAGTGTAAATGTGTGCCATCGTATCTATGCACCGTGCCCACAGAACTAGATACGCCTGAAAATAGGCTTCATCGGACCAACGTAACTTTCCTACGCTGGCATATCGTGAGCGCATATTTACGCTGGCCGCCTCATTGCAAATATGCAAATGAGGGAGATACGTCGATTCACGAACCTAGTTGCGCCCGGCGCATAATATGCGTGGTTTGCGTAAGGCTTACATCTGGCGTAAAGTTATTCCCCATCTATGAGGCGCAGCTCATGCAAAGGTATGGACCAGGGAACAGCAGTCGTATTTTACGTTGTTTACGTAGTAGTACGTGAATAGGGCTGGGCTTAGGTTACGTTCACGTCGCAGGCAGTGATTCGTCGTATCTTAGGGAGTAGTTTCGACGTGATTCTGAGCAAGTGCACTGGGATACGTCCATGGGACGGCGCATGCGCCGTTCGTTTTAAGTACTCTTATAATGCTTGGCCCATCATTTGCATGGGGTCACGCCTCATTAGCATGGCTCACGCCCACTACCTCCTACGCTGGCTTACGCCGAGGAAACCCAGCGTATCTTTAACAGCGAGTGGGGGCGAGTGCTTTTTGAATCCAGTGCTTGCCGCTCTGCGCTACGCCGGCGCAGCCTAAAAAAGATACGCTACGCCGACATAAATATGCGCCAATGTATGTGAATCCGGGACCAGGAGTGCATTATGTTCACAGGGCAGAGTTCAGAGGGGTTACACACAGTGCAGAATTCAGGGGTGCAGTATGTACATAGTGAAGAGTTCAGCCATCTTCCACAGCAGCTTACTTCTGCATCCCCGATTCCCCATCCATATCTCATTTTCATTCTCGCTCCTTATAAAAGCTCCACCATTTTCCACATGTTTTACTTTTATTGCTATTGTATTAACCTGAAGTACCCAGCCGACTCTAGTGTCTCCTGACACACTGTGGGTGGCTCTGCCTCTCTCATTTGCAGGGAGATAATCCAGTGGGGGGGGGGTCTTGGCATCTACACTGCACCCCAGACACCTGAATCTTCCTTGTCCCCATCCTGCATTAAGTGAGATCCACTCCAGAGATCAGATCTATTGGAGCCATTGGGAGACAAGCTGTCACTTGTAAACACAGAAGCCAAGTGATAGTGGTGAGCAGGGAGCAGAGGGTTTGAGCCAGAGATGGTGGAACTGAGTTCCACAAAGTTCCAGCTGAGAAAAATCATGTGTGAGCATGTGGGGCATTAACACATCTTTGGGTGGGGAATCCCCCTTAGATGCCAAAAAAATTGTATCACCGTATCCCACACATGCACCTGATAAATACTTAGAAAAGGAGCACTACCCAAGAATGACCTCCGCAGTGAGCTGCCATTGCATAGTTTGACATATTTTTAGCGTTGCTTTACGTCAGATTTGCAGCGTTTTTTTGCCGCTAGTGGGGCGATTTTAACCCCCACTAGCGGCCAAAAAAGGGTTTAAACCAGCGGCACTTTGCCGGCAGTTCGGCAGCGCTGCCCATTGACTTCAATGGGCAGGGGCGCTTTAGGAGCGCTCCTAATGTGCTCCAAAGAATCTGCTGGCAGGACTTTTTCTGACACCCTGCCAGCGCACCGCTCCAGTGTGAAAGCCTGAGGGCTTTCACACTGGAGTGAATGGAGCAGCTGTTTCAGGGCGCTCTGCAGGCGCTATTTTTAATGCTATAGCGCCTGCAAAGTGCCTCAGTGTGAAAGGGGTCTAAGTATTTATCAGGTGCATAGGCATAAGGTGATACCATTCTTTCGGCATCTAAGGAGGATTCCCCACCCGAAGATGTGTTAATGCCCGACATGCTTAAACATGATGGTACAGCCCTTCATCTTCAGGAAGTCGCCATTTACGGCAAAACTTACATCAGAGCAGAGGATTCGTCACTTCCAGGTACTGATTTGTAACCCCAAACCAGGCTTTATCCCAATGAGCGGGACGCGGAATACATGCTACTGCGTTAGGAACCAGCCAGATCCGCACATGCTCTTTTTCCTAGTGCCAGGCAGGCACTTTTACATGTGAGTGCAACCTATTACTTTGTCATTGCTTTTAAATGTTATTAAATATACTACACTTTCTCTCTCGTCTCCCTTGGAGTACATTTCTATGCCCTAGCTTCATTGAAGCGGAGTGGTGTTGGCAGTGGAAATCAATTTTATTTTCCAAATGCGCAATTTGACCTACCTTAAAAAGTGGTCAAACACCTGTGGTGAGTTGCCACCTTTCCATAAGCACCTATGGTGGAAGAACTAGAGGCTTCATTTTAGGGTTGTGCAATTTGTTTCGTAACGAATCAAAATTCGGACGAATTTAGCAACTTTCGGACATTCGGAAGCATTCGAATTTCCAAACAAAGCAATTACAAATAAAACAGAATCTGAAATAAATTATAAATAGCAAATAGCAAATGCCTGAATGCCTTCGGCATAATTCGTTGTTGCGTTAATGCAGCCTAATGCAACAGCAAGTCGACTTGTTGTGATCCTAACCACACATCCAACAATAGCACTCTGCTCTGCTCTCTGCTCCTCCCTCACCGTGCTGAACTTCCTTTCAAAATGGTGTACAGGGGAAGAGGCTATAGCCGCATTACAAAAACAAAAGTAGAAAAAGGGGATTTCGACTCGTTACAAATAACCGCAATGTATTTAGAAAAGTACAAATCCATTTGAAGCACTTTAGGCAGCGCCATTGTGAGAGAGACACGGAAAATTACGAATCAACGAACCAAAGAAAGTTATGAATCAACGAAAAACAATGTACTCTATCGAAAGTACGAATTATAAAGCAACTAAAAATAAGGCTTACATTAATACGAATCATTCTGATTCAACGAAAAATTATGCTTGAGAAAATACGAATTAGTCCGAATACGAAAAAACACATTTAGCAAAATTACGAATGATTACGAATCAACAGGATGGAAAAGAAACTAAACTAAACAAATTTACGACAGGACGGAAAAGGAACTAATCTAAACACATTTTTTCGTTGTGCACAAGTCTACTTCATTTAAATGCATTTTTTTGGTGTTGGGAACTCTATCACTAATGGACTTTTTAGCTTGCTATATGTTCAACAATATCTGCGCTTTTTTTTTGCAGTGATATATGTTCGTGATTTTGGTTCATGATATATGCTGTATATTCATACTTTTCCGTTTTAGGTTGTAACATGACAAAATGTGGAAAATGTCAAGGGGTATGAAAATATATATATATATATACATAGTCAGGGCTCAAGTCCTGCGGGAACGCATGGGAACGGAGTTCCTGCACTTTTTCCACAGCAGGAACGCAGTTCCCTTTGCAGGACTAGAGCAGCTGAGAGCAGCCGAGCCGCCCGAGCCAATCCTTCACTAAGCGGCGATGCCCAGCTCGAGTCACTGTCAGCGGCAGGCAAACCTTAGTAATCCTTTATGTTACTGGCCGCTTCCTGTACATGGATTCATCGGGTAGTGTGCGGGTATTCCGTCACTTCCTCAATGCCGCAATGTCTCCTGGGAGCTTTTGTCATTGTTTCCAGGAGACATTGCGGAGGTCTGCCGTGAGTTATCGCAGGATTTAGAAAGAACTTGTGGTTTAGTAATTATGCATATGAGCGTATCATTTTTTTTTTGGTGGGGGAGTGGATCTTGAGTGGGAGTTCCCAAACTTTTTTCCCCAGGACTTGACCCCTGTAGACAGTAGGCAATGGAGCCTCGGATAGCTGTAAAACTTTATCTAAAATCAAGAAAAAAATGTAGCTTGATATACACTTTAATCGCTGCTTATTTATACATGTATACTGTATGTATATGTAAGAAGGCTAACTGAATATTTTAATGCTTGCCTGGAGTTTTTCTTTAACTGACATAAGTGCTGAAATTTTTCTTGAATGGACTGATGTTAAGTCATGTTTGGGGGGAGTGAGGAACAGATTAAGGAAATATGAAAAGGTTCATCTGGTATAAGTTTATGAAATCGGAAAAGCCGTGCCAAAGTTAAATCAAGAAATACTGTGTCGTATATCCAAAATGGAACGGGAGAAGCTCATTTACTACAGGGTCAAACAGCAACGCTCTTACATTATTCGATTCCATTAACTACATAACCTTTTTAAATGAATCGGTTATTTAGCATGAGGGGCCGTAATGTTTCTGGAATTAAAAACTTGATTAAACATAAGTATTTGTTAAATGAAATGAGCAAAGTGTTCTCCAAGCCAAATATGTCATTTGCAAATCTAAAACCTAATTTATTTCCCAGCAGATGTTTGTAATAAGGGGAGAAATGCTGAGTGAACGGGAAGAACACCATTAAGCTAAGGTAACCTTAAAGAATTTTTATATAGTTCCCAATGGCGTACACCCACTATGTGATAAATATCAGAGGCTGGGCCAGGGCTCCTCCTGGCTTCGCTTACTCTGCGATACATATACATTTTAATCATGTCATTCATTTAATACAGCAATTCATATTTTTATGAGGGAACCTGTCATTAAAGGAATACTCATACAGAAGAAGACAAATTTGGAAATTTATCAGAACAGGAATGCAGACTAATTTAGATGACTGAAAGTGATATTGTGTTGCATCGATCACTAAAAATTTTCATAAGGAGTCTTTGTCACCAGTGATGAGACGAATGTACCCGGGTCAGTTTGGGGTGGATTCGCTGAACTGTACTAAAGTTCTGGTGCTGAATCCAAACCCTACTGAAGTCACTGGGAGACAAAACAAAAAATGCAGTAATGCCCCTTTTTAAAGCTACAAAGCAAGGGATTGTCAAACAACTGACATGGAATGCTGGGCATTGCCCTGGGGATCATGTATGAAAACAAAAATCTATTTGGCAGGGAGAAGCGATTTTACTAATGCTTAAAGTGAAAAATTAAAAATGCTTAATTCCTTAACCACTTCAGCCCCGGAGGATTTGGCTGCCCAATGACCAGTGCATTTTCTGCTATTCGGCACTGTGTCGCTTTAACTCACAATCGCGCGGTCATGTGACGTGGCACCCAAACAAAATTGACGTCCTTTTTTTCCCCGCAAATAGAGCATTCTTTTGGTGTTATTTGATCACCTCAGTGATTTTAATTTTTTTTGCACTATAAACAAAAAAACAGCGTCAATTTTGAAAAAATATCTACCGTATTTATCCGCGCACTTTTTTGCCCTGAAAATCAGGACAAAATCGTGGGTGCGCGATTTACGCCGATACCCGCTTTACCGCGCAGAGTTTGCACACTGCGCCGGCATATACAGAGTGCAGTACACTCGTGGATAGTCGGGCAGGCTCGGCTCCTCTCGCGCTCACGTCCTGGACGTACAGGACGTGAGCGCGAGAGTAGCCGAGCCTGCCCGACTATACATGAGTGTACTGCGCTCGGTATATCCCGGCGCAGTATTCAAACTCGGCGCGGGAAAGCGGGGATCGAGCGGTGAGGACGCCGCAAAAGGACGCCGGGCCCGACGAAGAAGACACCCGAAGCCGCAGACGGATGCCGGACCCGACGAGGCCGCCGATGGATGCCGCACAAGACACCAAAACTGTAAGTACTAAAATGTTTTTTTACAGGAATGTCGGGTCCACTTTAGGGGTGCGCGCTATACGCCGGAGCGTGCAATACCCCGATAAATACGGTATATTTTTTACATTTTGCTATAATAAATACCCCCCCCAAAAAAATATGGGCCAGATTCACGAAGAATTGCGGTGTAACGTATCGTAGATACGTTACACCGCCGCAAGTTTTCATCGCAAGTGCCTGATTCACCAAGCACTTGCGATGAAAACCTACGCCGGCGGCCTCCGGCGCAAGGCGGGCCAATTTAAATGAGCGTGTGCCATTTAAATTAGGCGCACTCCCGCGCCGGACCTACTGCGCATGCTCCGTTCCGTTCCGCCGTGACGTCATTTTTTCGAACGGCGATGTGCGTAGCGTAATTCCGTATTCCTGGACGGCTTACGCAAACGACGTTATTTTTTAAATGTTGACGCGGGAACGACGGCCATACTTTATACAGCACATACGTGTGCTGTGTAAAGTTAAGGCACCCAAAACGACGACTAACTTTGCGACGGGGAACTAGACTAGCGGCGACGTAGCGAATGCGAAAATCCGTCGGGAATCGCCGTAACTCCTAATTTGCATACCCGACGCTGGTTTACGACGCAAACTCCCCCCAGCGGCGGCCGCGGTATTGCATCCTAAGATCCGACAGTGTAAAACAATTACACCTGTCGGATCTTCTGGCTATCTATGCGTAACTGATTCTATGAATCAGTCGCATAGATAGAAACAGAGATACGACGGCGTATCAGCAGATACACCGTCGTATCTCCACTGTGAATCTGGCCCTATGTCTTTTTCAGTTTAGGCCAATACGCAAAAGTTATAGTGTCTACAAAGTAGGGGATAGATTTATAGCATTTTTATTATTATTTTTTTTTACTAGTAATGGCTGCGATCTGCGATTTGTATTGTGACTGCGACATTATGGCGGACACATCGGACACTTTTGACACTATTTTGGGACCATTGTCATTTATACAGCGATCAGTGCACTGATTACTATGTAAATGACACTGGCAGGAAAGGGGTTAACCACTAGGGGGCGAGGAAGGGGTTAAGTGTGTCCTAGGGAGTGATTATAACTGTGAGGGGGCTGGGCTGTGAGTGAGACGACAGTGATCACTGCTCCAGATGATAGGGAGCAGTATATCACTGTCCTGTCACTAGGCATTTACATAGGCATCTCCCTGTTCTGCAGCCCCGTGATACGATCACGGGAAACCGGCGGACATCGAGTCTGCGGGTCCCGCGGGCACCGGCACAGAGCTTGCAGCAGTGGCGCGTGCGCTGCCGCCGACGCATGCAGCCCGCATGGTGGCAAATTCAAAGCATAGTACAGGTATGATGCTTCACGCAGCCATGCCATTCTGCCGACGTAAATGTACAGGAGGCGGTAGGCAAGCGGTTGTAAAGTTTTTTGGTTTTTTTAAATAACAAACATGTCATACTTACCTCCTCTGTGCAAGGGTTTTGCACAGAGTGGCCCCTGATCCTCCTTTTCCTGGGTCCCTTAACTGTTCTCCTGGCTCCTCCTCTTCTTAAGTGCCCCATTGGAGAGCCGCATTCCATGGGGGCACTCTTGCGGGCGCGCTCCCAAGTCCCGCTGCTGCATCCATTGACATAGAAAGCAGAACTTGGCCCCGCCCCCATGTCACTGGATTTGATTGACAACAGTGGGAGCCAATGGCTCCTGCTACTATCAATCTATCCAAAGAGGATGCAAGATAGTGTCTGGAGCTGCTGTGCTCATCCCTGTCGCTGGAACGGTCGGGTTCAGGTAAGTAAAAGGGAGGCCCTGGGGGGCTGCTTCACTACAGAAGGTTTTTCGCCTTAATCTTTTAAATGCCTTAAAGAGAAAAACCTCAAGGGTTTACAACCCCTTTAAAATAACATGCCTGAGGGATGCCTTTAACTTGCCTGCAAAGTTGTGTATCGGGAAAATGTATTCAATGTACTACAACAAAACAGACATTAACAAAGATAAAAATGCAGTTTAAATTGCTGGCAAATGACAGCTCCCAGATGCTCCATTGTAAAAAACAAAGCAGCTGGTGATCCTCTCATCTGAACCCTAGATGAGGGTATAGATGTTAATGGGGACTCCACCAAAAAAAAAGAAAAACAACTGCATTAGCTTCCCCCTAAAAGACTTTACATACCAGACCCTTATCCTTGTTAACCACTTCCATACAGGGCACTTACACACCTTCCCGCCCAAGCCAATTTTCAGCTTTCAGCACTGTCGCACTTTGAATGGCAATTGCGCGGCCATGCTACACTGTACCCAAACAAAATTGGCGTCCTTTTTTCCCCACAAATAGAGCTTTCTTTTGGTGGTATTTGATCACCTCTGCGATTTTTTTTTTTGCGCAACAACTAAAAAAAGACTGAAAATTTAGAAAAAAAATTAAGTTTTTATTTTTTTCTGTTAATTTTTTTGTAAATAAGTAAGTTTTCTCTTTCAATTACGGGCACTGATATGGCGGCACTGATGAGATGGCACTGATGGACATCGATGAGGTAGTACTGACGGGCACAGATAAGGTGGCACTGATTGGCGACGCTGGTATGCGGCACTGATGGGCACACATAGGCGGCACTGATGGGCACATAGGCAGCACTGATGGGCACTCATGGGCGGCACTGATGGGCACTCATGGGCGGCACTGGGCACTCATAGGCGGCACAGATGGGCACTCATGGGTGGCACTTATGGGTGGCACAGATGGGCACTGATAGGTGGGCACTGGGCATGGATGGGCACTGTGGGGTGGCACTGATGGACACTGTGGGGTGGCACTGATGGACACTGTGGGGTGGCACTGATGGACACTGTGGGGCGGCACTTATTTTTCCTATGTTGCCAGTCAGTGCCCATTTGTGGGCACTGATTGGCATCTTTTTTTATTTTTTAATGGTTGTGTTTTTTTTTTTTGAGACTTTTTTTTTTTTTACTTTGTTTTTTGTTGTTGCCCTTCCCTGGTGGTCCAGGGTGGGCTTCCCTGGTGGTCCAGTGTGGCGATCCAAGGGGGGGCTGCGCTGATAAACAATCAGCGCGAACCCCCCCCTGTCAGGAGAGCCGCCTGTCAGACGCGAGTGAGGAAGAGCCGTCAACGGCTCTTCCTGTTTACATCGTGATCAGCCGTGGTTGGACATGGCTGATCACGTGGTAAAGAGCCTCCTTGAGAGACTTTTTACCGAGATCGGTGTTGTGGGGTGTCAGACTGACGCCCTGCAACAACGATCGCCGCGATGCGCGCCCCCGGGGGCGCGCAGCGGCTCAGAATCCTGAGGACGTCATATGACGTCCGGTCAGGATTCTACAACCACTTTGCCGACGTCAATATGTCATTGGCGGGGCAGCAAGTGGTTAAGGATATCCTTATCCTTGGTGCTGCTCACCGCTGAGAGGGCTGTCATCTTCTCCCGTCCTTTTTTCTGGGACCACTGTGAGTGGCTGGAGCTGCGATGATGTCACTTCTGCCCATGTACACGGGAGGCCTCATTTCCAGCAAGAAGTTCTGAAGGTCCAACACAGGATGCTCGACCTTCAGACCACATGGGCTGCTGATGTCAGCAGCTGCATGCAGGGTGAATATCTCCTAAATGGTGCACGTTTAGGAGATATTCATTTTACCTACAGATAAACCTTATTATAGGCTTACCTGTACGTAAAAATAACAAAGCAGAGTTTACAACTGCTTTAACCAAAACCCATCCTGCTAATAAAATAGGAATGCAGTGTAAAGTATAATAACTAATTCAAACCCTATAACCACAGCTGCACTATAAAACACTTTACATATGTGTGTTGATATTCGGGGTTTTTTTATGCAGCAAATTATAGAGCCTAAGCAGAGTGTCCCTACAAGTAAAAAAGACCAAAGCAATGGTCCAGCAAACCAGGTACAGGAAATCAGTACAGCCATGTTAGTGTGGATTACTTCTGCCTGACAGCACTAGTGTTGTTGGTTTGAATCCCATCTACAACACTACCTGCATGGAGTTTGTATGTTCTCCATGTGTGTGCGTGTGTTTCCCCCTAGTGGTCTGGTTTCCTCCCACACTCCCTATATATGCTCTTAGGTTAAGCGGCTCCTGTCAAAATTGGCAACAGTTTGTGTATGTTTGAATATGAGTTTGGGACCTTAGACTGTAAGGGCAGGGTTGGATGTGAAGGTACAACATATTTAAAACTCTGAGTAAAATGTCACCCCTATATAAATATAATAATAATAAAAGTAAATAAACCAGCAGGACTCAAAACAAGCCTGATATAGAAAAGCCAAAAGACTGTAGAAGAAGCTGTCCTTTAAAGTGGTTTTAAACCCTCTCTGAGAACTTTCACCTTTGGGTAAGCCTAGATTAAGGCTTACCTGTAGGTGCTTGCAATATCTCCTAGACCTACACGGTTTAGGAGATATGTGCAATAAATAATGCACCGATGTCCGTAGACAACGACGCAGGCGCATTGGTCATGCTGTTGCTGAATGGCATAATCCCGTCAGTGTCGCCTCCCGCTCGCATGTGAGGGAGTGACGTCATCGCTGCTCAGGCCAGTCACAGCGCCGGAGCAGTGATACCCAGAAGGAAGAGGGTGAAATATGGACACTTCGTGGAGGTGAGGAAATTAGTGACATCGCAGGCTTCGGTTTCAGGTAAGTGACACATAATGGGCTACTGTGCGATGCATAGTAGCCCATTATGCTTTACCTTTGCAGGGAAACAAAGAGGAAGTAAACCCATCAGGGTTTACTTCCTCTTTAAGCAACTATGTCAGTCTCTTGAAAAAAAATCTTTCCAATGCCATTTTCCAATGGGAAAAGCTACTCTGTATTTGTCTGTGTCTATATTCTCTTGCTCCATTCCCTAAAGCTGGCTATACATTATACAACTTTATTTTCCTATTTTATTTTAGATATACCAAAACCATTTAATATGAGGTCAAACCTAAACACGTTCAATTTGTATGCAACCAGGCAGACCCTTGCACTACATAAAGGTAAATCTAAAGGAAATTGAACAAGAAAATTGTATAATGTGTAGCCAGCGTTACACTCTTTAGCATTTGACAGTTCTAGGGGTGTCAGATCCGTCTGTCCCTTAGTGAGCTCTGCGATTCCATCCTCCAACCTTGACATCTTTAGGGTCCAGGGATGGAACCACAACACGTGAGAAATACAGGTATTGAATCCTCTTGGATGTTTTGAATGCTAAAATGTCTGATAGAGGCTGCATTGCTTCAATACAGTGAAGATGGCAAACACTGTAGACTATTGTAGAATAATAGCTCTTCTTTTGCAGGGGTCCACCATTAGAATTAAATTGGTAAATAACAGGGCCACTTTACAGCAAGTACACCATGCAACATACTGGTGCACATGTTTGGCTACAGGAGAGAGATCTAGAGTGTAGGAGAACCCAGAGGGAGCATGCATGGAATCGGCAGCAACTGGAGGAACACAACAAGCAACAGTGGGGGGAAAAAGCAGAAGGTAAAAAGGAGTCCATAGCAGAGGAAACAGAGGGACAACCATCAGGAAGATGCACCAGTGAGTGTTCCCCAGCTGATTGCTCCAAGCCCAACTGTGTCCCAGATGGCTGACCCTTTTGCTAATGACCTCTAACCATAGCTAGGGTGAAGCTACTGTAGATTAATGCATGACAAATACTAATAAATGTATCCATTACATGAAACATCCCCCCCCTTCTTTTACACCTGTGTTGCTCCTTTTTTCCATTTCCAACTTCTTGGGTCAAGGAGGGATCAAATCAGATTAGCATTTAGGTTTATATTTATAGACATAAGTACATTTAAAAATATAAAGCCATTGTGTTGTGACATTTCAAATCAAATTTTGAATGATTTAGACATTTAATAAATGAGCACAGTTTGTAAAACATTTCAGGAAAAGTTCAAAATGTGTTTTTGTTTCTTTTGGGTTTAAGCCAGAATGACGGCAGGAGAAAACTTATCTTTGACATTCTCATAGACTGTTTGTCTATTGTATAACTCGAAAGGGTTAAGCACATCAAACAAGAGTATTTGTTACATCAGCATATCCATGGGACTTTATTGTAGAATTTTAAAAATGTCCTCAGTGTCAGCACAATATTTGAATATCTTTCATCTTATATTAATGTACTGGTATATATTTCTTCTTTTCTAACTTTTTTACCTCCTCATTTTCTTTACCTTGCAATTTCATACCACTTTCTTTGCCTTCCTGATACTGTCCCATTTTCTTCTCCTCCTTATCTCTTTCCCTTTCCTTTTCCCTCTTACCCTTTTTACTTATGTCCCGTACACACGATCGGTTTTCCTGTTGGAAAGAGTCAGGTGAGAGCTTTTGGTCGGGAATCCCGACCGTGTGTATGCTCTATCTGACTTTTTCCAATGGAAAAAATGCTGGAAAAAGATAGAGAGCTGGTTCTCTATTTTTCCGACGGAAAAAATTCCTAGTGAAAAAAACATTCATCTGTATGGAATTCCGACGGGAAAAAAACATGCATGCTTGGAAACAATTAGACTCATGCTCGGAAGCATTGAACTTCTTTTTCTAGCCTCGTCGTAGTGTTGTACATCACCGTGTTCTTAACGCTTGAAAGTTCAGAGAACTTTTGTGTGACCGTGTGTATGCAAGATAAGCTTGAGCGGAATTCCGTCGGAAAAACCATCCAACTTTTTTGTGGCGGGAAATTTGGTCGTGTGTACGGGGCATTACCCTTTTCCCTTTTCCCCTCAACCCCTTCCTTCTTCCCTTACCAATTTCCTTTTTATTTTCCCTTTTTCTATTTTCCCTAACCCTTTTTCTTCTTTCCTTACCCTTTTCCTTTTTTCCTTATCTTTTTCCTTTTCCTTAGTTCCCATACCTATTTCCCTTTAGGTTTTTCTTTTCCCCTTTTTCTTACCTTTTTCCTTTTTCCCTTACCCTTTTCTTTTTCCCTTTCCTTTTTCCTCTTACATCCTTTACCATTTTCCGTTTTTCCCCTCACCCTTTTCCTTCTTCCTTACCCTTTTCCCTTTTCTTACCTTTTTTCCCTACCCTTTTCCTTCTTCTCTTAAACTTTTCCTTTTTTTCCCTTTCCTTTTACCTCTTATATTCTTTCCTTTTACCTTTACTATTTTCCTTTTTTCCCCTCATCCTTTTCCTTATTCCCTTAACCTCGTTCTTTTTTAACTTTCTCTTTCCCTTTTTCTTTTTTCCCCTCACCCTTTTACTTTTCCTTAATCCATTACCCTTTTCCTTTTTCTCACCCTTTTCCCCCTACCCTTTTCCTTCTTCTCTTAACCTTTTCCTTTTGTTCCCTTTCCTTTTTCCTCTTTCATCCTTTCCTTTTACCTTTACCGTTTTCCTTTTTCCCCTCATCCCTTTCCTCCTTCCCGTAACCCCTTTCTTTTTAACTTTCCCTTTTTTCCCCCTCACCCTTTTCCTTTTCCTTCTTTCCTTACCATTTTCCCTTTTCTCTTACCTTTTTCCTTTTTCCCTTACCCTTTTCTTTTTTTCCATTACCCTTTTCCTCTTACACCCTTTCCTTTTCACCTTTACCATTTTCCTTTTTTTCCTTCACCCTTATTTTTCTTCCCTTACCCTTTTCCTTTTTTCTTTCCCTTTTTCTTTTTTCCCCACATTTGTTTCCCTTTCCTTCTTCCCTCACCCTTTTCCTTACCTTTTTCATTTTTCCTTACCATTTTCCTTACCTTTTTCCCTCACCCTTTCTTTTTTTTTTCCTTTCTCCTCCTATGCACTTTCCTTTTTACCTTTAACCTTTTCCTTTTTCCCTTCCTTTTTTCCTATTCCTTTTTATCTTTACTCCTTCCCTGTTTTTCCTGTATCCTTTTCCATTTTTTCTTATAATTTTCCCCTTTTCCCTTACCACTTTCCTCTCTTTTTCATTTGCATTTTAATCTCCATTCTCTCTCATTGCCTCCTGGCTTTTCAATTTTTTCCATCGTTCATTATATATTTCTGCTTTTATTTATGTTTTTTTTTACCCTTCCTTTTTACACTGATACCAAATGAGCTGAATTGCAGCAATCTTGGGGCCTATGTAGAATCAATCATGTATTAAATAATTTGCCTGATACTTTGTGCTGCATTGACAGGGAGCAGAAGGTGTAGGCTGAGAATTTGTACAGAAGAAATATTGCGTACAGAACTTTTATATAGCTTCCCAACCATACACCATACAACCATATGGTGTATCCATACAACATGGATATTTTGAAAATGTGGAGAAGGATAACACCGATTCGTATTATATGTATGCTTTTATGTAGGTATAAACACTGATATAGGCTTGATTCTGAAAAATGTAAAAAAAAAAATCAATCCTTGCATATACAAAAAGAAGATTTTCACAGACATATTATAAATCAGTGAATTTCCTCCCATTTCATTTTGTGGTTTTGCTTCATGTTTGCTCCAGGAGCCCCCTAACTCCGAGAAAGTTTGCCAGCAGTGAACAAATTGGTTATTAGATTGTCTCTATGACTCATATGTGACTCGACAAGATTGTATGTCCCATCTTATTAAGAAATAGGAATAAAAAACAGCAGCTGAACTTAGTTCTCCCTGACAGAACATTTAATTTGAACATCCTAAAACATTGCTATATTTTTCCCATAGTCTGTGAAAATCCTCTTTATTGCCTCTTATGAATCATGAGACAGATCTCCATGAATCTAGGTGTTGGTTGTCTAGAGTATAATGGATCAATGGAAAGCACTGGAGGAGATAAGAGAAAATGGGTGTGTGCAAAATAAAATAACAAAATTGCTATTGGCAGATAAGATTACAATATTTCATAAGCAAAGAATGTTTAGAACATCGGTCACATAGAGCTGGGGCCATGGGTGCAATTCCCATCAGGCTTTTTAAAATGTATATATAGCCCAAATCTTTTTTTTACATTTTGGATAGATTGGGTAATATTTAAAGTGGTATTTAATCCAAAACCAAAAATGTATTGTAGCTTACCAACCATTAGATGTGGTGGTTGCAATAGTTTTCTTCTCTTAGGCCTTTTCCCCTTCTATTTTCACCTAGTGGTCTGGCCAGGAACATACCTCCTGTATTATACATTTTTAAATAGAAGAGTGTATGTGTGGAAAGGAATTTTGTATCAACCTAAACATAGTGACATAGAAATGTAATCCCGGTCTGGTTAAATTGGAGAAAAAGGTGTCTGGGACTTTAAATACACTTGTATGTACACTCAAATAGAAACAAACCAAAGCGTTTTATATATAAAAATCACAATTTTATTTTATACAGTTTAATATCAAAGAAATGCAGCACCAACACAGCTGCTTAAAATACGTCACATTAACCAATGCAATAATCCTCATTAGGGTTTACACGTTTCACAGTTGTTTGGTTTCTTCAGGACCTCTTGGATGTAGTGCAGTAGGAAACAATTTAAAAAAAATAAAAGCAACTCTACAACATAAAGGAACAACATAAATGAAAAAAATAATAATAATCATAGTATGTAACAATAATATATTCTTATATTTTAATCACATATTTGTATAGATCAAGGCTCAATCATTATAGGAACATTTTATTGTGATTTATAAAGTGTTTTTAGGCTGAACACCGAAGAATTGATGATTTTGAACTACGGTGCTGGATTAGGCTCTTAAAAGTTCCTTGGACAGCAAGAAGATCAAACCAGTCAATCTTAAAGGAAATCAACTCTGAATATTCACTGAAAGGACAAATCCTAAAGCTGAAACTCAAATATGTTGGCCACCTAATGCGAAGAGAGGACTCATTGGTGCTGATGCTGGGAAACGTGGAAGAAAAAGGAGAAGAGGACGACAGAAAACAAGATGGATAGAAAGCATCATCGAAACAATGAATATGCAGTTAAACAAGCTCCGGGAGGCATTGGAGAACAGAAAAGCCGGGTGCGCTATGGTCCATGAGGTCACGAAGAGTTGGACACAACTAAATGAATGAACAACAACAAAGTGTTTTTAATTAGTGGGGGCCTTTTTGTCCCTTATAATACTTGGTGGATTTTATGAGAGGAGGTAGGGCTGAACAAGGGATAAAGGGGACCCGGTCTCAGGGAGTCTACAATCAATCGGATGTGTTTGATGAGCGATTTACTTGTATATGTGAGGTGAGCAGGCATTGCTTCTGGTGGTGGATAAACACATGTTACAAAGAATATTTGCATATTAGTGGCTGCGATGCACAGAGCACTGGTATGTGAAAAAGGAAGGCGCTAGAAAGTGATTATAAGAAACACTCATAAATATTAAATATACTAAAGTGAGAAAAATACAAATCATAACATTTTCCCAAGTGGATAAACCAGTGATATACAATTAGTGGTAATAAATCTTTAAAATAAATCACTAAAAAGTATTTGCACACATAATATAAGTCCATAAAGAAAGTGTTTGACTTTTTCTAAGGAAAAATATACAAAGCAAAAAAGATAAAAAATTGTCCCAATTGAAAAAAAACAAATAATGTGATTTATTTCCAAAATCCATCCACCAACAAAAAACAAAATCTTGCTGTAAAAGGATTGTTGTCCAGACAGTGCAAACTTGTTCCTTCA